>NW_006776684.1:1486508-1519810 GCF_000442215.2 Lipotes vexillifer
TTTTTTTTTTTTTTTTTTTTTTTTAACTGTAAGCCTGGTCTTGCTAGATACATAGATGAGAATTTCTTTGCTGATAGTGATGAATAAATAAATGTATACATTTGTGTAATTGTTTTGATATTTGACTTTCACAAACTGAAATATGCTTTTCTATGTATATATTTTTTGACCAGATAATCCAAACTCAGTAAATTCAGACTTGTTTACAATCACTTTTCTATTTCAGTTATTTGTATTTGTCAGTCACTACAAGGAATGAAAAAAAATAGAGAGGGTTGAGTATGAAAGTTAATTATGAAAGAACTGATTATTCTGTAAATAGAACTTTGGAATAGAGATTTTGTGGGAAGGAAAAAAAGTTTCAGAATTTAAAATATTTGTTGCATTTGCTTCATACAAAAGAAATGTTTTTCTTACACACCCACGCCCACATAGAAGCACTTTAGTAGAAGCAATTTGGAGGTAAGCTCCTTCATATAAAAGAGATTTTAAAAATCCAATCCTGAACAATTTTATGCTAGTTTTGTTTACCATAGATTTTATGGTTTGTAAATATTGGAAACTTCATTTTCAGAACCAAGTCTATCGAGAGATTATGCATTCTGTCCAGTCAATGCCATGGATAAGCATCCCCACGGTCTCAGTGTTCCTGCTAGAGGTGAGAGGTTACAGCAAACTGTATGACAGCATAGAGGAGTTTCCATACGGTGAGTGTATAGTGTAAATGTCTGGAACAGATGGGTTTCTCTAAAGAACCAAATCTGCTTCTTTAAAGTCTTTGTTGTAGATGCAATTGTGCCCAGGGGAAGATTGGCATGATCAGAGCTAGAGCCTTGAATTTGTTTCCTATTATCTTTATTGAATTCAAACATCTGAAAAAAAAGCTCAAGTAGTACATGATATTTATAAAAAATCAGAAAACACCGATTTTTTTAAAAAATCCATTGTTCTGCTACCTGGAAACTGTAACTCTTTTGATGTATATTCTTTCTCTTTTCTATGCCTGTAATACTTCGTTATTTACATTACAGAATTGAAACCCTTACTATGCATACTGGTTTGAACTCTGATTTTTTTCTCTTAGCAGTGTTTATGCCCATATTTTCATGTCAATAAATATTGACATTATACAGTATATATTTATAGTATTGCATTGTATAGATATCTGTAGTTTATTTAAATGATCCATAATCTTTAGACCTTTAGGTAGTTCTTGGTTTTCTATTATAAACAGTACTACAGTGACTAAACTAAAATTTTGTGAAATTCTGGAATTATTTCATCAAGATACATTTCTAGTATCTAGTATTAGAAAGTAAGAATCATGGTTAACTTTTATTGTTGATATGTACCAGCTTCAGTTCTAAGCTTTTCATGTGTTACCAATCCATTTTATTCTATTAACTCTATGAGGTAGGCACTATTACAATGCTCCTTTTATAGTTGAGTAAATTAAGTGTACAGAGAATTTCAGTAACTTGCCAAGCTCACTTAACAAATAAGTGGTGGATCTGGGACTGGAATCCCAAGCTTGCTGGTGTCAGCAAGTAAGAGGTTAGTTATTTAAAGGAGAGAATAAAAATTACACACCAGTGTGCTGAATTGGCTCAGCCTTGGAAAGTGGATCAAAATATGAATAAAAATAAAAGGAGAGAGGGCATTCTAGATAGTTTGAGTAAAAGTATAGAGGTAAGACTTTGAAGATGTTGGGAGGATATTGAGTGAACCAGCCTGGTTAGTACACGAGCATATGAGGTTGGAAAGATCAGAAGGGGTTGGGTTATGGAGTAAATGCTAGGCTTACAGTATTTCAAGGGAAAATAAAATTCTAAGCAGGGAAGTTAATATGTAAAGATATGTTTTATGATGATTAATATGAAGAAAAAATAAATAGCATTATTCTCCAGCATTTAAATGATAAAGATGCCATAGGGGTTTACTCTTTCTGTTTCATAAATATCCTCATAGTTTAACAAAGAAATATTGTAGGTGGGACGCTTCAAGTTTTTATGAGAGGGAAATGAGCAGATCCCAGAGAGTCAAGGGAGATGGAGGTTGTGATGTATGGAATTAACCAAAGCAGATAGTTTACAGGGTTTATGTCTAGGCTCAAATTTTGTCTTCTTAGATGGACATGTCAAAAGTAAACTCTGATCCTGGGAGCTGAATCTTGATTCTGCCATATCCTGTTGTCTCTTGTAGGCTGGTTTCGATTCATTGCTAGTGTACTGTCCTTTCTCTTTTTCACTGACATGCTGATCTACTGGATTCACAGAGGCCTTCATCATAGACTTGTATATAAGGTAATAAGGTAGAGTCATTTGTAGGGGAAGAGAGAAAATACACATTTCAGCAATGTATAATTATAAATCCTGTCTCTATTTTCAAGAATTTCCTCTAACTTATTAAATACCTAAGTAGCCTTAGTCATGACAGGTACAAGGTACATTTTGTTTGTATCCTTCTTTATGGGTCTAGAGGGGCTGTGTTAAAATCTTACTGTCTTGGGGTAAAGAAGGGGAGGGAATTTTATAAAGTAATTTGCTAAATTCAAAGGGACTTTTTTAGTTAGGTCATTTCTCACACCATGAGCATGAAAAGCTAAGTCAGTTGTTGCACTGGGTAAAGTCTGTGGCATTAATGTGGTCTTCTTTTCTTCTGTAGCACTTACACAAACCTCATCATATCTGGAAGATTCCAACTCCATTTGCAAGTCATGCTTTTCATCCTCTGGATGGCTTCCTTCAGGGTCTACCTTACCACATATACCCATTTATCTTCCCATTACACAAGGTAGTTTATTTAGGTTTGTACGTCTTGGTCAATATCTGGACAATTTCTATTCATGATGGTGATTTTCGTGTTCCCCATATCTTCAGGCCATTTATTAATGGCTCAGCTCATCATACAGACCACCACATGCTCTTTGACTATAACTATGGACAGTATTTCACATTGTGGGATAGAATTGGAGGCTCATTCAAAAATCCCTCCTCCTTTGAAGGGAACGGACCACTTAATTATGTGAAGAAGATGATAGAAGAAAAGCGCAACAGCCATGCAGTAAGTGGTTGTAAAAATGAAAAATTATTCAATGGAGAGTTTACAAAGACTGAGTAGATTATTGCCCAATTATTAAATATTTTTAATCAAGGAAAATAATCTACAGCCAGGACGCATAGCAAGTGAACAGTATCATTTGAAAATCAGTATTGTGGGTACAGGTGAGGAACGACCATAATGGTAGAACAAGGGAACATGCCGTGAACACCATGACTTTAACCTTGTGCTCAAAATACTGAATGTTGGTCTAAGGGAGAAGCTGTGTCTTTCCAGCCAGTAGATCTGTAATTTGTATAGCCTCAACTCAACAACAGTTTTTTAAAAGGTAGAGGATAGATTATTGAGGGGGTTAGGTTATGTCCTTTTGCCTTAATTCATCCATATTCATTAAGTAAAATTCATTGTGCTTAATGATATCAAGACTAAACACCATAACAAAGAAGTACTAATATGAAGATGATTCCTTGTTTCAGGAATGATTAAATACTCAGAATTGGTATGATAACAACTACTTGTACTTTGTTGAAGTGGAAAAATCAGTGTGAAAAAATATCATGATATAATGTATTAGTAGCTCAGTGACCTGATTAATAGCAGGTGTTATAAGATTATTGTCTTCCTACACATAGAAAACTTATTCTCTGGAGACATTGTCAACTGTTACATTTTACTGATGAACAAATAAATTGGAATTTTAGAAAATATTAATACTACCATGATTTAATCCAGATCTGGGATTATTTAAAGATTTTGATGGTTATTGTTTTCAACCATTATTTAATAAGTGTAAAATTATATGACCCTGATTATATTTAGAAAGGGAAATTTGATGCCCAAATAATATATTAGACACCACTGGTTTTTTAAATTAAATTGATGCACTGCACTTTTGGTATGTTTCAAAGTTACAATCCTGTGATTTTCTATAAAAGGAAATAATTGCCAAATATTTAGGCCTATCACTGAAGATTAGTTTTGAAATCTTATTTCCCCTCCTCTTTCTTCATTTTTCCCCACTCCCTCTGCAAAAAGATTTAACAAATACTTTCATAAAGAAATGTCATGTGTTGTAACATAAATATGTTGGGAAAACATGGTTTCCAAAGGCATTCTCTAAGCTGTTTATGTAAAATCAATAAAAGTTGAGTATGACTATTATTAAAGTGTATCAGTTAAGTAATGTAACAGCACAAAGTATTCTTTACAAATTTTATGTCAATCCGAAACCACAGAAATGATGTGGGTTGTCAGAATTTTTAGAATATCTCCAAATGTTTGCTATCAAGGGGAGAAAGAGAGAAGGGAGTATCACTGTCTTTTTATATTTCACATCTTTTATTAGATTTGAGTGTTTTAGCAAGAGACCAGTCATAAAAGTTAATGCTTGGAATCCAGAAGAAAATGTTGTTTCTGTTTGAGTTCCTGTTACAGTGTTGCTTTACTTAAACATACCAGTATATCATTTAGTATTTTGTAACTGGTTCAGTGCAGCTAAGTGCTTTTCACTGATCCCCGTGGCCCCTGTGCTCCACTCTGCCCAAGAGATTGAAGGAAATTAAGAAGAAGTAAACTTTGTTTCCCATAAAAATGAAAGCTAATATTTATTGAGCTTTTACTCTTGATCAGGCATTGTTGAAAGTCCTTGACATAAGGACAATGGGACCCAGTTGTGTAACTTTTCCGAGGTTATTTCTCTCTCATGTAAAGTCCAGTGTGGATGTTTCAGGTCAGTGGACAGTTTTCCACAGTCGTCTGAGACCCAGGCTCCTTCCACCTGCGAGCTCTGCCGTTCTCCCAGTTTACAGCGTCTTCTCTGTTGAAGGAGCCTGTAGGGGAAGAGGGGAAAGTGCATGTGGAAAATTTGTATGGGTCAGGCCAGGATAGTTGTACATATCCCTTGCCCATGTTCCTTTGGACAAAACTTAGTTGTATGGCCTGTCTAACTGGAAGAGATCCTGGGAAATGTGTCCAACTATGTCTCTGGGAGGACAGGGTAACCAATTGCTTGACCAGCTAGCCATTTTGCCATTACCGTATAATTTATTTCCCTCCTTTTGAGGGTTCCAGTAAAGGTATTGAAGGGTTGAATGAGCTCAAAAGTATTTCAAGTTATCCATGCACTGGATGTCTTAGTGCTCTTAGTTCCATAACTTCAATTATGAGTGTTAAAGTTTCCTTAGATTGCTAATACTGTATAGCTAAAAAAAAGAAAGGATATAATTTATGGGGTGAGGGAAGCTTCCTCAAAGGTCTTAGTAGTAATCAAACTAGTCTCTGTCCTCCCTCCTTTTTTAAGTTCTATTCTTATTAAGCAGTATTATGTTAAGTAGTCTGACCATTTTTTTGGTACCACCACATCGTCCTGTTCTCCATTAGAGGAATTCACAGCGTTTATGGAAGTGAGGACCTAAATTCCTTCCCACAGGAATATCAAGTGAAAGACTTTCCCCCTTGACATTCAGACCTTCTATAGTTATAGAAAGAGAAAAATCAAGATTACATTTTCCACTGTTATGGTAGGAATTGGGAAATGGATGGAGGCAGTACAGAGCACATTTGAAAAACCCAAAGGCTTGGGGGGACCTTCAAGATGGCAAAGGAGTAAGACATGGAGATCACCTTCCTCCCCACAAATACATCAAAACTACATCTACACATGGAACAGCCCCTACAGAGCACCTACTGAATGCTGGCAGAAGACCTCAGACCTCCCAAAAGGCAAGAAAGTCCCCACGTACCTGGGTAGGGCAAAAGAAAAAAAACAGACAAAAGAATAGGGATGGGACCTGCACCTCTGGGAGGGAGCTGTGAAGGAGGAAAGGTTTCCACACATTATGAAGCCCCTTCACTGGCGGAGATGGGGGGATGTGAAGGGGGGAAGCTTCAGAGCCACAGAGGAGAGCGCAGCAGCAGGGCTGCAGGGGGCAAAGCGGAGAGATGCCTGCACAGAGGATCAGTGCCGACCAGCACTTATCAGCCCGAGAGGCTTGTCTGCTGACCCACCGGGGCAGGTGGGGGCTGGGAGCTGAGGCTCAGGCTTTGGAGGTCAGATCCCAGGGAGAGGACTGGGGTTGGCTGTGTGAAGACAGCCTGAAGGGGGGTAGTGTGCCACAGCTACCCGGGAGGGAGTCTGGGAAAACGTCTGGACCTGCTGAAGAGGCAAGAGACCATCGTTTTGGGGTGCATGAGGAGAGGGGTTTCCTGTACTGTGTGCCCACAGAAGGCAGAGCACCACCTAAGCAAGCGCCAGAGAGGGGTGTGAGCCATGGCTATCAGCTTAGACCTCAGAGACAGGCATGAACCACTAACGCTGCTGCCGCTGCCACCAAGAATCCTGTGTGCAAGTACAGGTCACTACACACATACACACAGATGCACACGCCCCCCCAGGAGCCTGTGAAGCATGCCACTGCCAGGGTCCCAAGATCCAGGGACAACTTCCCCAGGAGAATACATGGCGTGCTTCAGGCTGTTGCACAGTCACACTGGCCTCTGACACTGCAGGCTTGTGCTGCATTCCAATTATGACTACTGTACCCCTCCCTCTCTCTGGCCTGAGAGAGCAAGAGCCCCCTGATCAGCCACTGCTTTAACCCCCTCCTGTCTGGGTGGGGAACAGATGCCTGAGGGTGACCTACACGCAGAGGTGGGGCCAAAACAAAAGATAAACCCCAGGAGCTGTGTGAACAAAGAAGAGAAAGAGAAATTTCTCCCAGCAGCCTCAGGAGCAGCAGATTACATCCCCACAATCAACTAGATAAAACCTGCATCTGTGGAATACCTGAATAGACAATGAATGTTCCCAAATTTGAGGCAGTGGATTTTGGGAGCAACTGTAGACTTGGGTTTGCTGTCTGCAACTAATTTGTTTCTGATTTTTATGTTTATCTTAGTCTTTAATGCTTGTTAGCATTGGTGGATTTCTTTATCGGTGTGGCTGCTCTCTTCTTTTTTTCTTTAATTAAAAAAATTTTTATTTTATTTACTTTATTTTGTTATTATTTTTCTTCCTTTTCTTCTTAGCTGTGTGGCTGACAGGGTCTTGGTGCTCTGGCCTGGTGTCAGGCCTGAGCTTCCGAGGTGGGAGAGCCGAGTCCAGGACATTGGACCACCAGAGACCCACCAGCCCCATGTAATATCAATCAACAAGAGCTCTTCCAGAGATCTCCATCTCAAAACTGAGACTCAGCTCCACCCGACAGCCAGCAGGCTCCAGTGCTGGATGCCCCATGCCAAACAGCTAGCAAGACAAGAACACAACCACACCCATTAGCAGAGAGGCTGCCTAAAATCATAATAAGTTCACAAACACACCACCAGACATGGCCCTGCCAACCAGAAAGACAAGATCCAGTCCCACCCAGCAGAACACAAGCACCGGTACCCTCCACCAGGAAGCCTACACAAGCCACTGAACCAACCTCAACCACTGGGGGCAGACAACAAAAACAATAGGAACTACAAACTTGCAGCCTGCGAAAAGGAGACCCCGAACACAGTAAGGTAAACAAAATGAGAAGACAAAGAAATATGCAGTAGATGAATGAGCAAGGTAAAAACCCACCAGACCAAACGAAGAGGTAATAGGCAGTCTACCTGAAAAAGAATTCAGAATAATGTTAGTAAAGATGATCCAAAATCTTGGAGATAGAATACAGAAAATACAAGAAACGTTTAACAAAGACCTAGAAGAACTAAAGAGCAAACAAACAATGATGAACAACACAATAAATGAAATTAAAAATTTTCTAGAAGGAATCAATAGCAGAATAAATGAGGCAGAAGAACGGATAAATGACCTGAAAGATATAATAGTGGAAATAACTGCTGCACAGCAGAATAAAGAAAAAAGAATGAAAAGAATTGAGGACAGTCTCAGATACCTCTGGGACAACATTAAATGCACCAACATTCAAATTATAGGGGTCCCAGAGAAGAAGAAAAAAAAGTGCCTGAGAAAATATTTGAAGAGACTATAGTTGAAAACTTCCTTGACATGGGAAAGGAAATAGTCAATCAAGTCCAGGAAGTGCAGACAGTTCCATACAGCATAAATCCAAGGAGAAACATGCCAAGACACATATCAAACTATCAAAAATTAAATACAAAGAAAATATATTAAAAGCAGAAAGGGGAAAGCAACAAATAACATACAAGGGAATCCCCATAAGGTTAACAGCTGATCTTTCAGCAGAAACTCTGCAAGCCAGAAGGGAGTGGCAGGACATATTTAAAGTGATGAAAAGGAAAAACCTACAACCAAGACTACTCTACCCAGCAAGGATCGCATTCAGATTTGACGGAGAAATTAAAACCTTTACAGACAAGCAAAAGCTAAGAGAAGTCAGCACCACCAAACCAGCTTTACAACAAATGCTAAAGGAACTTCTCTAGGCAGGAAACACAAGAGAAGGAAGAGACCTACAATAACAAACCCAAAACAATTAAGAAAATGGTAATAGGAACATACATATCGATAACTCTCCTAAATGTAAATGGATTAAATGCTCCAATCAAAAGACATAGACTGGCTGAATGGATACAAAAACAAGACCCATATATATGCTGTCTACAAGAGACCCACTTCAGACCTAGGGACACATACAGACAAAGTGAGGGGATGAAAAAAGATATTCCATGCAAATGGAAATCAAAAGAAAGCTGGAGTAGCAATTCTCATACCAGACAAAATAGACTTTAAAATAAAGACTATTACACGAGACAAAGAAGGACACTACATAATGATCAAGGGATCAATCCAAGAAGAAGATATAACAATTGTAAATATTTATGCATCCAGTATAGGAGCACCTCAATATATGAGGCAAATGCTAACAGCCATAAAAGGGGAAATCGACAGTAACACAATCATAGTAGGGGACTTTAACGCACCCCTTTCACCAATGGACAGATCATCCAAAATGAAAATAAATAAGGAAACACAAGCTTTAAATGACACATTAGATAAGATGGACTTAATTGATATTTATAGGACATTCCATCCCAAAACAGCAGAAAATGCTTCCTTCTCAAGTGCTCATGGAACATTCTCCAGGATAGATCATATCTTGGGTCACAAATCAAGCCTCGGTAAATTTAAGAAAATTGAAATCATATCAAGTATCTTTTCTGACCACAACACTATGAGACTAGATATCAATTACAGGAAAAAAAACTAAAAAATACAAACACATGGAGGCTAAACAATACGCTACTAAATAACCAAGAGATCACTGAAGAAATCAAAGAGGAAATTAAAAAATACCTAGAAACAAATGACAATGAAAACATGATGACCCGAAACCTATAGAGGCAGCAAAAGCAGATCTAAGAGGGAATTTATAGCAATAAAACCCTACCTTAAGAAACAAGGAAAATCTCAAATAAATGGTCTAACTTTACATCTAAAGCAATTAGAGAAAGAAGAACAAAAAAAGAAACCAAAGTTAGCAGAAGGAAAGAAATTATAAAGATCAGATCAGAAATAAATTAAAGAAATGAAGGAAACAACAGCAAAGATCCATAAAACTAAAAGGTGGTTCTTTGAGAAGACAAACAACATTGATAAACCATTAGCCAGACTCATCAAGAAAAAAAGGGAGAAGACTCAAATCAACAGAATTAGAAATGGAAAAGAAGTAACAACTGACACTGCAGAAATACAAAGGTTCATGAGAGATTACTACAAGCAACTATATGCCAATAAAATGGACAACCAGGAACAAATGGACAAATTCTTAGAAAAGCACAACCTTCCAAGGCTGAACCAGGAAAAAATAGAAAAATGAACAGACCAATCACAAGCACTGAAATTGAAACTGTGTTTAAAAATCTTCCAATAAACAAAAGCCCAGGACCAGATGGCTTCACAGGCAAATTCTATCAAACATGTAGAGAAGAGCTAACACCTATCCTTCTCAAACTCTTCCAAAATGTAGCAGAGGGAGGAACATTCCCAAACTCATTCTACGAGGCCACCATCACCCTGATACCAAAACCAGAAAAAGAGGTCACAAAAAAAGAAAACTACAGACCAATATCACTGATGAATATAGATGCAAAAATCCTCAACAAAAATACTTGCAAACAGAATCCAATAGCACATTAAGAGGATTGTACACCATGATCAAGTGGGGTTTATCCCAGGAATGCAAGGATTCTTCAATATATGCAAATCAATCAATGTGCTACACCATTTTAACAAATGTGAAGGATAAAAACTGTATGATAATCTCAAGAGATGCAGAAAAAGCTTTTGACAAAATTCAACACCCATTTATGCTCTCCAGAAAGTAGGCATAGAGGGAACCTACCCCAACATAATAAAGGCCATATAAGACAAACCCACAGCAAACATCTTTCTCAAAGCTGAAAAACTGAAAGCATTTCCTCTAAGATCAGGTACAAGACAAGGTTGCCCACTCTCACCACTGGAAGTTTTAGCCACAGCAATCAGAGAAGAAAAAGAAATAAAAGGAATCCAAATAAGAAAAGAAGTAAAACTGTCACTGTTTGCAGATGACATGATACTATACATAGAGAATTCTAAAGATGCTACCAGAAAACTACTTGAGCTAATCAATGCATTTGGTAAAGTAGCAGTATACAAAATTTATGCACAGAAATCTCTTGCTTTCCTATACACTAATGATGAAAAATCTCAAAGAGAAATTGAATAAATGCTCCCATTTACCATTGCAACAAAAAGAATAAAATACCTAGGAATAAACCTACTTAAGGAGACAAAAGACCTATCTGCAGAAAACTATAAGACACTGATGAAAGAAATTAAAGATGATAAAAACAGATGGAGAGATATACCATGTTCTTGGTTTGGAACAATCAACATTGTGAAAATGACTGTACTGCCCAAAGCAATCTACAGATTCAGTGCAATCCCTATCAAACTACCAATGGCATTTTTCACAGAACTAGAACAAAAAACTCACAATTTGTATGGAAACACAGAAGACCCTGAATAGCCAAAGCAATCTTGAAAAAGAAAAACAGAGCTGGAGGAATCAAGTTCCCTGACTTCAGACTATGCTACAAAGCTACAGTAATCAAGACAATATGGTACTGGCACAAAAACAGAAAGATAGATGAATGGAACAGGATAGAAAGCCCAGAGATAAACCCATGCACATATGGTCACCTTATCTTTGATAAAGTAGGCAAGAATATGCAATGGAGACAAGACAGCCCCTTCAATAAGTGGTGCTGGGAAAAGTGGAGAGCTCCATGTAAAAGAATGAAATTAGAATACTCCCTAACACCATACACAGAAATAAACTCAAAATGGATTAAAGACCTAAGTGTAAGGCCAGACACTATGAAACTCTTAGAGGAAAACATAGGCAGAACACTCTATGACATAAATCACAGCAAGATCCTTTTTGACCCACCTCCTAGAGGAATGGAAATAAAAACAAAAATAAACAAATGGGACCTAATGAAACTTAAAAGATTTTGCACAACAAAGGAAACCATAAACAAGACGAAAAGACAACCCTCAGAATGGGAGAAAATATTTGCAAATGAAGAAACTGACAAAGGATTAATCTCCAAAATTTATAAGCAGCTCACGCCGCTCAATATCAGAAAAACAAACAACCCAATCCAAAAATGGGCAGAAGACCTAAATAGACATTTCTTCAAAGAAAATATACAGATTGCCAACAAACACATGAAAGGATGCTCAACATCACTAATTAGAGAAATGCAAATCATAACCACAATGAGATATCACCTCACACTGGTCAGAATGGCCATCATCAAAAAATCTACAAGCAATAAGTGCTGGAGAGGGTGTGGAGAAAATGTAACCCTCCTGGACTGTTGGTGGGAATGTAACTTGGTACAGCCACTATGGAGAATGGTATGGAGGTTCCTTAAAAAACTAAAAAAAGAACTACCATATGACCCAGCAATACCACTACTGGTCATATACCCAGAGAAAACCATAATTCAAAAAGAGTCATGTACCACAATGTTCATTACAGCTCTATTTACAATAGCCAGGACGTGGAAGCAACCTAAGTGTCCATCGACAGATAAATGGATTAAGAAGATGTGGCACATATATACAATGGAATATTACTCAGCCATAAAAAGAAAGGAAACTGAGTTATTTGTAGTAAGGTGGATGGACCTAGACCCTGTCTTACAGAGTGAACTAAGTCTGAAAGAGAAAAACAAATACCGTGTGCTAACACATATATATGGAATCTAAAAAAAAAAATGGTCCTGATGAACCTAGGGGCAGGACAGGAATAAAGACACAGATGTAGAGAATGGACTTGAGGACAGTGGGGAGTGAGAAGGGTAAGCTGGGACGAAGTGAGAGAGTAGCACTGACATATATACACTACCAAATGTAAAATAGATACGTAGTGGGAAGCAGCCACATAGCACAGGGAGATCAGATCATTGCTTTGTGACGACCTAGAGCGGTGGGATAGAGAGTGTGGGAGGGAGGCTCAAGAGGAAGGGGATATGGGGATATATGTATACATATATCTGATTCACTTTGCTATACAGCAGAAACTAACATTGTGAAGCAATTATACTCCACTAAATATGTTTTTAAAAAACCCAAAGACTTTTTTAAAAAATTTATTTATGTATTTAATTAATTTTTGGCTGCGTTGGGTCTTTGTTGCTGCGCGCGAGCTTTCTCTAGTTGCAGCAAGCTGAGGCTACTCTTCATTGTGGTGCGCGGACTTCTCATCATGGTGGCTTCTCTTGTTTCAGAGCATGGGCTCTAGGCACATGGGCTTCAGTAGTTGTGGCACGTGGGCTCAGTAGTTGTGGCACATGGGCTTAGTTGCTCCGTGGCATGTGGGATCTTCCCAGAGCAGGGCTCTAACCCATGTCCCCTGCATTGGCAGGCAGATTCTTAACCACTGTGCAACCAGGGAAGCCCCCCCAAAGACTTTTATTGAGTCGTCATCTTTGCTGTCTCTGTGCATGCCTCCCTGTCTCTGAATGCTATGAATTCCCAACTCATTGCCCTGTATCACGTTTTTTTTTTCCCTCCCGTCTTCAAGAAGGCAAGGTTAGATTGGCAGAGAATTATGACTTTGGTTTTTGATATACGGAGTTTGCAGTGCAGGCAGAGTATCTCAATAGAGATGATGTCTGAGAGGAGGATGGAAGTCGAGAGACAAATCAGAACAAAGAGATTTGGGATTAACCCATTAAGAAGGAAAGTTCGAGGCCATGAGGTTGCCAAGATGAGCATGAAAAAGGATATCCAAGGAAACCAGTTTAAGGGGAAAAGAGCTTCCTTGCTTTGTCCTCCTAACTTCTTCAAACTCAAAACCCTTGACTGGCAGTCCTATTAGCATTTACTGCTTTCTGTTATCTGTCATTGTTATATGTATCCTACTTATTCTAGACCCCACTCAGATTCTTACAAAGTAGAGATCACGTGTGAATCATCCTTTTATTAAACCATGTGTTCTTACAGATTGCCCAAGACATGGTTGAGGTTTTGATAAATACTTTGCTGAATGAATTAACAAAATAGTTGAAATGTCATTGTCTTCAGTAATTAATGAACCCCTACTAGGTGCCATACTATGCACTAGGTACAAATATTTAATCTGCAGAATCTAAAATACTGTCTTTTTAGCCAACAACACATTTCTCATTTATTCATTAGCTGACATTTGCTGAGTGCCTTGAGGGAGTCAAAAGGGGAAGTAAAGAGGAATCAAAGATGGCCCCCACATCAAGGATAGAGTGGCTCCTTTTTCTCTCAGAGTTGTACCTTCCACTGGAAACAAGACAGACCAGTTCCCTGGATTCTGACCATACGTGAATCAAAGGGTTAAGGAAATGTTTTCTCTCTTCCTCCTCCTGTTTCTCAGCAATTAAGTCCTGCAGGTCAGGTAGGGTCAAGGAGGGAAGACCCCATGTCGGGGACAGTCTGGTTGCAGGCACTGGAGTTCCAGAAGGTTGAGGAGTGCTTTGTGGTTCCTGCATGGTTCAGTATATGCATTACACTTCAAAATAAAGTTTCAGAAGATATTTGATTGATGTTTTTTAATAAAAATAGTGAATGAAGAACTCATGGGGTGTTGTTTTAGAGAAGGTGGTCGAGGAAGCCCTCTCTGAGGAGATGACATTTGAGCAGAGACCTGGATGTAGAGAGAGAGCGAGCAAAGCCATGTGGTGTCTGGAGAAGAGCCTTCAGGGCAGGTCTTTAGTGTGACCTGAGCCTGGTAGAACTGGCAAGTTTATAGAACTGGGAAGACGTTGATAAGGGCAGAGGTAAGGAAGTGAGGAGGCCAGTAGAGGGACAAGGTGCATCCAGGTTGTCTGTAATACAGAGGAGTGAGGACCAGGGCCTGTGAGTGAAAGGAGGATGAATTTGAGGTATAATGTTTGATGACAGCACTGCAGTGTTGGGTCAGTCTCAGAAGTAGAGAAATCTTCACACCTCTGTCTTAACGGTAGTCAGACACCTTGGTCTTGGCTTGGTTCACTGAATAACCATGGTCAGCTAACTCACCTGTCCAGGTCTTTGTTCCTCACTTGTCAAAGGAAGGGTCAAACCTTCAATCTCTTCCTTTTCTCATGAAATGGTCTTACATAATAGACATTAAACATATGAATGAATGTTGATAACTGTGAAAAACACACATATGAAAGTTACAGTTGCTTTGAAAGGCTGGACTAAATGTAAATATAATTTGGGGAGAATTTTCTTTGTCATAGACTCTGCAGTTATGTTCTTTCCAGTGGGTTTTTTCTCCCCTATTTTGTTTTGTTGTTTTTCCTGGCTGAGGCTGAACAGTTTCTGGGATCTGACTGTAGGTGGAGCAGTTATACTTCTCACGTTATAGCAGGAAAAGCAGGCAGGAGCACCCACCCTTCGTGTCTAGACAGAGGACGTGCATGGAATCATAAAATCTTTGGACAAGAGGGCTCTTGAAAGGTCATCTACTCCCTCTCATGTCTTTAGAAACTCTTGCTGCTCAACCAGCCAGGTGATGATGCATCCTCCCTGCTATGTTCCGTTTAACTGCATTTAAAGCTCCACTGTTCCATTCCCAGCCATGTATTTTAGGATCAACAACAAAATACACCAAAAAACAACCTCCAATTAAAATCCAGCGTGTGCCTGTGCACACGTCCCTTCCCAGTGGGACTACGTACCCTTCTTGGTGCTGCTGGAGATCAGGGTGGCTCTCTCCATTCTGATGGTTTACTAAATGTCATCTCTGGATTCTTATGAAACATTTTGTTTATCTTAGATTGAGATTTCCCAGTATTTTGGGTCCTGCTATAGAAAGGGAAAAATTCAGGCAAATATATTTACAAAATGGTAAAATCTGAAAATCAGTAGGGCAAGATCTGGACAGAAGCAACATCCCCACAGGGCCCCAGGAAGACCCCATCCCATCACTTGTCACTCACCCAGAAGCAGGTATATGAAAAGATTTTTTTTTCAACTCTGTGAAACTACTGTGGTCCTAGAAGTGTTTCTATGAAGTTAATGTCTGCATATCTAATCCTGTTTCTCCATTAGAAATCACAGGGTTTCCCCCTCTTTTGAAAAAATCTAGGTCTAAGAGTTAATACAGCCACATTTAAGGGTATCTTAAATATTTTTTAAGTATTTAAGGGACAATGTTTTCATGATCAGCTATTAATCATAATACTCCAAGTAGGTTACAGAGAATATGTGCACACCACCCAGCAAGACTAGAGGGAAAGAAAGCCAGGAGTTATTTAAATCACATGTTAGACACCCTCTCAATTAAGCTCTCACCAGGTCTTCTACAGCAGGAGAGTAGCACAGCTGCCTTTGGTGTTCCCACCTTTTCCTCCCCAGTTTGATACAACTGCTTAATTTTTTGCATGAACAGATTGGTTTAGGAGCACAGTTGATTTGCAGGTGGGAGAACACAAGGCCCATCTTCCTGAAGGGATGTGAAAATTCTCAAATATGTTCAGATAATGCTATTATCATTTAGGTCAATTTGTTCATTCAACTAGAACATAGTTGTGAGCACCTAATGTATATTGGGCATTGGGCTAGCAGGTGGGATACAGCAGTGAACAATTAAACATGAACATCATAAAGATATAGTGAATATTTTTATAGGAAAGGTACAGAAGTCAGCAGGACCTAACCTAGCCTGGAGGTGAGGACAGGTCTCCCAAAAGGACGCTGCACTTAACCAGAGACCTGAAGGTGACAGGTGGGGGGGCCATTAGAGGAGGGCTCCAAGTAGAAAGAACCGGATGGAGGAAGGTTGAGCGTTGAAAGAGCATGGACCATTAGAAACTGTGAATGTGGTCTAGCACAGCCAGAATGTAGAATTCCAGGAGGACACTGGAAAGAGACTGAGGCTGGAGTATAAGGTAAGACCAAATCCTGGGGTCTTTTCTGACCAGCAAAGAGTTTTGATTTTATCCTAAAAGCAATGGAACACATTGATGAGTGTATTCAGTGAAGTGATAGGTTAAGATCTGTGTATGACAAATATGCTGCCTGCTGTGTGAATGAAAGGATGACAGGGGGATATAGATTTGAAAACAGCATATAGATGTTAATAAAAGCCATGAGAGAGATGGCCCAGAGAGTGGGTGCTGAGTGAGAAAAGGGCCAAGGACGGGATCCTAAAGGATATTTGAAGAACAAGCAGAAGAAGCAGCAGAAGCAAGAATGGGAGTGGGAGCAGGGGGCGGAGGAGGAGAAAGAGGAGAAGGAGGGGGAGGGGGAGGAGAAAGAGGGGGAGGAGTCACTCCAAGTCGGTGGTCTTCCTCTGCTTAGGCACTTAAGTTCCTGTCCCCACTTTCACGCATCTCTTGAAAATCTCATTTAAATGCCCAGCCCCAACTCTACATCCTGATTTTTATACTATAAAGGAACTGGAAGGAGCCAGAGACCTGAGGTTATCCAGGAGAATGTTGCTTTGTAGGAGCCAAGGTAAGAGACTGCTTCACAAAGGAGGGAACATTCTGACTTACTTCACCCTGTATAACAGTCTCTAGGTCCATCCACCTCACTACAAATAACTCAATTTCGTTTCTTTTTATGGTTGAGCAATATTCCATTGTATATACGTGCCACATCTTCTTTATCCATTCATCTGTCGATGGACACTTAGGTTGCTTCCATGTCCTGGCTATTGTAAATAGTGCTGCAGTGAACATTGTGGTACATGACTCTTTTTGAATTATAGTTTTCTCAGGGCATGTGCCCAGTAGTGGGATTGCTGGGTCGTATGGTAGTTCTATTTTTAGTTTTTTAAGCAACCTCCATACTTTCTCCATAGTGGCTGTATCAATTTACATTCCCACCAGCAGTGCAAGAGTGTTCCCTTTTCTCCACACCCTCTCCAGCATTTATTGTTTGTAGATTTCTTGATGATGGCCATTCTGACCAGTGTGAGATGATATCTCATTGTAGTTTTGATTTGCATTTCTCTAATGATTAATGATGTTGAGCATCCTTTCATGTGTTTGTTGGCAATCTGTATATCTTCTTTGGAGAAATGTCTAATACCATATGCTAACACATATATATGGAATCTAAAAAAAAAAAAGAAAGAAAGAAAATCATCAGAAGAACCTAGGGGCAAGGCGGGAATAAAGACGCAGACCTACTAGAGAATGGACTTGAGGATACGGGGAGGGGGAAGGGTAAGCTGGGACAAAGTGAGAGTGGCATGGACATATATACACTACCAAACATAAAATAAATAGCTAGTGGGAAGCAGCCGCATAGCACAGGGAGATCAGCTAGGTGCTTTGTGACCACCTAGAGGGGTGGGATAGGGAGGGTGGGAGGGAGACGCAAGAGGGAGGAGATATGGGGACATATGTATATGTATAACGGATTCACTTTGTTATAAAGCAGAAACTGACACACCATTGTAAAGCAATTATACTGTAACAAAGATGTTAAAAAAAAGACTAAAAAATAAAACTCTAATAAAAAAAGGAGGGAACAGTCGGTGGTGACAATGCTGCCCGGCAGACAAGCAAAGTAAGGTCCGAGGAGCATCTAGAACAGGGAGGTCGTAGGTAAGCTCGTTGCGCCAGTCTCTGGAGGATGGTGGGGGCGGGAGCTCGACTACAGTGGATACAAAACGAAAGGTTGGTGAGGACATGCACTTTACGAAGTAAAGCTCCAAATCTGGGGATAAAATAGAACCAGTAGTGGATGGTAGGGGATTGGGTCAGGTGGGGGGTGTTTTATAAATATGAGTAATTTGGAGGATATTTAAGTACCAAAGGAAGCTACAGATTGACCAGATGGAGGTTATTGAGAAGGCTGGAGAGGCCGAGATTCAGGGGACGAGTAAGGCAGTAGCTGAGGATGGGAGGAGGAAGGATCCTCTGCTGTCACAGGAGGGAAGGGGAATAGAATGGACATGGACCCTGGGACGTTTGTGGGTTTCGTGGCAAGAATTTGAGTGTTCAGGCCTGATGACTCATCTGCTCTGTGAGGGAAAAAAGGAATGAGTACCTTTTTCTTTTTTTTTTTTTTTATAACCATGCAATTAACTCCATGCTTTTTTTTTTTTTTTTTTTTTTAAAAAAGTAAATTAACTGATTTTTTTTTTTTTTTTTTTTTTTCTTTTTTTCGGTACGCGGGCCTCTCACTGTTGTGGCCTCTCCCGTTGCGGAGCACAGGCTCCGGACGCGCAGGCTCAGCGGCCATGGCTCACGGGCCTAGCCGCTCTGCGGCATGTGGGATCTTCCCAGAACGGGGCACGAACCCGTGTCCCCTGCATCGGCAGGCGGACTCTCAACCACTGCGCCACCAGGGAAGCCCATGAGTACCTTTTTTGACGTACCCGTTGTGAAAGTTTAAAATCCTAGCTGAAGAGGACATTTTTAAAAAGTATTCTTGATGTTGAGAGAGAGAGAGAATTCTTAAAAAACAAACTTAGTATTATTTATTTAGTATTGTATTTTTAAAAACAAATTTAGACACACATAATTCACAGTCAAGACAGAGTTTGAAACAAACATTGTGAAATTCTGCTTATAACAGTTGATGGTGGGTGCCCTAAAAATATGAAGTCCAACTAAAATTGTATGTCTTACTCTAATAAACATTTTATGATCAAACCTAATGGTTAGATGAATTCAAGCAATTCACCTTACATGTCTGTATTCAATGTGTTCTTTTTGATCAGTTGAACAAATATATAATCACTAGGATTGCAGTAGGATTGCATTAAAATCAGATAGCTTGATAAATTTTATAAAACTGGATGATAATTAACACAAGAACCTGAACTTAATTAGATACACGTATAAAATGCTGGCAATAAGCAAGTGCCTCCTTTATAAATTTTTTAATATTTTATTTTATTTTATTATTTTATTTATTTTTATTTATTTAATTTTTGGCTGTGTTGGGTCTTCGTTGCTGTGCATGAGCTTTTCTCTTGTTGTGGCGAGCAGGGGCTACTCTTCGTTGTGGTGCACGGGCTTCTCATTGCAGTGGCTTCTCTTGTTGAGGAGCACGGGCTCTAGGCGCACGGGCTTCAGTAGTTGTGGCACACGGGCTCAGTAGTTGTGGTGCACGGGCTTAGTTACCTTGCGGCATGTGGTATCTTCCTAGACCAGGGCTTGAACCCATTGTCCCCTGCATTGGCAGGAGGATTCTTAACCACTGCACCACTGCGGAAGCCCCTGTGCCTCCTTAAATAGCCACTAAAATGCACTTTAAATGCAGACTAAATAGCACAGCATGGTCCAAGAAGAATAAACACCAACAGAGTCAATGAAGTTTGAAGAAATTAGAATAAATGAATCATACTTTTATCCACAGGGAGCCCACCCTGGGGGAGGGGGGAGAGGTTGTAGGGAGGCCTCAAATTTTTTTGTTTCCTTGTCTTATCATTATGCAGAATCCACTGTTCCAAACCTTTAAAGAGTTAATCCTCCTAAATGAAGCCGAGATCTTCTTTGTGGTATCATTTTTGAGAGGAGAAAGGCTTTGTCCTCTAGAAAGGACCTATAGAGCATTAGGAGGTCTCCTGAACAGCAGGAACAAATGTTCCTTTTGTTAGAACTCAACCTATAATTTTCTCTATTTTTAAAAAATTTATTTATTTATTTATTTATTTTTGGCAGCATTAGGTCTTCATTGCTGTGCATGGGCTTTCTCTAGTTGTGGAGAGCAGGGGCTACTCTTCATTGCAGGGCGCGGGCTTCTCACTGCCGTGGCTTCTCTTGTTGCAGAGTACAGGCTCTAGGCTCACGGGCTTCAGTAGTTGTGGCATGTGGGCTCAGTAGTTGTGGCTCGCGGGCTCTAGAGCACAGGCTCAGTAGTTGTGATGCATGGGCTTAGTTGCTCCACAGCATGTGGGATCTTCCTGGACCAGGGCTCGAAACCATGTCCCCTGTATTGGCAGGCAGATTCTTAACCATTGTGCCACCAGGGAAGTAAATTATAATGACTTCAGATTTGGTGCAGCCATACTGGAAGCCGTACTCTCATGGGTCCTACTCCAGCGAAAGTGCCAGGAACTATTGATGTCAGCCCCATGTCCGTTTGTCACACTGTTTATTCACAATAGCAGAGAGGAAACAAAGATTAACTTATTTCCTGAAAGTCACCACCCCGGTTCCTCAAGAATCTCAAAGCAACTTGTAGGTGCCTCAAATCCCTAGGCCAATAGTGGCTATGCTAAGACATGCGATATCTTGGCCATCCTTCTCATCCTTCCTGGCTCTGTTTCAAGCCGGAACCCAAAGGCCATACAGCTAATGGTGTTGAAGGGGCCAGGAGTGACCACCAGGGAAGCCCCGCTCATATGCTTCCTTCCTCCATCCCTCTCTCTCTAGTTAAAATCTACTGAACTACATGCATCTTCTTGAAAGGCTTTCCAATCAGCTCTGCCTACCCCTGTCATCTTATTCTTCTCTCCTCCATATATTTAATCACTCGGAAATGTCAGGCTTGCCTTTGCTTGTTGCATTTAGAGACTTTTTAGTATGTGTTGTGATGATGAGTCCCAAGGAAGGGATCCTGGGCAACTCTCCCTCTCTTCTTGTTTCCTAGGATGCTTATTCCAGGTTCTTTGTGGTGCAGGCTCAGACAATGCTATTCACAACTGGACTCTTCATTTGTAGAAGGGTTGAGTATATGAGTTCTGGCATTGAACAGACCGGGCTTTGGATCCTGCCTCTTGCCACTTGCTAAGTTTGGAGCCTGGGGAAAGTTCTTTAACTTCTCTGGGCCCCATTTTCATCATTAGTAAAATGAGAATCATTATGGCAAGTACTACTGTAGTATTATCACAGTATCCAGCAGTTTTGTAAGGGAAGGAAAGAGACTGTAGTTTTTTGGTTCCCATGCTGGATAAGATATTGCTTTTGTAGATACTAGGGATCCAAGGTGAAGGCATTTTCATTTCTCTTTTAAATAGTAGGAAGAACCGTCACCAACTACTCAAATGGAGATGAGCCTTAAGTCAACCTGTATTAACCTGAATAATACATTATGACAATCTTATTCTGGGTCTCGAGTAACCCAAGGTTGAATGGCACCCAGCCTCAGCTAAATAAGCTGCATGAATTTCCTACAGAGATCTTACGACACAGCTGAGAAAGGACTCATGCTTTAGTACATTTTCCATGAGTGTGTGATAAATGAAAAGGAAATAGTAACTTTCATTCCTCTCACGTAACCAATGTTTATTGGGCTTCTTCATATTAGGTGAGAGTAACTGTGCTAGACGCTAATGCCAGGGGACTTCCCTGGTGGTCCAGTGGGTAAGACTCCACACTCCCAATGAGGAGGGCCTGGGTTCAATCCCTGGTCGGGGAACTAGATCCCACATGCATGCTGCAACTAAGAGGTCTGCATGCCGCAACTAAACAAGCCCACGTGCTGCAACTAAAGATCCCGCGTGCCACAAGGCACATGGCACAAGGAAGATCCCACATGCTGCAACTAAGGCACGGTGCAGCCAAAATAAATAAATAAATAAATATTTAGATGCTAGTGCCAGGATGACCCTGTCCACCTGCCCTTGTGGACCTTAGAGTCATAGGTGATCCCACTGAAAAGAAAACGAACAAATGAAAGAAGCTAATGTGGCCATGGAACAACCAGCCCACTGTAAGCTGGAGTCATAGCAGGGGCTCCACACTGGTCAGTAAAGGCCTGTAGAGGGGTGATAATTAATCCTGAACTTAAAGGATAAGAAGCCAACAACCAAGAGAATGGGGAAGAGGAAACAACAGGTGGGAGAGTCTAAGGTTAGAAAATCCTGGCTGTGGCTTTAGGAGCCAAAGGTATAAAAGAGTCAGGAGCTTGAGGTGGGAGGGGACTTTCTCAGAACTGATCCTATTCCCCCTGCTGCCTCTCTGAGTATTTCAGGAACCCATTCAAAAATGTCCTCAGTGAAATGCAAATCAAAACTACAATGAGATACCACCTCGCTTTGGTCAGAATGGCCATCATCAAAAAGTCTACAAATAATGTTGGAGAAGGTGTGGAGAAAAGGGAACCCTCCTGGACTGTTGGTGGTAATGTATATTGGTGCAGCCACTATGGAGAACAGTATGGAGGTTGCTTAAAAAGCTAAAAATAGAGCTACCATATGACCCAGCAATCCCATTCTTGGGCATATATCTGGAAAAGATGAAAACTCTAATTTGAAAAGATACAAACTCTAATTTGAAAAGATACATGCCCCCCAAAGTTCATAGAGGCACTATTTACAATAGCCAAGACATGGAAGCAACCTAAATGTTTATCTGCAGAGGAATGGATAAAAAGATGTGGTATATCCATATACAATGGAATATTACTGAGCCATAAAAAGAATGAAATAACGCCATTTGCAGCAACATGGATGGACCTAGAGATTGTCATAGTGAGTGAAGTGAGCCAGACAAAGACAAATATTACATGATATGACTTATATGTGGAGTCTAAAAAATAGTACAAATGAACTTATTTACAAAACAGAAACAGACTGACAGACATAGAAAGCAAACTCTAACAGATACACACTATTATATTATATATAAAATAGAAAAACAACAAGGATTTACTGTATAGCACAGGGAACTATATTTAATATCTTGTAATAAACTAAAATGGAATAGAATTTTTTTAAGAATATAGATATATACATATATAGGTGTAACCAAATCACTTTGCTGTACACCTGAAGCTAGCACAATATTGTAATCAACTACACTTCAATAAAAAGAAAAAAATATGCTCTCAGAAAGCACCTACCTACATATTTCACAAGTTAAAAATATGTTATTAAAACAAATTGAAAGTTTCAATAGAGCGTCACAATTTATGGAATGACGTTTCAGGCTGGGGAAGCTGAACTGGTAACAGGAATTGCATTACTATTTTTAAATGGTCCATCTCCACCTTTTAGTATAAGAACTGATTACACCTCAGATCCTTCTGTGTCAGGGATCATCTGGATATGCAGCTGTTAGAGACACCTATCACGTGTAACAGGCTTTCTCTTTTATGAGGAATTGCAATACACTTGTGACTCCAAAATTTTCTCCTGTTCAATTTTCTTTAATGTTTTTTTTTTTTCCTTATGCTACGCGGGCCTCTCACTGTTGTGGCCTCTCCCGTTGCGGAGCACAGGCTCCAGGCATGCAGGCTCAGCGGCCATGGCTCACGGGCCCAGCCGCTCTGCGGCATGTGGGATCTTCCCGGACAGGGGCACGAACCCGTATCCCCTGCATCGGCAGGCGGACTCTCAACCACTGCGCCACCAGGGAAGCCCTCTTTAATGTTTTTGAAAACAATCATTCTACACTTTTTTTTCTTACAATGAAATAAAGCTGTCTGAGAGCTACATGAAAACGTTTTGGGAGCACTCTGACAAGACTATTAACACCATTGTTAGGCTCTACTCAAGCTTTTTCTTGGTTGGGTCAGTTTGACCTGCTGTGGGTTTTTGCAGATTGAAAGTTCACAACCCCTCCTCCCTCCCACTTTCACTTCTGGAGAGATGTGCTCTCACAAATCACAGAAACTGAGAGACATTGCCCCAAAGTTGCACACCTCCCATGCCACACCTCCCCAGCTGGTGCCACTGCCCTGCTCCGCTCAGGCCTGAGCTGCGACCCAGGGCCCAGCACTGAGGAGGCGAGAATGGCCCCACTCACTCACTGCCCCTCCCATCATTCCTCTCTCAGCCCATTTCTCCTTCCTCTTTAGCTGCGTGAACTTCAACCACTCACACTGTCTTAGAAGCATCTCACTGACTTTCACAACAAATAATAGATCCTTCAAGAAGAAATAAACCAGTCACCTTCCTTCATGGCCTTTAAAACGATCATCATGGGACTTCCCTGGTGGTCCAGTGGTTGGGACTCCGTGCTTCCGCTGCAAGGGGCATGGGTTCGATCCCTGGTCAGAGAACTAAGATCCTGCATGCCATGGGGCCAAAAATATAAATAAATAAAAAAAATAATAAATAAAACATAAAAAATAAAACAATCATCATAATGATAAGTAAAGCAACAACTCCATGATTTACTATTAAATGAACTAACATATGTAAAATACTTCTTGGGGCTTCCCTGGTGGCGCAGTGCTTGAGAGTCCGCCTGCCGATGCAGGAGACGCGGGTTCGTGCCCCGTTTCGGGAAGATCCCACATGCCGCGGAGCGGCTGGGCCCGTGAGCCATGGCCACTGAGCCTGCGCGTCCGGAGCCTGTGCTCCGCAAATGGGAGAGGCCACAACAGTGAGAGGCCCGCATAACACAAGGAAAAAAAAAAAAAAAAAAAAAAAAAAATACTTCTTAATGCCTGACATATATTCAATGAGCAATACATATTAAATATTAGCCATTATCATTATTATCATTTTCATGGATTAACATACTAAGTTTCAGGGGACTTACCTGGAGGTCCAGTGGGTAACACTCCACGGTCCCAATGCAGGGAGCCGGGGTTCGATTCCCTGGTCGGGGAACTAGATCCCGCATGCATGCTGCAACTAAAAGTCTGCATGCCGCAACTAAAAGATCCCACATACGGCAATGAAGATTCCACATGCCACCACTAAGACCCAGCACAGCCAAAATAAATAAATAATGTCTAATATAAATTACAGGTATACAATATAGTGAGTTACAATTTTTAAAGGTTATACTCCATTTATAGTTATTATAAACTATTTACTATATTCCCTGTGTTTACAATATATCTTTGTAGTTTATTTTATACCTAATAGTTTGTACCTCTTAATCCTCTAACCCTATATTGTCCCTCCCCCTTTCCTTCTCCCCACTGGTAACCACTACTTTGTTCTCTATATATGTGAGTCTGCTTCTTTTTTGTTATATTCACTAGTTCATTGTATTTTTAAGATTCCACATATAAATGATATCATACAGTACTTGCTCTGTCTGACTTACTTCACTTAGCATAATGCCCTCCAAGTCCATCCATGTTGCTGCAAATCACAAATTTTCATTCTTTTTTATGGCTGAGTAGTATTCCATTATATATATATCTCACATCTTTTTTTATCCATTTATCATTAACGGACACTTAGGTCACTTCCATACCTTGGCAATTTTACACCCGTTTTACAGATGAGGAAACAAAGATGGTAAGAAGTCAAGTGCCCAAATTCACACTGTTGATTCATTTTGGAGCTGGAGTCAAAGCCAGTCTCCATAGACTGTGATGTCTGTCCTCTAAGTCGACTGCAGTTATGTTCAGGTGGGAATGATTTAGGGACAGTCTTTGAAAAAGTTTAGGGGGATCATCAAGCTGCAAGGTTCTCTTGGATTTGAAAATTTTATAATGAAGACTTAGATGATTCATTAAACATGGAATGCATCTGGGTGGGATGGGGAGAGGAATAGAAGCAAGGAAGAAGAAAAGAATCATTTACTGAGTATATATTTGTACATTTACATTTATTGTGCTCCAATTCCATAACTCTATTGCACTGCAAGTGCTTTAATAATAATTTCATGTTTTTCACTAAGACACTAAAACATCTTATTGAAGGAGGTCAGGGAAGTGGCTTCCTCACAGTGCAGAGAAAAATTAGACAGTTGCATTTGGGGGACGGTTTTTCAATACAGAGTGACACAGAGGTGTGAGGATGAATGAGCTGACCTCTTAGGTCCTTTCCAGTCCCGGAGCTCCAGAATTTATTTGCCAATGAAAATGTCAGGCTTTTTCTTCCATAAAATGATGTATGAGGGTCTGAGTACCTTCCCCACACCCACCCCCACCTCCTCGTATCTGATTAAAAAGCAAAGATTAAATCAGCAGAAGTGATAGAAAGGAAGATTTTCTCCAGGAGTGATGAGGTTTTCCTGAGACAAGGCAACAGGAGGAGTAGAGGGAGTTAAAAGGAAAGCATAGGGCTTCCCTGGTGGTGCAGTGGTTGGGAGTCCGCCTGCCGATGCAGGGGACACAGGTTCGTGCCCCGGTCTGGGAGGATCCCACATGCCGCGGAGCGGCTGGGCCCGTGAGCCATGGCCGCTGAGCCTGTGCGTCCAGAGCCTGCGCTCCGCAACGGGAGAGGCCACAACAGTGAGAGGTCCGCGTACCGCAAAAAAAAAAAAAAACAGTGGTCTGGGAGGGACGAGCTGAGCCATGCCCCGGGGGCCTGGCGTGCCGGAGCCTGTGCTCCGCAATGGGAGAGACCACAACAGTGAGAGGCCCGCGTACCGCAAAAAAAAAAAAAACAGTGGTCTGGGAGGGACGAGCTGAGCCAGGCCTCAGCTGGGCAAAAGGATGGATCCAGGCACAGAGCAGGAAAATGGGCCCAGGCATAGAGTGGGAGGATGGGACAAAGGACAGATGCAGTTGTGTTATGAGGGCCACGACTTTGCATTAATCAACAGACATAAAGTGTAAACCAGGTCTCTTTTGAAAAGAATATACTCTAGTTAAACAAACCAAATTAATGCATATGAAACAATTTGAGAATCATCCATTTTTAACCAGGAGATAAGAGGTCAGCCTTGAATCAGAACTCATTCCTTCAACAAATATTCCTTGCCTCCTCTGTGCCAGACACTGTTCGGGGTACAGGGGATAGAGAAATGACCTAAGCGGTCCTAATTCACTGTCTACTCTGGGAGACAGAAAATAAACAAGATCAGTAAGTAAGACACGTGGTATATTCTAGTCAGTGTTTGTGTTGAGTAAAAAATAAAGCAGGGAGGGACTTCCCTGGAGGTTCAGTGGTTAGGACTCCGCGCTTCCACTGCCGGGGGCCGCATTGATCCCTGGTCGGGGAGCTAAAATCCTGCAAGCCGCGTGGTACTGCCAAAAATAAAAATAAAAGCTTTATAAAAAGCTTATGAAGAGGGATGTAGCTGAGTAAGAGAGCTAAGGGCAGAAAGGAGAGGGTGATGATGAAATCTGGTGGAGGACTCCAGGCAAGGGAATGGCAACTCAAGGTCCTGGGGTGAGTGGACCTGGTGGGTAAGAAACAGTGAGGACACCAAAGTAGCTAAGTAGAAGGTGGAGTCAAAAAGTTCACAGGGGCCAGGGACTTCCCTGGTGGTCCAGTGGGTAAGACTCCACGCTCCCAACGCAGGGGGCTGGGGTTCGATTCCCTGGTCGGGGAACTAGATCCCACATGCTGCAACTAAAAGTCCATATGCTGCAACTAAAAGATCCCCTGGGACTTCTCTGGTGGCGCAGTGGTTAAGAATCCTCCTGCCAGTGCCGGGGACACGGGTTCAAGCCCTGGTCCAGGAAGATCCCGCATGCTGCGGAGCAACTAAGCCCATGCGCCACAACTACTGAGCCTGTGCTCTAGAGCCTGCGAGCCACGGCTACTGAGCCCAAGTACCATGACTACTGAAGTCCATGTGCCTAGAGCCTGTGCTCCACAACAAGAGAAACCACTTCAATAAGAAGCCCACGCGCCCCACTTGCTGCCACTAGAGAAAGCTCATGCACAGCAACGAAGACCCAACGCAGCCAAAAGTAAAATAAAATAAAATAAAATATCCCCCATGCTGCAACGAAGATCCTGCAGGCCCGCAACAAAGGATCTACATGCCACAAGGAAGATCCCGTGTGCCACAACTAAGACCCGGCACAGCCTAAATAAATAAATAAAAATTTAAAAGAAAAACATTCACAGGGGCCAGATCACGTGGGACACTGAACGAATTTGAAAAGACTTGGGCTTTCCCGTTTGGTGAACTGAGAGCCACTGGAGGCTGCTGAGCAGATGAGGGACATGATCTGACCTACATGGTAACAGGATCCCTCTGGCGCTGTGCTGGAAATGGGCTGCACCCTGTGAAGGTTAAAGCAGGGAGACCAGTTAGGACGCTGTTGCAATAATCCAGGCAAGAGATGATGTTGGCTGGGAGCAGTAGTAGTAGTAGAGGTGGGGGAAAGTAGTCAATTTCTGCATCTGCTGAAATGCTAGACCATTAGAGGAGAAAAGGAAGACAAGTCTCAGTGGAAGGAAGGAAAGCTCTTGCTAATGATCTGCCCCTCAATACTTCTGTCACATCTTGTCATCTCAGCCAAAGAAGGGTGAGGCTGTGTTCAGACTGACCATGTGATGGCCTAACTCGTGCTCTTAGTTGGTTTCCACTGAGAGTTGTGCCAAAGGGTCATATTTTCCATATTTGCGGGTGACTGACCCTTATTTGCACCAAGGGCTGTGCTGGGCACTTTGTATGGAGCTACAAAGAGACATAAGACACAGTTCTTGGCTTCAAGGTGCTCTTAGTGTAGTGAGGGAGACAGGTGTACAGGCAACAATTTCAATGGGATGGAATAAAGGAAGAGCCCAGGGTACAATTAAGGGCACAAAATAGGGCATTTGGCTCAGCCTTCAGGGAGAGAGGTGGTTGGGGGGTTTTGCAAGATGTAGGAGTTAGCCAGGAGACAACCACGGGGAGAATATGTTAGGCAGAAGGGCAGTAAGTACAGAAGCACGGAGATGTGAACTAACACAAGGCATGCATGGACCTCTGTAGGCTGTGTGGGTCAATTAGCCCGGTAAAGCCAAGACTCACCTTGATACTGAGCCATTTGTCTGCCCTGTGCTTAGGATCACAAGCAGAGGAGAAAAGATTCACCGTTCCTCCTAGAAAAATCAACCCAAGGCATATATTTTATTCCTGACTTGGATCACCAATGTCTTTAAATATCAAATCCTATCTGTGTGAAGCCTGGAGACTGAACATCTAGTTTCAAGTCCTGCCTTTACTACTCCTCTGACCCCGAGTAAGTCACTATTTCTGTGACTCTCCATTTCTGCAGAATAGGAAAACAATAACATATGCTTCATAGTGCTGCTGTGAAAACAAATGAAATAGGTCTGCAAAAACATTTCCTGAAATGTAGAGAGCTGTTCAAATATTAGTTACTGTGTTAGAACTGAGTAATTGAAAAATACCGCTATCTGCTGATGCCCACTTCTCTTTCGTGCCCTCATTGCCACCACTAGTATTTCATAGACCACTGAGTTCCTTGCTCTTTCCATTTCCACCCAGTTTGCAGGAGCCTCTGGCCTTCTCTTTCTTCTCTAACCCCGCCTATTCCAGAGTAGGTCACCATTTCCGTAGTTATTGTGTCCTCTCCCATTCCGCCTGGTGTTCATGCCAAACCTTCACTCCATTCTCAAGCCCCAGCATTTTCTCAGCACATGACCTTGCCTCCTATTTCATCAAGAAGACGAAGGCCACCAGCATGAACTTCTGCTTCCTCGTCTCCTCCAGTCTCCACCCAAAACATCAACACAATGTTTACCTCATTTATAAACACTCCTCACCCTTTTTCAGGTCTCAGGGAAGAAGGTATCTCTTCCGTTCAAGATAATCCCCACCCCCGTCTGCACACACACACACCCTCCTCCCCACCCCCATCTCAGCTTTTTATTCATGACCTCCTTCACCCTGAGATAGATCTCGTTCCATCCATACTCCCCTTTCTTCTATAAATCTACTCTCTTGCTTTCTATTAGCTCATTGCCCTCAGCCTATAAATACATCAAGATTCACCTTCTGAGGAGCAAGTCTCCCTTGACCTCCCCTTGACCTCTCAGCCGAGCATCTTGAAAATAGCCCCAATAACTGGGGTCTTCACTTCTTCAACCCACTGCCACCTGGCTTCTGATCAGACCACTCAACTCAAACTGCTTTCAAGAACATCACCTCCAAATTGCCAAAGCCACTGGACACTCCCAGTCTAAGTCTACTTGGGCCTTTCTACTGTGTTTGACACTATTTCTCATTCAATTCTTCTTGAAATTCTCTACTTCTTTGACATCTCTTCTGAGTCTCCTTCTACAGCTCTGATGGTTGCTTTTTGTCCTATTTCACAGAGTCTTCCTCGTCTGCCAACCTCTTAAATATTTGAACCCCGCCAAAGGGTTGCTTTCTGCCCCACTCTTTCATCCTCCTACACTATCCCACGTGTGCTGGACCTTCTCCCCTTAAGTAGCTTAGGACTCACCTTTCTCGGGTAGGTTGCCTATCTCCGCTTCACTTAGATGTTCTTCCGGGTTTTATCTTGTTCCTTCATCTGGAACACACTCCTTTGCTGTCTCATTTTGTTTAAATTTCTATTTGTATTTTCATGTCTGTAGTAGCTTAGTTACTTTTCTTGACCTTGAACAAGTGGCCCTCTGTAGGGGATGTCCTATGTGTCCCAGCAGTACATGCCCCTCTTGTCCCCCAAGGGCCAGGAACCAGTTGGTCCCAGGATATGTTCTGAACTGTTGTTTGCAGACTCAGTTCCCCAGGCTGCAAGATGGTAGTTTTCTTGCTTCTGGTGTCTGCCCCCTGGTGGGTGAGGCTGGTCTAGAGGCTTGTGCAAGGCTTCCTGGTAGGAGGGGCCGGTGCCTGCCCACTGGTGGGTGGAGCTGGATCTTGGCCCTCTGGTGGGCAGGGCCGTGTCTAGGGAGGGTGTGTAGAGGGGCTGTGGGCTCAGGAAGTTTTAGGCAGCCTGCCTGCTGATGGGTGGCGCTGTGTTCCCACCCTGTTGGTTGTTTGGCCTGAGATGTCCCAGCACTGGAGCTCACAGGATGTTGGGTGGGGTCAGGTCTGGTGCTAATGACCCAAGCAATTTGCCTCCAGGTATAGGTGAATACTCCCCCATATGTCTGCCGCCAGCTTTTATGGCCCCAGAGAGAGCCACTGCCGCCTGCCCTCCCTCCCCAGGAGACCCTCCAAGACCAGCAGGTAGGTCTGGCCTAGGCTCCTATGAAGTCACTGCTTTTGCTCTGGGTCCCGGTGCACATGAGACCTTGTGTGCACCCTCCAAGAGTGGAGTCTCTGTTTCCCCCAGTCCTGTGGAGCTCCTGCAATCAAGCCCCGCTGGCTTTCAGAGCCAAATGTTCTGGGGGTTCCTCCTCCTGATGCCAGATTCCCAGCCTGATGTGGGGCTCAGAGCTCTCACTCCTGTGGGAGAACTTCTGTGGTACAATTATCCTCCAGTTTGTGGGTCACCCACCCAGGGAGTATGGGATTTGATTGTATTTTGAGTGCACCCCTTCTACTGTCTCGTGGTTTCTTCATTATGTCTTTGGATGTAGAATATCTTTTTTTTGCTAGGTTCCAGTCTTTTTTGTCAATTCTTCTCAGATTTACTCCTCAGCATTCACTCCAATTTCAGAACTCTCCAGTTCTCCCTGAGGAGAAATAAAGGGTGAGAGAGTGGGCAGGAAGGGATAGGGGACTGCCTTCCATATGGGACAAGCCACAGGAATGGAGAAGGAGGGTCCCCTTCCTGTCACCTTACATTGTGTGCCTTTTCTCATTCTGTTTTGACTCCCTAGACTACTGTCCCCATTTTTCACCTGCCTACCTTATACTCATCCTCCAAGACTCAGGTCAGATTTGACCTCTTTCAGAAGGTCAGTGAATCCTCAGGATGTGCCGCATCTCCTCTGGGCTCACGTCTTTCAGAGCACTCACCTTAGTGCAGGGAATGTCTATTAAGTTGCCTGTTTTCCTTATGGGAAACATCATGCCTTTCAACCTTGTATTCCTAGCGCTCAGCACTGGTATATAGTAAGAACTCAACAAGTGCTCCATGGACTGGGCCAAGATCATCTAGACAAACCTCTTCATTTGATAAGTGACCTTGAAAAGCTCCATGTTGTATATTGAGGGTATCGGTAGCAAAAAAGATAAGACTTGGAGTCAGGTAGATTCAGTTTCCAATGCTAGACCTACCACTTATTAGCTGTGTGCCCTTACACCAATTACTTGTCCTTTCTAAATCCCAGTTTTCTAATCTGGAAATAAGGATAATACTACCTTCCTTACCAGGTTGGTATGATAATTAAATGCATTAAGATAAATCAATTACCAGCTCACTAGTGCTTGGCAACGCTTACACACTAAATAAACAATAACTGTATTCTTTAACTGCTATTTTCATTAGTAAATTGTGTTTTATTTGAAAAAAATGTTTAGTTGAATGAATTTAGCAATAAAGGTGCAATTCCCACCCTCAAGGAACTAGAGTCTAGAGAAAGTACTCGCAATGGGGATTCTGTATTTCTACAGAATTCTGTATTTCCGTAGAACTCTGCGGATGGTTTTGTATTTCCAGATTTATGAGTCAGTGTTCTCCAGAAAAACAGAATAGATATTAGGCTCTATATAAAGAGATTTATTATGAAGAATTAGCTCATACAGTTTTGGAGGCTGAGAAATATCATGATCTACTGTCTGCAAGCTGGAGGCCCAGGAAAACTGGTGGTTTGATTCTAGCCCAAATTGGAAGGCCTGAGAATTAGGAGTGCCCATAGTGTAAGTCCCAGTCCAAGGGCAGGAAAAGACAGATGTTCCAGATAAGCAGTCAGTCAAAGAAAGAGAATCTCCCTGCTTCCACATTTTTGCTGTATCCAGGCCTCAGGGGTTGGAGGATGCCATTTCATATTGAGTGGGGCAATTGGCTTTACTCAATCAGATCCAAATGCTAATCCTTCCGAGAAACACCTTCACAGACACATCCAGAAATAATGTTTAACCAGATATCTGGGCATACCATGCCCCAGTCAAGTTGACACATAAGATTACCTATCACACTGGATAAACTTTTGTAGTTTTAAAAGATAAACTTTATCACCTGAGAGAATCTTATTTATATTACTTATTTGGTTGTGCTGGGTCTTAGTGTGGCTGGTGGGCTCCTTAGTTGTGGCATGCAAACTCTTGGCTGCAGCATGCATGTGGGATCTAGTTCCCTGACCAGGGATTGAACCCAGGCCCCCTGCATTGGGAGTGTGAAGTCTTTTTTTTTT
>NW_006776684.1:1521105-1530768 GCF_000442215.2 Lipotes vexillifer
GGCGAGCGGGAGCCCCTCCCCACTGCGGTGCGCGGGCCTCTCACTGCGGCGGCTCCCCCCGCTGCGGAGCACGGGCTCCAGGCGTGTGGGCCTCAGCAGCTGTGGCGTGCGGGCTCAGCAGCCGTGGCGCACGGGCCCAGCCGCTCCGCAGCATGCGGGATCCTCCCGGACGAGGGCCCGAACCCGTGTCCCCTGCATCGACAGGCAGACTCCCAACCACTGCGCCACCAGGGAAGCCCCCCTTTTTTCTTTTTAACATCTTTATTGGAGTATAATTGCTTTACAATGTTAGTTTCTGCTGTATAACAAAGTGAATCGCTATATGTACACATATATCCCCGTACCCCTCCCTCTTGAGCCTCCCTCCCACCCTCCCTATCCCACCCCTCTAAGCGGTCACAAAGCACCGAGCTGATCTCCCTGTGCTATGCGGCTGCTTCCCACTAGCTATCTGTTTTACATTTGGTAGCGTATATATGTCAATGTTACTCTCTCACTTCATCCCAGTTTACCCTTCCCCCTCCCTGTGTCCTTAAGTCCATTCTCTACATCTGCGTCTTTATTCCTGTCCTGCCCCTAGGTTCATCAGAACCAATTTATTTTTCTTTAGATTCCATATATATGTGTGAGCATACGGTATTTGTTTTTCTCTTTCTGACTTATTTCACACTGTATGACAGACTCTAGGTCTATCCACCTCACTACAAATAACTCAATTTCGTTTCTTTTTATGGCTGAGTAATATTCCATTGTATATATGTGCCACATCTTCTTTATCCATTCATCTGTCAATGGACACTTAGGTTGCTTCCATGTCCTGGCTATTGTAAATAGAGCTGCAATGAACATTGTGGTACATGTCTCTTTTTGAATTATGGTTTTCTCCCACCTGCGGAGCACAGGCCCCGGACGCGCAGGCCCAGCGGCCACGGCCCACGGGCCCAGCCGCTCCGCGGCACGCGGGATCCCCCCGAAACGGGGCACGAACCCACACCTCCCGCATCGGCAGGCGGACCCTCAAGCACTGCGCCACCAGGGAAGCCCACATGTCTCTTTTTGAATTATGGTTTTCTCAGGGTATATGCCCAGCAGTGGGATTGTTGGGTTGTGTGGTAGTTCTATTTTTAGTTTTTAAAGGAATCTTCCTACTGTTCTGCATAGTGGCTGTATCAATTTACATTCTCACCAACAGTGCAAGAGGGTTCCCTTTTCTGGGAGTGTGGAATCTTAACCACTGCAAGGCCTTATCTCTCTTTATTGATTTACAGCAAGTCTTTATCTAACCCATTATTATACTGCCCATGCATATAATAGGACCTGGCAGGTAAGAGAGGCACAATGCATTTATTTAATGAATAAATAAATGAATGAAAAATAGGTCTTCGATAACTACTTTTGAAACAAATTGGTACGATTTTGATCATTATCTACACGGTGTAGTCCAAGGACTCACCTCATTTCTTATGAGTCCTCACCCTCAGCCCCACCACCCACTCTGTTCCACATGGCCCCCTTGCTGCTTCTCACCTATGCCAGCAGCCCCACACCCCTGCTCAGAGCCTCTGGACTCAGCTGCTCCCTCTGCTTTGAACATTCTTCACCTCAAGTATAGCCCTGAATCACTCCCACACCTCCATCAGGCCTGTGCTGAAATGTCACCTTTTAAGTGAGCCATCCCCAATTGTTCTATCTTAAATTGACATTTCTACTCTCCACACTCCCTACCCCGCTGCCCTGCCTTTGGTTTCCTTCTATCACATATATCAGCATCTGACAAATCATCTATTTAATTAATTTATTTATTTAGCATTCATTCATTCATACATTCATTCATATGTTTACCCCTCTCTCCCCTCAACAGAAAAAAACCTTGTCTATTTTGTTCACTGCTACATCCCCAGTGCCTAGAACAATGTCTAGCATATAGTAGGCAACCAAAAATACTTTATAAATGAACGTGATGGAGATTACATTTCCCAATCTCCCTTGCAGATTATTTGGCTCTGTGACTGGGCCATGGGTGTAAGCAGAAGTGATGAGGACAAATTCCAGTTTATTTCTAATTTAAAAGATAAGCAGGGACTTCCCTGGCGGTCCAGTGGTTGGGACTTTGCCTTCCAGTGCAGGGAGTGTGGGTTTGATCCCTGGTCGGGGACCTAAGCTCCCACATGCCTCCTGGCCAAAAAACAAAAACATAAAAAACATTAAAAAAAAAAAAGAAGAAGCAATATTGTAACAAATTCAATAAAGACTTAAAAAGAAAAAAAAAGATAAGCAACTGTCTGCTCCAGCATGTAAGGAGCTTGGAAGTCGCCACTCTATCCAACAAGTAAAAAACTGAACAAACTGGAAAATCAACAACTCTTCTTAGGTCTGTCAAAAAAGTTAGGTCACAAGGCAAACCACTGCCCCTAAAATTAGAGAAAAAAATGGGCAGATACAGAGAACCACAACTTCCCATCCAATAGCAGCAGAATACACATTCTTCTCAAGAGCACATGAAACATTCTCCAGGATAGATCACATGTGAGGCCACAAAACATGTCTTAATACATTTAAGAAGACTCAAATTATATCAAGCATCTTTTCTGACCACAATGGTATTAACCTAGACATCAAAGACAGGAAGAAAACTGGAAAATTCACAAATATGTGGAAATTAATCAACATGCTACTGAAAAACCAATGGGTCAAAGAAGAAATCAAAAGAGAAATAAAAAAATATCTTGAGAGAAGTGAAAACAGAAATACAACATACCAAAAACTATGGGATGCAGCAAAAGCAATTTTAAAAGGGAAGTTCATAGAGATACATGCGTACATTAAGAAAAAAGAAAGATCTCGAATAAACAACCTAATTTTACGTCTCAAGGAACTAGAAAAAGAAGAACTAAATAAGCCCAAAGTTAGAAGGAAGGAAATTACAAAGATCAGAGTGGAAATAAATAAAATAGAGACTAAGAAGACAATAGAAAAGATCAATGAAATTAAGAGCTTTTTTTTTTTTTTTTTGCGGTACGCGGGCCTCTCACTGTTGTGGCCTTTCCCGTTGCGGAGCACAGGCTCCGGACGCGCAGGCTTAGCGGCCATGGCTCACAGGCCCGGCCGCTCCACGGCATGTGGGATCTTCCCGGACCGGGGCACAAACCCGTGTCCCCTGCATCGGCAGGTGGACTCCCAACCACTGTGCTGCCAGGGAAGCCCTAAGAGCTATTTTTTTTTTTGAACATAAACAAAATAGAAAAACCTATGTCCAGACAAAAACCTGCACACTAATGTTTATAGCAGCTTCATTAATAATTGCCAAGACTTGAAATCAGTGACCATGTCCTTCAGTAGTTGAGAGGAATAACTGTGATGTATCAGACAATGGAATATTACTCAATGCTAAAAATCCAAGAAAAAACATGGAGGAAGCCTAAATGCATATTATTAAGTGAAAAAAAGCCAATCTGAAAAGGCTGAATACTGAAAAATATGAAAGGCTACATACTGTAGATTTGAACTATTTGATGTCCTGGGAAAGGAAAGGAAAACTATGGAGACAGTAAGAAGATCAGTGGTTGCCAGAGGGTGGGGGAAGGAATGAATAGGTGGAGTGCAGATGATGGTTAGGTCAGTGCAACTATTCTGTTTGATTCTACAGTGGTGGATATATGTCATTACACATTTGTCCAAACCCATAGAATGCACAACAATGTGAGTGAACCCTAACTTAAACTATGGTCTTTGGTTGATAATGATATGTCCATGTAGGTACATAGATTGTAACAAATGTATTAATCTGGTGCAGGATGTTGATAGTGGGAAGTATGCATGTATGGAGACAGGGGGGATATGGGAGCTTTCTGTACTCTGATCAATTTTGCTGTGTACCTAAAATAACTCTAAAAAAGTAAAGTTATTAATTTTTAAAAAATGATAAGCAGTTTGCCCTGAAGTTCTTGTCTCTCAATTTCCCACAAGCCGAAATACAGACGTGATTATGGCTCACCCTTGATCACGCAATGACATCACCCCACTATGTGGCAGGTCAACGAGACTTGGGAACCTGGCTCTCCAAAAGAACTCATGGGGCAGAGTCTTCTGCTCACCTGCCAGCCTGGGCTGCTCACATTGGGAGTGTGTATATAAGAAAGAAGGGGGTGTCACTTTTTGTTACAGCAGCTTACCCTTTACCCAACCCATAGAATAAATAAATGAATGGATGAGTATATATATCACACTTTAGTACAAAAGGGCATCTAAAGTGGATTAGAATAATTTATGAGGTGACTTAATACAAGTCCACATAAAGATGGACCAAGCAAATAAGACATTATACACCAGCAGCAGGAGTAGTATGCAAAAGAATTGGGGGTTAGAGAGTCACTGCACTGAAGCGATGAGTTTAATTCACAAAGCCTGGAAATTAAGGCAAAAAGAGAAACACATGTTCTAACTTGTGTCTGATGAAAAGAGTTATACATTTTCCTTTATATGATTTCAGAAAATTCAGGGAGTATGTATTTCTAGGGAGTATGTATTTATAGCCATAGGATCCTACAATCACTGGTGATTGGTGGGAGTGACGTTGAAAGGAGGGAAATTTTCAAGCACTAAAAGACATATCAGATAAATTATAAGCCCCTCAGGTTCAGACTGTGGTTTTTCCCTCCCCCCACCTCCCCTCCCATGCTTCCCCTTAGTTCCCAATCTCACCTTGGAAACTGCGACTCTGCCATTCCTCCCTGGGGACTGGGATCTCTAAGAGCTGGTCCCTGAAGAGGAGAGAAGGCAATGAGGACAGACAGCACTTGGGGGAATAAAAATTGAAGCCTGTAAAGCTGTGAGGAAATTCTGTTAATCATCAAACTGTAACTTCTCAGTAGAGAAAGTCACTTGATATTTTCAGCCAACTCTGGGAAAAGCAACACATCTATTTAATGCTGACCTTAGATCACCTCTTCATTCAGTAAGATCATTCCTCACCTCCCTGAAGAGATTTGCTGGCTTGGAGAACATCAGCCTCTAGATTGCTAGGAGCTTTGTAAGTTTTTCTTTCTCCTCTCCACCCCAGGCCTTCAAGTTAAAATAAAAATTACAGCCCTGGGGAGAGAAGAGGGCACATAAATAAGGTGGTTCCAGCTGATGTAAGGGACTCTGTAAATGAGGTGAAATTTGCCAGTTCACCATAATACCACACAGGTTTCAAAGTATTTGAGATCTGATAATAATTTTAATAAAAAATATTTCCTATTCATGGACATTATAAACATTTTGGAAAACACAAACACAAAAAAGAAAACCTTATCACCAGGCTGCAATGACCACAATTAATATTTCAGGGTTTGTCTGTCTCTTGAAACGGAGCAGGACCTTATGGTCCTTGGCCCCCATGTCCTTAGCTGGGCTTTTGTCTGCAGGAAAACTTTAGCCGAAGAATAAGTTTAATCAGAGAAGTGAGAAGATGCAGAAACAAAGGAAAACAGTCAAAAGGGACCAAATAATAATACTTTAGTCATTAAGCAAAGTCAAGGACCTTTAGTTCCTCTTCAAGGGCTATAGATAATATTCTGAGCCACATCCTGTGAGCTGTCTTGTAGGTACTGAAACCCCCATCAGGTGGAAGAGGTTACTACATGATGACCAGACTGTAGCCATGACATAAGCTGCCACAATTCCAAGAACTGGCCTCAAAGAAATGGGAACAAACCGATCCTGGAACTAAGGACTAACTGTACTTAAAACAAACAAGATGACGCTGATCAGACCACCCCATGACTAATTTCAAGATGACTGTCAGAGCAGATTGTGCTGTTTCTGCACGTAGCCCCCTCCTTCCATCTATAAAATCTCTTGCCCACTTATTGTCCCTGGGGGCAGTTTGCCTTTGGACAGGTGTCCACGCTCCCCACTGGTTGCCGGCCTCCGAAATAAAGCCAACCTCCTTACTGGTGAACCTAGTGGCAGGGCAGGAATAAAGACGCAGTTGTAGAGAACAGGCTTGAGGACACTAGCGGGAAGGGTAAGCTGGGACGAAGTGAGAGAGTGGCACTGACATATATATACTACCAAGTGTCAAATAAATAGCTAATGGGAAGCAGCTGCATAACACAGGGAGATCAGCTGGGTGCTTTGTGACCACCTAGAGGGGTGGGATAGGGAGACTCAAGAGGGAGGGGATATGGGGATGTATGTATATGTATAGCTGATTCACTTTGTTATACAGCAGAAACTAACACAATATTGTAAAGAAATTATACTCCAATAAAGATGTAATAAATAAACAAACAAACAAGTAAATAAGGCCAACCTCCTTTCCACCAACCTTGCCTCTTTATTGGCTTTTTGAGCGGCAAGCAGCTGGCCTCCCCTTTTGGTAACAGTTTTGTGGCGCTTAACGTGGGGCTGTGCTCTCGCGACATCTGGCTCCCTGGGATTTTCCGAGCAGAGCCTCTGGACATGGCGTCGCGCCGGGATGGTGGCGATGAGCCCGCTGCTCTGGCTAGTTGGCCCCGAGAGGTGGATTTGGGGGACACTCCTAGCAGCTGCTGAAACCATTTGTTTTGGGGATCCTCCCTGTTTCTCTCCTGCTCGGCGCTGGCTGCCAACGTACGCTTTTCCTTGGTGGAATGGAAACATGCATCTGGATGAGCTGACGAGCCCCAAGACCGTGTAAGTCCACCGGTGTGCACCCGGGCAAAAACTTCTCTTTTGAGCACGAAGTGATATTTGGGCATTTTGCCAGTTGGTTCTGATGGGTGTCTGACGTTGAGGACCGTTTGTGAGCACTGAGTGTCATTTGGGGACTTTGCCATTTGGGTGTCATTTGGGCATTTTATGCCATTTGGGCATTTTATTGGCTCCAGAGTGGCGAGCAGCTGGACGCCACTTTTGGTAACACTCTGGGTCTCCCCACCTCTGAAGGTCTCTCCATCTCTTGTCTCTCTCCCTACCTCTTTCTCTGTCTTGCAAAACTGGGATCATAAAGTACACAATGTTCTGTAACTTGCTGTTTGGTTTAATCCTATGTAAGAAATACTTTTTCCATTTTTAAACACAGACAGCCACGAGAGGATGATTCAGCTCAAAACTCTTAATTTAGGGCATGTTGATGTGCAGCTGCAGTTCTCCCATTCACAAATACTCACTGAGTGCGCATCGGGGACCAGGCTCAGGGCTGGTGGTGAAAGAGAGCTAATCTCATGGAGTTTACCGTCCAGTAGGGAGGAACGATGCTAAACGAGTCATCACCAGCGGGGTGACTATTACATAAAGAGAAGCACACGCGTTCTCAGGGATACATAACAAGGGCCAGGTTAGGGCAGAACAATGGTAGCTCAGAACTGTGTTCCTGAAGAGGAAATCCGCAGATCTCGCTGACATTATCTCAAGGCCAGCTTGCCTGCTTGCTGACTCTCTCCATGCGTGAGAAGCACATGGGTCTTTCAGGCTGTGTTTTAAATAGAACTCTGCTCTCCAAAGTCAAGCCATCACACAAATTCAGTGTGGGAGGAAATGAACCCTCTCTTATACCGCTCTGAGAATTTAAACAGGTACACTCCTTCTAGGAAAGCAATTTGGTGACATGCATTTGAAATAACAAGTTTAAAATGGCTTAAGCTTTGATCCAGAAATTCCTTAACAAGAATCTATCCTAAGAAATTAGTGAGAAACTTAGACACAGTTTTATGTACAAAAGGTTCTTGGTACAATTGTTTACAATAATGGAGAGGGGACTGATAACCTAAATTTTCATCGAAATCAGGAAGGTAAAATAAATTATAGTCCTTTCAGTGGGATATTATATAGTAAATAGGAATAGCTATCATTTGTTAAGCATTTACTATGTCCTAGAACCTGTTCAAAGCTTTTAAAATATTACTTTCAAAGAATATTTAATTTATGGGAAATACTTATTATATAAGGTTGAGAGGGAAATGGGAGTCAACAGATTTTATTTATATTCCAATTTGTATTTTATCATGCATTTATATGCACATACAATGAAACAATACCAGAATGCTAATGACGGTGGGATTACCAATGACTGGTAGTTTTTCTTTTTTCTATATTTCTAAATTTTCTGTGATAAGGATCTATCAAACAAATTGATGTCTTTTAAGACATACTATCTTTTTTTTTTTTTTTGTCCACACCACGAGGCATGAGGGGATCTTAGTTTCCTGACCAGGGATCTAACTTCCTGCAGTGGAAGTGCGGAGTCTTAACCACTGGACCGCCAGGGAAGTCCCAAGGCATACTATCCTTTAAAAGCACATTCAGATGTTATTAATGACTCCTTTTGATTAAATGCTTAAATATGAAAAAATCAAAGGCCAGAATATATCAGATGGTTGTTAATAAATCTGCAGGTGGCCCTGCTTCCTAAGGAACAGTGGGTTTGCAGGATGGGCACCAGATCCTCCTCTCCACAGGTCAGATCCTACCTGGGTCTCCTTAGATAATTTGGAGTTGCTTCAGAGAGAATCTGGGCTTGAATCCTGATCCTATTACTTAGTGGGTAGACCTAACAGCTCACTTCACCTCTCAAATTCTCAGTTTTCTCATCTGTAAAATGGGAATCATAACATCTACCTCATGGAGTTGCTGTGAGGGTAAAACGATACCCAGTCCAGGCAACTGCCTCTGCCAAGTGCCTGCCCATGCTGGCTTAGTATCAGCAGCTGGGGGCTGCCCCTGAAGGGCCCACAGTTGAGGTTTACTGTGATTGGGTTTGCTGGTGAGACATACACAGGTTCTGCCTGTGGGCTGGATTATGCTTAGCTGAGGGTTCCGTTTCATGGATGACAGCTGTGGCGAAGTTGAAGCATGACCTTCAATCTCCTGCACTGCTGACGGGAGGCCTGATTCTGACAAATGGTCCTGAGCTCTCAGCACCCATCACTCATGCCCTGTCAGAAGGAGCTGGTCACTGTTCCAGCCCAAAAAATGGGGAGAGGAACACTATTTAGGCTGCCCAGCCACAGTGTTTTTTCTCTTTTTTTCTTTAAAAGGGGCTCAGCACAGTACCATACACAGCCAGATATTTCAACAATCAAGGCTTTAGGGAGTAATTTTTAACTTTTATTTTAAAGGAACCTCTGAGAAGTTAAGGTTCTGAGGCTTGCAGAGAGACTAAATAAAAAATGTAACATTCTGGCACTCGTTGCCAGAAGGGTTGTTGTAGAATTATTCCCCAGGACTGGCCTTAAAATAACACCTCCTTTGAAATTTTGGAAGATGTACTGATAACCTGTTTTGTCAAATGTTTCTTCTTTGGGTGGTGGGGTGGTTACCAGGCTGAGCATATAAGGGACACACACACACACTTACCATAATCAGTGTCAGGCACTTGAACTGAGTTGCATTGCCGACTGCTCTCAAGCTTGTTGTCCATTGTAGCACCTGATTCTTTTCACGGACACACTCAGCTCTCTCCCTGCATTTGTGCGAATGAGTTGCCCTTACCTGCATTTAGCCCAACCAGACATCAAAGTAGTGGTTTCTGACTTACTGCTTCTCCAATCTCATGGACCAGTTGAACCACAGGGAAAGCCCAAATGGCAGCTGTGCTAGATCTATGGATGTGTGGGAGTGTTACCCCTAAAAATGAGAGCTCACATCCACGGGGGCTCTACAGGCAAAGCAATAATTTCAAAGCTGGACATCAGCAGGAAA
>NW_006776684.1:1531273-1566264 GCF_000442215.2 Lipotes vexillifer
CAGCAGGAAAACTAATGAGACCATTTAAAACGTGTGTTAATATGATATGAGTGTAAAATTAACAACCCTTTGATCACTGAGTCACAAACACCCTCCTAAGGTCAATCTGGATGCCACAGAGAAGACTGTCTCTCCAGGGCAGTGTGCCAGCCAGGAGCAGGAAGGCACTGGAGCCTGGGGATGACCCAGCTGCATCTTAAAATTAATACTGTGTTAAATTAGCACCCCCATGTAAGTGCTATTGTCCCGGACTGCTTGTGGGAGCAACAGCTGTGTGTATGCAGAGTCCTGCCTCAGGACCATTCTTTCTCTTTTGGTTAATCAGTGCCAAACAATAAAGGCAAAACTGCTGCATTAATAATCACTGTATCTACCACTTCTCGAGTGCTGACTAAGCACCCAGCGCTGTGCTAAATGCTTTATGTGCATTACCTTGATTAGTCCTTCTAACGTCACTGTGAGGTGAGCACTTACCTAAAAGATGTGGAAACTGGTGCTGTGCGTGTGACTTGCCCAGCCTCACAGGCAAGTGGGCGAGCTAGGAGTTTTGCTTGTGTCTACCAGACGCTAACAGATCCTCTTTCTTTTTTTAAAAAAAAATTTTTATTTAAGTATAGTTATTTACAACTTTGCACTAATTTCAGGTATACAGCATAGTGATTCAGCTATTTTTTTGCAGATTATATTCCATTATAGGTTATTACAAGATAATGAATATAATTCCCTGTGCTGTACAGTAAATCCTTGTTGCTTATCTATTTTCTGTATAGTACTTTGTATTGGTTAATCCCATGCTCCTAATTTGTCCCCTCTTCCCCTTGCTCTCCCCTTTGGTAACCCTAAATTTGTTTTCTATGTCTGAGTGTGTTTTGTTTTGCATATAGATTCATTTGTCTTATTTTTTAGATTCCACATATCAGTGATATCATATAGTATTTGTCTTTTTCTGACTTATTTCACTAAGCATAATATTCTCTAGGTCCATCCACGTTGCTGCAAATGGCAATGCTTCATTCTTTTTTAAGGCTGAGAATTGTTCCATTGTATATATACACCACATCTTCTTTATCCATTCATCTGTTGTTGGACATTTAGGTTGCTTCCACATTTTGGCTATTGTAAATAGTGCTGCTATGAACACTGAGGTGCATGTATCTTTTCGAATTAGAGTTTTCATTTTTTTCAGATATATACCCATGACTGGGATTGCTGGATCATGTGGTAGCTCTATGTTTAGTTTTTTAAGGCTACTATTTTCCATAGTGGCTGCACCAATATACATTCCCACCAACAGTGTAGGAGGGTTCCCTTTTCTCCATACCCTCTATGGCATTTGTTATCTATAGACTTTTTGATGCTGGCCCTTCTGACTGGTGTGAAGTGATACCTCATTGTGGTTTTGATTTGCATTTCTTTAATAATTAGCAATGCTGAGCATCTTTTCGTGTGTCTGTTGGCCATCTAACAGATGCTCTCTTAACCTGCAGTGGGTACTTCCTTCTTACGAAGGGTCAGTCGTAGGCTTCCTTCATGCAGGTCAGGGGGATTGCTCTAGCATCTTACAACCAAAGTCCAGATACATTTCAAACTGACAGATCCTTATCTGTTCTTCTGATGGGCTGGGGTAGAGGTATCTACATTTTGGTTTAGTAAGGTCTATTCCTAATCCTACCACCCTCAATAGAACATAAGAAAAAGCAGGAGCAGGCTATTGTTGAAATGCAGCCCGGGAGTTGGAAGAAGTCTTACAGGAATGAATCTTCCCCACAGGACATCTGGGCATCTGTTTGTTGCCCAGCACTTTCTGAACTAATCTGGATCAGAGAGCAGGCAACTGTGACCTCATCCTGATGGCCTGCCATCATGGGTAATGGGAAGCCACCCAAATGGCCACACCGCCCACCTCACACAGATGCATTCTAACTCCACCACCCCTTCCTTCCCCATTCCAGGGACCCCTGAGCCGACAAGCAGGACTACCTTGCTGAAGTGTGTTTCCTGAGACACTTTAGGGCCAAGTCCTGGCATATCGTGTCGTGTCGCACAAGTCACACTGAAGCCAGCCTCTGTCAGCAGAGACTGGAAGGCCTTTCTGAAGCTATTAGAAATCCAGCCAAGAAACCCATCCCTCCTTCTGAGAAGGGAAGAAAGAGAGGCAGTCAGTTGACAAGGAAGGAGAGATCCTGGCAAGAAGCATAACCCAACTCCCAGTGCCAGGGTAAAAGGGAGAGAAAAAATTAAGAAACAGCCAGCAATTTATGCTCCTTTATATTTTCACAAACAAGATCCCCTGGCTGACCTTTCAGGCCAGCTGGGGAGTTATCCCGCCACACTGAGCATGCAAATAGGGCCCGCACTGCATCTCTCTGCTACTGTCTCCGTGGCTGCTCCCAGACCTTGCATAGCCTGCCTGGGACCGCCTCCGTTACACCAGAGAATCCCAAATAAACACAGCCTGGCTGGAGGCAAAGGTGGAGCCAGGAATAAGGATTCAATATCAGGACAGTCCTGGGGCCCATGTGCTGAAATCCGTTCTGGAGCACGAGTCCTGCTTGCTAAGGCACAGGCTCACCCCCTCATGCAGAGAGCAGGAGGGTGCCAGCTACACCAGAGTGGGAAATGGGCTCCCCATGCTGGATCTTAAGAGCTTGGGCCACTCTCCCACTCACTGTCTGAAAAGCATAGAAAGATAAATGGGCCTACAGACCACCAGAAAAGCGTCTGCTTGTCCTTTGGCTTATACTTCTTTTGTAGCACATCACACCTCTCCACCATCCCCCAAATTCAATACATTCAACACCATCCACAATTTAGCCTGAACTTAGTCTCCAAATCTGTCTCCAGCTACCAGGACACAGACAATCTGGGCGAGCGCCCGTTCTCTAACCTCCTATCAAACTTGCCGTGTCTTTGCTTGAGCCATTCACTTTGCCAGGCATGCCCCCTCCTCACCTCCTCTTAGCCAGTAAAACCCTACCTATTGCCAAGGGCCAGCTCAACTGCCACCTCTGTCATGATGCTCTCCCTCATCGTTCCAGCCGCAAGTTATCTATGAAATATGGACAGGACCCCTCATATGGCCCTTCCTGGTTCTCATGTTTACTGTACTACAAAAGCTCTTTGTGGTTAGTGAACATTTCTTGTATTGCTTTGTATTTCTTACACCAGTTGGTTCTCTACAGTGCAGCCATTCTTTCTCATTGTTCTATCAAATTCCAGTGCCTACCTTCTAAATATGGTATCTCTCTGTCCCCTCTAAATGATGAACTTTCTGACTTTCTTCCTGGTCTGGTGGTCTCTGCAGATTCTGGCACACTCAGAGCTACACTTTGGGAGATTCCTCTGGGCCTTTCAGAGGGAGTGGAGCTGGGAAGAGTCTGGTCTGGGGTGTTGCACAGCGTTTGCATACCTTCATATAATTTGTGCATGTGGAATGGTGTGATATGGCCATCCTGATGAAACCAGAAGGTGGAAGATTTGTTAAGAGCCCTTTTTAACAGTCCAGGAGAAAATCCAACATAACTCAGCAGAAGGAGAGGCAGAGGAAATGGGGAGAGGAGGACAAATACAAGCAACGTTATAGAGGGAGATGTGTAAGACCCTAGGGAGACTGGCTATTTTACACTTAACCTAATATCCATTCTCTCTTCTTGAAACAGAATTCTGATTGATCTTCCCTTGGGGACCCAACTTTACCAGTTCAAGCCATAATGCTTGAGTGGGGCACGTACCCCAAACTTGGCCAATGAGAACACCATATCCCCCAGGGACTGATTTTTCCTGGTGCTATCAGAAAAGAGACTCTTTAAAAAAAATTTTTTTTTTGCTGGGGTGAAGCTAAAGACCCTCCCAAGAAAGAAAACAAATAGAAAAAACAAAGCAATAAGACAGAGTCCAGTTAACATTTTTGAGACTTTAGATCCTACTGTGGTGGAAATCAGTGAACTTCCCCATCATATGAGCTAGTCCATTTCCTTTGGACGTAAATCAACTGAGCCATATTTCCACAACTTTCAACAGAGGGTCCTAACTAACGTAAGGACTGGGGGCCAAATGTTGGACACAAGGGAAACTGAAGAGTCAAAATGTCCTGATGTTTGGGGAACTGGGAGGAAGGTGACTACCACCATCAATTCCTATAAACACAAACGCCAAAAAGGTCATGTAAACATCAACGTTTAGAAAACAATACGCGATGTGAGCTAAAATTCATGTGAAAAATCCAACCGAGATTAGTGTGTTCAGAGCAAAAAAAGAAGGTAGGGAAAACGGTACAGTTTTAACACAGAATCAGTTCAGTTGCTATTCACCATCAAGTGACCTCTTCAAACAGAAAAGAACCGCACAAATACTGCAAAAAGAAACCTCAGTGGAGATGTGTGACAGTCTAGTAAAAAAAAAAAAAAAAGAATTGACTCACTAAACCTGTGTTCATGTCTCCAGGCTGATTTGCTTTATATCCTTGAAGATTGGAGGAACTTGCAGGTGTGGAGTCAGCATCACTCCAAGTGACCTTTGAAAAATCATGGAAAATAGCAGATATGCCAAAAGATAATGTCTCCACTTTCAACAAAGGAAAAGGGATGGCTTTTGAAAACTTCACATGGAAAATCTCGACCTCAACCTCCAGCAGAAGTCCAGAGTTGATTATTAAACAAATGGATATGAATACTTAAAAGGTGAACATAGTAGTCACCGGTAACAAGTGTGATTTCGCATAGAAACAAGGCATATGAGCCTAACACATCATTTCCAAAGTCTTTACAATGCCCACGGGGCCCTTCATGATCTGGCTCCTGCGTGCCACTCCTTCCTGGTCCCTTACGCTCCCACCTCTTCCACTTTTGCCCTTGCCCCACAACATACAGGTACACACACTCACTCTGCTCCGGCCATTCTGACCTTCATTCTGTTCCTGGGGTGCTCCAAATTCATTCCTAGTGCAGGGACTTTGATCTTACTACTCCTGGGACCTGGAGCCCTCGTCCATCTCATTTTAGCATAGCATGGTCCTTCTCATCTATTAGATCTCATCTCAATATTACCTTCTCAATAGAAGACTTTATTAAAAGGACCTTATCTAAAATGATGGGATTTGTTTACCTCTTTATTCTCTCTCTCCGTTCCCTAAAGCTGTGCTGTCCCAGGCAGTAGCCACTTGTGGCTGTCGAACACTTGACTGTACTAAATCCTCACTGATATTGTGTAGTTAGGTGAAAATGCACACTGGACTTTGAAGACTTGGTATGGAAAAAAGGATATAAAATGCCTCATTAAAAAATAATTTGTATATCTTGAGTTATATACAACATACTGTTAAAATTAATCCCACCTGTTTCCTTTCACTTTTTTTAATGTGGCTACTCAAAAAAGAAATTTTTTTGTGTGGCTTCTGTTACATTTCTGTTGAACAACAATACCCTTGGGGGGGAAAAAAAGCTTAAGAAGAAAGACCTTATCTGTGTTGTTTGCTGTAAATATATATCCACATTTGGAACCATAGCTGATACATAATAGGTACTCAATAAAAAGTTGCCGATTGAGTTAATGATCTGCTTTTTTAAAAAAATAGGGTCACTAGATCGGTAGCTCTTGGAAATGCTTTGTCTTTCCTTTCATCAGAGCTTTTGACAAAAGTTGTTATTTGTTCACAGCAAATTCAAAGTCAGTTGAAGGGTCATGGCCCAGGGATGTTGATTTGAGGTCACTGGGATAAACTACTTTCAGAAAGAAAGAGGGAAAGCAAGTTCAAATTATTGAATGTCACTGAATCTAAGTCACCATCTATTGTAAATGTTGCATCATTTTATATATAATACAACTAGGAAAAAAGAAACACTACCAAATAAACTAAGACACAGCATTGATTCTAAGCTATCATCAGAGGTGTTAAAATGTGGGGGAAATGTGTGTCTTAGAATCAATGAAATATTGTATAAATGTCCCCAGAAAGGAAGATGATAATTCCCCTTGACTGTCCAGCCAGACTCCATCTGGACCATACATGTGGAGGAGGTCATCCTCTCATTCCTTTCCTCACTTCACTCTGATGGGAGGAAGGTCTTTTGTAAGACAGTTAAGAAGCCAATATTTTTATCATAGTAACTCTTTGAAAATATGCTATGAGAGATGGTCCAAAAGTGGTGTTGGGATCGTTCCATTCTGAAGAATGTGGAACACTTAAATGTACTCTTACGACCGAAAGTAGGGAATTCAGCCATCCTTCAAGGGAGGACCCAGGAGGGGTCCCAGAGAAAGAAGCGGAGTCCATGAGACCGACGGGGTTGGCTGTGAAGACTGAAAACATCTGCAGCAGAAAGCAATGTTTTGGAACGTCCTTTGAGTTCTGTGTGGTTATGACAAACTGGTTGTACGATTTTTCTTTCTTGTAACGGATTATACCTGCACTCCTCTGGAGGATCCTGGACATATGAACTATTTTGACTGCAACAGCTTAAGAGAGATATTGACAAATTATCTAGACCGATAATTCTCAGGTAGCAGTTTACAAACCATGAGCACTGGTGGGTTCTTTGTCACTGTGTGCACCTTGGGGTGCTGTGGAAGGTACCCAAGCAGGCAGGACGTGGAGCTTCACCCCAGGTCCTCTTTATTGTTTCTCTCTATTTTGCTTCCATGCACGTCTTCTAGTAACCCAGAGTTGCCAGGACCACCTTCAAATTTGAAGATTCCTTACTCATAGGTCTATTTTTCAATCTTTAGAGTTAGCTAGTAGAGGTTGATAGGCTACACTTAGAATTCCCTCTAACATGTATGATAAGCCCTCACCCTTATCACTGGAAAAAGCCTCTATTTGAAAATTCCTTGAATTCAAAACTCCGTCCTAATGGCCCTCTTGCTCACTACCCTCCCTTGAAGGTCCTGCTTCTGTGTAAGATTTTGTTTTCTACCTATATATCACTTGGCTAAAATAATTTTGAAAACCACTAATCTGAAACAGTGGTTCCAAAACATAGTCAAACAGTGATACACTTTGCTATCACAACATCACTGATGTTACAATACAGATTCTTGGGTCTCATCCCAGAACTACTAAGTCAGAATCTCAGGCTGTTATCCAATAATAAAGCCAATTGCCTGACAAACAGGTGACCTGTCCATCACCGGACGTGTTCAAGTGGAGGCTAGATGATAAGATTTCAGTAAAGTCAACGGAAGTTTCTTCTTTGGGAGTTACTTTGACTTAGAAAATCTCTTTAATATTACCTCCAAAGTCTCTGACTTTATGACTAAATGGCCCCCAAATTCTCTGCCCTTAGCACTAGTGACCTGGTGGACTTGTGGACTGAAGCAACAGAGATCCAGGCATCAGTGGAGTGTTAACCCTCCCAGAAATAGTACTAGTGCTTTAACAGGAATAAGGCTTCTTTATGGTAATTATGCATTGGTTCTGATATATTTCCCAGACGGAAGAAATCAGTAGAACCAACAGAGAGGAAAAATGACAAGGATAATTCAAATTCATCTTTCAGTTAGAAGATAGTAAATTTTTACATTTGAATATGGAATACCTATTGATATATTACAAGCTGGACAGTGCACCTTAATTAGCAGAGGCACCAACTCAGCAGGAGTGACAGTGCTTTCCTGCTTCCTCTGTTCTTCTCTCCACATTTCCTTCTCCCTCACCAGGGACAGATAGAGCATAAACTCTAAGACTGGACATGTCAGTGCCTGCCCCTCTGCATCTCTCAACTGTAGGGTCTAATCACGTAGGTTCAGCCCTGCCCTATTTCTTCTTTTTTTCATTTGGCCGTGCCCTGCAGCCTGTGGGATCTTAGTTCCCCCACCAGGGATCGAACCCGACGCCCCCTGCAGTGGAAGCTTATCCCCTGGACGGCCAGGGAAGTCCAAGCCCCGCCCTACTTCTGAGCCAATCCTGAGCAAGTTGTGCTTACATGTATTCCTTCATTCAACAGATATTCATTGAGCCCTTGGTTTAAAACACGCCTTATGTGATGGGAATAAAGATATGAAGGACATAATCCCTCCCCATTCAGGGAAGCAAATAGGGAATTCTAGTAATCAAACTTGCGTAAATCCAATGTCTAATTATGAGCACTCATTTGTATCAGCCTTTTCTTAACCCCAAGCACATATGCCCAAGCCATTCAACAAGATTTCTGCCTTCCTTTCTCGATCACACCCCAGTTCCTATGCTGGGACTGTAGGCTTGCCTTGAGCCCCACCTCACTTGATTGAAATGCTACTAACAGGTCCCACTTTATTCTCCTGGGGCCAAAGTTGATACCCTTGATACCAGGATCCAACTGAGATGGCCTCTTGCCATCTCCCCCTCTTCATCCCCATGCTGCCACCAGCCTGATTTTGATGTAGGTTTTCCTAGGTCTCATGAATCTGAGGGTATAGATGGAATCATAGTAACCATAACTCATCTTTGGTACTATTGGCAGTTACAGGTATGGGTTCCAATATGTGTTATGGAGTTTTTAATATTTTCATTTTTCATTCCTGGATTGCTTCACTGCAATAATTGCTGGACCTGGAGGCCCTCTCAGAAACTGACTGGATGCTGTCCTGAGAATTGCCCGTCTTCCTTTCTGAGCGAGACTTTTCCCCAGAGTCACATGCCTGGTGATCTCTTAGGATGAATTCTCATCCTTGGGTCCTTATGAGAATTGTCTTCTGACAAGCCGCCCAGTCAACTCACCAAATTTCTGAGGCTCATCATCTACCTTAACAGACCAACTGCATCAGGCCCCTTGGACATTTACATTGCCTCAAGTCAAGCTCAAATTTGCCCAGCCCCTATGGATGCTGCTGTGGTTTGAATTGTTCTCCCTGCCCATAAAAGATTTGTTGAAGTCCTAACCCTTAGTATCGCAGAATGTGACCTTATTTGGAAATAGGATTGTTGCAGACATAATTAGTTAAGATGAAATCATGCTGCATTAGGGTGGGCCCTTAATCCAATATAAGTGGTGTCCTTATACAAAGAAGGAAAGTAGATAAAAACTTGCACAGATGGAAGGCAACATAAAGACACTCAGAAAAAATGCCATGTGATGACAAAGGCAGAGATTGGAGTGATGCTGCCACAAACCAAAGAATACCTGAGGCTACCAGAATCTGGAAGAGACATGGAAGGATCCTCCCCTACAGGTCTGAGATGGAGAATGGCCCTGCCAAGACCCTGATTTCAGGCTTCTAGCTTCCAGAACTGTGAGACAATAAGTTTTTCGTGGTGTAAGTCACCTGGGTGTGGTACCTTGTTACGGTAGCTGTAGGAGACTAATACAGATGCCCTATTTTACCCTCTTGGTTATCTCTGCAGGGGATTCGAAAGAAGGAGGGAGACTACGGTCCTGCTCTACCATAAAACTGTGTATCTGACTTTAGTCCTTTTTACCTTACGACTGTGTTATTTATCCCCAGAGTCACCTGTCCCTCACTCTTGCTCATTCCCTTTTCTGTGCCAGCTGCTGAGACACTTGCTGGCTTCCCAGCTTACCTATTTGATTCGTAACAAAAGCAAAGACTCTGTCTTCCTGATTTACATCTTAGGGACATAAAGAAAAGCAAGTGATTTTGTGTACAAGATTTGTTCTCTTAGCATCTTTGGGGTTGCGGGCTATATGAAGAAAAAAAGGCAGATAATATGCTGTCAGTCATATTCCAGGATAATACATGCTCACTATCAAAGTAGATTTGCGTTTAAATTATTCATCTACTGGTGGTGTTGATCCATACCACCTCCCCTACCTTGTGAGAAGAGATAAGGAGATAAACTGTTGCTTCAAGACTGAGCAAAATTAATTTACCTAGGGGGAAACGGACCTATCATCACAGATTCACTTATCATATTATAAGCTATACTAACTCATAAAACTAAGAAAAGTTAGAATTCTTCATTGCAAGTTTAGAAATCATCTCAAGCTGGTTTAAGAAAAAAAAATTCTTATTAAAAAAAAAAAAAACAGAAACAAAACAAAAAACTAGGGTGTGCCCAGAGTGAAGGGCCAGCAGAAAGGCACTGGAAGTAGAGACAGAAAAGCCATCTGTATTTGCTTTCCACTTTGCTCTGCTCTTCTCTCTGTAACTGATTTGTTTTTTGTTTGTTTTTGTTTTGTTTCTGTTTTGTTTTCTGAGGACCAGCTTTCTTGGTGCATCCACCTACTTGGTGGAAATGCTTCATAAATTCATGCTACAGGTCGAGCAATTAGTCTTCTCTCAGTCTCAATTATTAATTCCTGGTAAGGGGCTCTGATTGGCCCAGCTCCAATCAAGAGCTCACCTCTGCACCAATCAGGTGTAGTAGGGGTGGGGCAAGGCAAGGAGTGGGCAGCACCATAAAGCTGGAACATGGCTGCAGAGGGTCACCCCTTGTGGCTGTAGATAGCAGTGTCAAGGAAAATGGGCTAGCTGAGCAAACAATCATAAAGATGTCTTTTACTGTGATGCTCTAAGAAGCTTCTCTAACCAGCCACACAAACACAATAGTAATGTCAGAAGACTAGAAATAGACCAGCTAATCAGCTCCTTCCTTGTTCTCAATAGGACTCAGAGATGGGATTAAGGGACAAATCCTAGTGGCTGACACCATGCTTTACTTAGAATTACCCCTCTGTTGACAACTCTTTCTCCCAGGATGTATTCTCTGGCAGGAGATTCCTCAGTCTTTTAAGCAAATGAGTTCTGTTAACACCAATAAGCCACAGTGCAAAGAGAGTAAAAGATCCTCTAGGCCACTGAGTGTGGGCTCTATATCTGGGGCCAAGGAAGGAGTCAGGTTAAAAATATGAAAGGAGTCAGGTTCTTACTCAGAGGATAATTTTTAGGAGGATACGTTAATTGCCAAATGCTTCCTCCTTACTTACTTCTAGAGAATACAGTGTTGGGTGCAGGAAAACAAGTTATTGTATAGAATGATCTGGGTTCAAATTCTGTTCCCACATTATCATTAAGACTTGAACAAAGACAGTGAAGGACAAATACTGTGTGGTATCATTTATATGTGGAATCTTTAAAAAAATGGGGGAACTCAGAAGCAGAGAGTAGAATGGTGGTTGCCAGAGGCAGGGGTGGGGGTGAGGGAAATGGGAAGATATTGGTCAAGGGTACAAACTTTTAGTTATAAGATGAATAATTTCTGAGGATCTCATGTACAGCATGGTGACTAGAGTTATTATTACTGTATTATATACTTGAAATTTGCTAAGAGAATAGATCTTAAGCATTGTCACCATGCCCCCTAAAAAGGTAACTATATGAGGTGATGGATGTATTAATTAACATGATTGTGGTAATCATTTAACTGTGTATATGTATATCAATCATCATGTTGTACACTTTATTTTTTATTTTATTTATTTATTTTTATACAGCAAGTTCTTAGTTATCTATTTTATTTTATTTTTTTAATATAATTTTATTTTTTTATACAGTAGGTTGCTATTAGTTATCTATTTTATACATATTAGTGTAAACATGTCAATCCCAATCTCCCAATTCATCCCACCCCCACCCCCTCCCCTGCTTTCCCCCCTTGGTGTCCATATGTTTGTTCTCTACATTTATGTCTCTATTTCTGCCTTGCAAACCAGTTCATCTGTACAATTTTTCTAGATTGCACATATATGCATTAATATATGACATTCGTTTTTCTCTTTCTGACTTACTTCACTCTGTACGACAATCTCTAGGTCCATCCATGTCTCTACAAATGACCCAATTTCGTTCCTTTTTATGGCTAAGTAATATTGCATTGTATATATGTACCGCATCTTCTTTATCCATTTGTCTGTTGATGGGCATTTAGGTTGCATCCATGACCTGGCTATTGTGAACAGTGCTGCAATGAACATTGGGGTGCATGTGTCTTTTTGAATTATGGTTTTCTCTGGGTATATGCCCTGTAGTAGGATTCCTAGGTCATATTGTAATTCTATTTTTAGTTTCTTAAGGAACTGCCATACTGTTCTCCATAGTGGCTGTATCAATTTACATTCCCACCAACAGTGCAAGAGGGTTCCCTTTTCTCCACACCCTCTCCAGCATTTGTTTTTTGTGCATTTTCTTATGATGCCCATTCTAACCAGTGTGAAGTGATACCTCATTGTAGTTTTGATTTGCATTTCTCTAATAATTAGTGATGTTGAGCAGCTTTTCATGTGCCTCTTGGTCATCTGTATGTCTTCTTTGGAGAAATGTCTATTTAGGTCTTCTGCCCATTTTTTGATTGGGCTGTTGGTTTCTTTAATATTGAGCTGCATGAGCTGTTTATATATTTTGGAGATTAATCCTTTGTCCGTTGATTCGTTTGCAAATATCTTCTCCCACTCTGAGGGGTGTCTTTTTGCCTTCTTTATGGTTTCCTTTGCTGTGCAAAAGCTTTTAAGTTTCATTAGGTACCATTTGTTTATTTTTGTTTTTATTTCCATTACTCTAGGAGCTGTGTCAAAAGAGATCTTGCTGTGATTTATGTCAAAGAGTTTTCTTCCTATGTTTTTCTCCAAGAGTTTTATAGTGTCCAGTCTTACATTTAAGTCTTTAGTTTATTTTGGGTTTATTTTTGTGTATGGTGTTAGGGAGTGTTCTAATTTTATTCTTTTACATGTAGCTGTCCAGTTTTCCCAGCACCACTTATTGAAGAGACTGTCTTTTCTCCATTGTATATCCTTGCCTCCTTTGTCATAGACTAGTTGACCATAGGTGCATGGGTTTGTCTCTGGGCTTTCTATCCTGTTCCACTGACCTATATTTCTGTTTTTGTGCCAATACCATATTGTCTTGATTACTGTAGCTTTGTAGTATAGTATGAAGTCAGGGAGTCTGATTCCTCCAGCTCCATTTTTTTCCCTCGAGACTGCTTTGGCCATTTGGGGTCTTTTGTGTCTCCATACAAATTTTAAGATTTTTTGTTCTAGTTCTGTCAAAAATACCATTGGTAATTTGATATGGATTGCAGTGAATCTGTAGATTGCTTTGAGTAGTATAGTCATTTTCACAATATTGATTCTTCCAATCCAAGAACATGATATATCTCTCCATCTGTTTGTGTCGTCTTTGATTTCTTTCATCAGTGTCTTATAGTTTTCCAAGTACATGTCTTTTAGTTCCTTAGGTAGGTTTATTCCTAGGTATTTTATTCTTTTTCTTGCAGTGGTGAATGGGATTGTTTCCTTAATTTCTGTTTCTGATATTTCATTGTTAGTGTATAGGAATGCAAGAGATTTCTGTGCATTAATTTTGTATCCTGCAACTTTACCAAATTCATTGATTAGCTCTAGTAGTTTTCCAGTGGCAACTTTAGGATTATCTATGTATAGTATCATGTCATCTGCAAACAGTGACAGTTTTACTTCTTTTCCAATTTGTATTCCTTTTATTTCTTTTTCTTCTCTGATTGCCGTGGCTAGGACTTCCAAAACTATGTTGAATAATAGTGGTGAGAGTGGACATCCTTGTCTTGTTCCTGATCTTAGAGGAAATGCTTTCAGTTTTTCACCATTGAGAATGATGTTTGCTGTGGGTTTGTCATATATGACCATTATTATGTTAAGGTAGCTTCCCTCTATGCCCACTTTCTGGAGAGTTTTTATCATAAATTGGTGTTGAATTTTGTCAAAAGCTTTTTCTGCATCTATTGAGAAGATCAATTGGTTTTTATTCTTCAGTTTGTTAATATGGTGTATCACATTGACTGATTTGTGTATATTGAAGAATCCTTGCATTTCTGGGATAAATTGCACTTGATCATGGTGTATGGTCCTTTTAATGTGTTGTTGGATTCTGTTTGGTAGTATTTTGTTGAGGATTTTTGAATCTATATTCATCAGTGATATTGGTCTGTAATTTTCTTTTCTTTAGTATCTTTGTCTGGTTTTGGTATCAGGGTGGTGGTGGCCTCATAGAAGGAATTTGGGAGTGTTCCTTCCTCTGCAATTTTTTGGAAGAGTTTGAGAAGAATGGGTGTTAGCGCTTGTCTAAATGTTTGGTAGAATTCACCTGAGAAGGCTTCTGGTCCTGGACTTTTGTTTATTGGAAGATTTTTAATCAGAGTTTCAATTTAATTACTTGTGATTGGTCTATTCATGTTTTCTATTTCTTCCTGGTTCAGTCTTGGATGGTTATACCTTTCTAAGAATTTGTGCATTTCTTCCAGGTTGTCCATTTTACTGGCATAGAGCTGCTTGTACTAGTCTCTTATGATGCTTTGTATTTCTGCAGTGTCCATCATAACTTCTCCTTTTTCATTTCTAATTTTAATGATTTGAGTCCTCTCCCTCTTTTTCTTGATGAGTCTGGCTAAAGGTTTATCAATTTTGTTTATCTTCTCAAAGAACCAGCTTTTAGTTTTATTGATCTTTGCTATTGTTTTCTTTGTTTCTATTTCATTTATTTCTGCTCTGATCTTTATGATTTCTTTCCTTCTACTAACTTTGGGTTTAGTTTGTTCTTCTTTCTCTAGTTCCTTTAGGTGTAAAGTTAGATTGTTTATTTGAGATTTTTCTTGTTTCTTGAGGTAGGTTTGTATTGCTATAAACTTCCCTCTTAGAAGTGCTTTTGCTGCATCCCATAGGTTTTGGATCGTCGTGTTTTCATTGTCATTTGTCTCTAGGTATTTTTAATTTCTTCTTTGATTTCTTCAGTGATCTCTTCGTTATTTAGTAACATTGTTTATCCTCCATTTGCTTTTGTTTTGTTTTGTTTTTTACATTTTTTCCCCTCTAATTTCTTTCTTTTTTTTTTTACATCTTTATTGGTGTATAATTGCTTTACAATGGTGTGTTAGTTTCTGCTTTATAACAAAGTGAATCAGTTATACATATAATGTTCCCATATCTCCTCCCTCTTGTGTCTCCGTCCCTCCCACCCCTCCCTATCCCACCCATCCAGGTGGTCACAAAGCACCGAGCTGATCTCCCTGTGCTATGTGGCTGCTTCCCACTAGCTATCTGTTTTACGTTTGGTAGTGTATATATGTCATTGCCACTCTCTCACTTTGTCACAGCTTACCCTTCCCCCTCTCCATATCCTCAAGTCGATTCTCTGGTAGGTCCGTGTCTTTATTCTCGTCTTACCCCTAGGTTCTTCATGACATTTTTTTTTCTTATATTCCATATATATGTGTTAGCATACAGTATTTGTCTTTCTCTTTCTGACTTACTTCACTCTGTATGACAGACTCTAGGTCCATCCACCTCACTACAAATAACTCAATTTCATTTCTTTTTATGGCTGAGTAATATTCCATTTTATATATGTGCCACATCTTCTTTATCCATTCATCTGATGATGGACACTGAGGTTGTTTCCATCTCCAGGCTATTGTAAATAGAGCTGCAATGAACATTTTGGTATGTGACTCTTTTTGAATTATGGTTTTCTCAGGGTATATGCCCAGTAGTGGGATTGCTGGGTCATATGGTAGTTCTATTTGTAGTTTTTTTAAGGAACCTCCATACTGTTCTCCATAGTGGCTGTACCAGTTCACATTCCCACCAGCAGTGCAAGAGGGTTCCCTTTTCTCCACACCCTCTCCAGCATTTATTGTTTGTAGATTTTTTGATGATGGCCATTCTGACCGGTGTGAGATGATATCTCATTGTAGTTTTGATTTGCATTTCTCTAATGATTAATGATGTTGAGCAATCTTTCATGTGTATGTTGGCAATCTGTATATCTTCTTTGGAGAAATGTCTGTTTAGGTCTTCTGCCCATTTTTGGATTGGGTTGTTTGTTTTTCTTGTTATTGAGCTGCATGAGCTGCTTATAAATTTTAGAGATTAGTCCTTTGTCAGTTGCTTCATTTGCAAATATTTTCTCCCATTCTGAGGGTTGTCCTTTGGTCTCGTCTATGGTTTCCTTTACAGTGCAGAAGCTTTAATGTTTCATTAGGTCCCATTTGTTTATTTTTGTTTTTATTTCCATTTCTCTAGGACGTGGGTCAAAAAGGATCTTGCTGTGATTTATGTCATAGAGTGTTCTGCCTATGTTTTCCTCTAAGAGTTTGATAGTTTCTGACCTTACATTTAGGTCTTTAATCCATTTTGAGCTTATTTTTGTGTATGGTGTTAGGGAGTGATCTAATCTCATACTTTTACATGTACCTGTCCAGTTTTCCCAGCACCACTTATTGAAGAGGCTGTTCTTTCTCCACTGTACATTCCTCCTTTATCAAAGATAAGGTGACCATATGTGCATGGGTTTATCTCTGGGCCTTCTATCTTGTTCCATTAATCTATATTTCTGTTTTTGTGCCAGTACCATATTGTCTTGATTACTGTAGCTTTGTAGTATAGTCTGAAGTCAGGGAGCCTGATTCCTCCAGCTCCGTTTTTCGTTCTCAAGATTGCTTTGGCTATTCGGGGTCTTTTGTGTTTCCATACAAATTGTGAAATTTTTTGTTCTAGTTCTGTGAAAAATGCCATTGGTAGTTTGATAGGGATTGCATTGAATCTGTAGATTGCTTTGGGTAGTAGAGTCATTTTCACAATGTTGATTCTTCCAATCCAAGAACAGGGTATATCTCTCCATCTATTTGTATTATCTTTAATTTCTTTCATCAGTGTCTTATAATTTTCTGCATACACGTCTTTTGTCTCCTTAGGTAGGTTTATTCCTAGATATTTTATTCTTTTTGTTGCAATGGTAAATGGGAGTGTTTTCTTGACTTCACTTTCATATTTTTCATCATTAGTGTATAGGAATGCCAGAGATTTCTGTGCATTAATTTTGTATCCTGCTAAGTTACAAAATTCATTGATTAGCTCTAGTAGTTTTCTGGTAGCATTTTTAGGATTCTCTATATATAGTATCATGTCATCTGCGAACAGTGACAGCTTTACTTCTTCTTTTCCAATTTGCATTCCTTTTATTTCCTTTTCTCCTCTGATTGCTATGGCTAAAACTTCCAAAGCTATTTTGAATAAGAGTGCTGAGAGTGGGCAACCTTGTCTTGTTCCTGATCTTAGTGGAAATGCTTTCAGTTTTTCACCATTGAGGACAGTGTTGGCTGTGGGTTTGCCATATATGGCCTTTGTTATGTTGAGGAAAGTTCCCTCTATGCCTACTTTCTGCAGGGTTTTTATCATAAATGGGTGTTGAATTTTGTCGAAAGCTTTCTCTGCATCTATTGAGATGATCACATGGTTTTTCTCCTTCAATTTGTTAACATGGTTTATCACATTGATGGATTTGCGTATATTGAAGAATCCTTGCATTCCTGGAATCAACCGCACTTGATCATGGTGTATGATCCTTTTAATGTGCTGTTGGATTCTGTTTGCTAGTATTTTGTTGAGGATTTTTGCATCTATGTTCATCAGTGATATTGGCCTGTAGTTTTCTTTCTTTGTGACATCCTTGTCTGGTTTTGGTATCAGGGTGATGGTGGCCTTGTAGAATGAGTTGGGTAGTGTTCCTCCCTCTGCTATATTTTGGAAGAGTTTGAGAAGGATAGGTGTTAGCTCTTCTCTAAATGTTTGATAGAAATCGCCTGTGAAGCCTTCTGGTCCTGGGCTTTTGTTTGTTGGAAGATTTGTAATCACATTTTCAATTTCAGTGCTTTTGATTGGTCTGTTCGTATTTTCTATTTCTTCCTGATTCAGTCTTGGTAGGTTGTGCATTTCTAGGAATTTGTCCATTTCTTCCAGGTTGTCCATTTTATTGGCATAGAGTTGCTTGTAGTAATCTCTCCTGATCTTTTGTATTTCTGCAGTTTCAGTTGTTACTTCTCCTTTTTCATTTCTGATTCTATTGATTTGAGTCTTCTCCCTTATTTTCTTGATGAGTCTGGCTAATGGTTTATCAATTTTGTTAATCTTCTCAAAGAACCAGCTTTTAGTTTTATTGATCTTTGCTATTGTTTCCTTCATTTCTTTTTCATTTATTTCTGATCTCTCTGATCTTTATGATTTCTTTCCTTCTACTAACTTTGGGTTTTGTTTGTTCTTCTTTCTCCTGTTCCTTTAGGTGTAAGGTTAGATTGTTTATTTGGGATTTTTCTTGTTTCTTGAGGTAGGTTTGTATTGCTATAAACTTCCCTCTTAGAGGTGCTTTTGCTGCATCTCATAGGTTTTAGATCGTTGTGTTTTCGTTGTCATTTGTCTCTAGGTATTTTTAATTTCCTCTTTGATTTCTTCAGTGATCTCTTCATTATTTAGTAACATTGTTTATCCTCCATTTGCTTTGGGTTTTTTTTTTACATTTTTTCCCCTCTAATTTATTTCTAATCTCATAGCATTGTGGTCAGAAAAGATGCTTGATATGATTTCAATTTTCTTAAATTTACTGAGGCTTGATTTGTGACCCAAGATGTGATCTATCCTGGAGAATATTCCGTGTGCACTTGAGAAGAAAGTGTAATCTTCTGTTTTTCGATGGATGTCCTATAAATATCAAATCTATCTGGTCTGTTGTGTCATTTAAAGCTTGTGTTTCCTTATTAATTTTCTGTCTGGATGATCTGTCCATGGGTGCAAGTCAGGTATTAAAGTCCCCACTATTATTGTGTTACTGTTGATTTCCTCTTTTATAGCTGTTAGCATTTGCCTTATGTATTGAGGTGCTCCTATGTTGAGTGCATATATATTTATAGTTGTTATAGCTTCTTGTTAGATTGATTCCTTGATCATTATGTAGTGTCCTTCCTTGTCTCTTACAATAGTCTTTATTTTCAAGTCTATTTTATCTGATATGAGTATTGCTACTCCCGCTTTCTTTTGATTTCCATTTGCATGGAATATCTTTTTCCATCCCTTCACTTTCAGTCTGTATGTGTCCCTAGGTCTGAAGTGGGCCTCTTTTAGACAGCATATATATGGGTCTTGTTTTTGTATCCATTCAGTGAGCCAGTGTCTTTTGGTTGGAGCATTTAATACATTCACATTTAAAGTAAATATCAATATGTATGTTCCTGTTACCATTTTCTTAATTGTTTTGGGTTTGTTTTCCTAGGTCCTTTTCTTTTCTTATGTTTCCCATTTAGAGAAGTTCCTTTAGCATTTGTTGTAGAGCTGGTTTGGTGGTGCTGAATTCTCTTTAACTTTTGCTTGTCTGTAAAGCTTTTGATTTCTCTGTCGAATCTGAATGTGATCCTTGCCGGGTAGAGTAATCTTGGTGGTAGTTTCCTCCCTTTCATCACTTTAAATATATTGTGCCACTCCCTTCTGGCTTGTAGAGTTTCTGCTGAGAAATCAGCTGTTAACCTTATGGGATTTCCCTTGTCTGTTATTTGTTGTCTTTCCCTTGTTGCTTTTAATAATTTTTTTTTTTTGTCTTTAATTTTTGTCAGTTTGATTACTATGTGTCTCAGCGTGTTTCTCCTTGGGTTTATCCTGCCTGGGACTCTCTGCGCTTCTTGGACTTGGGTGGCTATTTCCTTTCCCATGTTAGGGAAGTTTTTGACTATAATCTCTTCAAATATTTTCTTGGGTACTTTCTCTCTCTCTTCTCCTTCTGGGACCCCTATAATGCAAATGATGGTACATTTAATGTTGTCTCAGAGGTCTCTTAGGCTGTCTTCATTTCTTTTCCTTCTTTTTTCTTTTTCATTTCAGTTATTGTATTGTTCATCTCTGTTTGTTTGTTCTTTAATTCTTCTACGTGTTTGTTCTTTAATTCTTCCAGGTCTTTGTTAAACATTTCTTGCATCTTCTCGATCTTTGCCTCCATTCTTTTTTCCAGGGTTCTGGATCATCTTCACTATCATTATTCTGAATTCTTTTTCTGGAAGGTTGCCTATCTCCAGTTCATTTTATTGTTTTCCTGGGGTTTTATCTTTTTCCTTCGTCTGGTACATAGTCCTCTGCCTTTTCATTTTGTCTGTCTGTCTGTGAATGTGGTTTTTTTCCCACAGGCTGCAGGATTATGGTTCATTTTGCTTCTGCTGTCTGCCCTCTGGTGGATGAGGCTATCTAAGAGGCTTGTGCAAGCTGCCTGATGGTGGGAGGGATGGGTGGTGGGTAGAGCTGGGTATTGCTCTGGTGGGCAGAGCTTAGTAAAACTTTAATCCACTTGTCTGCTGATGGGTGCGGTTGAGTCCCCTCCCTGTTGGTTGTTTGGCCTGAGGCAACCCAGCACTGGAGCCTACAGGCTCTTTGGTGGGGCTAATGGCGGACTCTGGGAGGGCTCATGCCAAGCAGTACTTCCCAGAACTTCTGCTGCCGGTGTCCTTGTCCCCATGGTGAGCCACAGCCACCCCCCTGCCTCTGCAGGAGACCGTCCAACACTAGCAGGTAGGTCTGGTTCAGTCTCCTATGTGGTCCCTGCTCCTTTCCCCTGGGTCCTTAGGTGCACACCAATTTGTGTATACCCTCCAAGAGTGGACTCTCTGTTTCCCCCAGTCCTGTCAAAGTCCTGCAGTCAAATCCCACTAGCCTTCAAAGTCTGATTCTCTGGGAATTCCTCCTCCTGTCGCCAGACCCCCAGTTTGGGAAGCCTGACGTGGGGCTCAAAAGCTTCACTCCAGTGGGTGGACTTCTGTGGTGTAAGTGTTCTCCAGTTTGTGAGTCACCCACCCAGCAGTTATGGTATTTGATTTTATTGTGATTGTGCCCCTCCTACCGTCTCACTGTGGCTTCTCCTTTGTCTTTGGTTGTGGGGTATCTTTTTTGGTGAGTTCCAGTGTTTTCCTCTCGATGATTTTTCAGCAGTTAGTTGTGATTCCAGTGCTCTCACAAGAAAGAGTGAGCGCACGTCCTTATACTCCGCCATCTTTAACCAATCTCCCTATGTTGTACACTTTAAATACATACCAGTTTATCTGTCAATGATACCTCAATTTAAAAATTAGAAAGAAAAAAAAAGATGGGAAGGTACTTAACCTTTCTAAACTATCTGTGATGTGGTCATAATAGTATCTCCTTACAGAGCTATTAAGGATTAAGTGAGATAATTCATTACAAGTTATCAGCACAGTGACTGACTTAATACTCATCTGCAGCTATTAGTGTTATAGCCATATTTGACATAGTCCTTTTTTTGGCTTCTCTGTAGCCCTAGCCCAGCATTCTCTTCTATGATTTTTATTTTCTATGCTAGAGAAGGTATCCATAACACAAATCCTTAAATCTTAGGTGTAATTCTGTTTTGTTTTGTTTTTTTTAGGGGAAAAGTCACAATATTTAGGCAAAACCAAGAATCTAATTTTTTCAACCATTTTTTAATTGAAGTATAGTTAATTTACAATATTGTGTTAGTTTCAGGTGGACAGCAAGGTGATTCAGTTTTATATATATATATATGTGTGTGTGTGTGTGTATATTCTTTTTAGATTCTCTTCCATTATAGGTTATTACAAGACATTGAATATAGTTACCTGTGCTCTACAGTAGGTCCTTGTTGTTGGTCTACTTTATACATAGTAGTGTGTTTATGTTAATCCCAAACTCCTAATTTATCTCCCAACTCCACCCCAGCCACCCACCCCCGACCCCCCAGCTATCCCCTCTGGTAAGCATAAGTTTGTTTTCTATGTCTGTGAATCTATTTCTGTTTCATAAATAAGTTCATTGATCTCATTTTTTTAGATTCCACATATAATTGATATCATATGATATTTGCCTTTGTCTGACTTACTTCACTTAATATGATAATCTCTCGGTCCATCCATGTTGCTGCAAATGGCATTATTTCATTCTTTCTATGCCTGAGTAACATTGTATTGTGTGTATATACCACATCTTCTTTATCCATTTATCTATCAATGGACACTTAGGTTGCTTCCATTTCTTGGCTATTGCGAATAGTGCTGCTATGAATGCTGGGGCGGGGGCAATTCTGTTTTAAACAGAAGATCCCCTGCCCAGCATTAGGATTAGGAGAAAAACCATCAGCCTATAAATCAGCCTTCCCACAAAACTGTAAGTACCGCAGAGCCCATACAGCCTGTGAGGTTGGCCTCTCTACAGCTTGAGCTGGGTATATGGGATTGGGAAAGAAGTTTAGGATGCTTCGGAGAGAAAACGGAGGAAAACAAAATATTATTAGCACTCTAGTAAATCAATCACAGATGGCCTTCAAGAATTAACGCAAAGCAGAATGCTCATTTTCAGAAAGCGCCTGCCTTCTTAAAATAACCTGGAAGAGTCCCAAGGACGTCTCCTATGTAATTGATGCAATATTCACTGCTTCAGCAGAAATGTGGGGAAAAAAGTCTTTGTTCTTTAAGTCTTTGCGCCTCCCATTTTTCCTGACAACAGTAGACAGGGGAATAGCACATAATGATTACACTGGACGTGGAAGAGGGACCCCATCTCATGCCCTGGGAAAGGGCTGGTCCGCTCAAAGGTGAGCTTCGCCGCAGGCAGGTGCAGAAGGGAAGATTTGCCTCCTGGGATCCAGGGTAGGACTGTCACCCAAAGGGCACCTTAACTGCTTCCACTGCCTTCCCTCTCCTGCCTTCTGTAGCCAGTGGCCCTTGGCACTGAAGAGTTGTTTATTGTGTAATTGATGGAAGGTAATGGCTCTTGCAGGTGCTTTACCAGGGAGCCCCAAATTCAACCTCCTGCTACGATTAAGATGGACTCACCTCCACTCCTCCTAATCCCCCAGCTCTGTAAGATGTTTGTAAAGCTCACAGGGCCTCCAAGAGTACCCTGGGTTGTTAATCTCAGCATTAGCACCCTCCTCTCTCAACTGAGATCCCTACCAAAAAAATTACAAAAGGGCCTATGGAGCAGAAGGGGAGCCATTCCTTTTCCCCTTTAGGCCTGTCACCTGCTTTACTCTAGCGGAAAATTTGCCCAGTCAAGAGTTCTTGGTTGGCCCCAAGTTGTGCTTCTGCTCAGAACTTCCAATACATGGTTAAAAATCATAGCTAATGCTTCATGGAAATAAATATTTCAAACCACTCACTTTCTGGCCTGCCAGATGGCTGCATTTCACACTTCCAACTGTGTCAGACTCCGAAAAACTCAGCGACCCCAATTTTGCCATGGGGTTGATTATCCTGGAATAGGCATTGGGGTGGTGGATGGGTAATATAGGAAGGGCTTTTTTTTTTAATTAAAAAAATTTTTTAATGAAATGAGTTCCACTTGCTTCACTCAGGTATCATAGAAACATCATTCATGGGTAATTCCACATCAGAAATTCCAGTTACTCAACACAGTCAGCGAAAGGCCATCTCATATTTATATTTATCTGCCCACAGTGACTCCCTCCTCACCTCAAATCCTGCATCAGTTTAATCACCTGTGTCTCTCTTGCTCCCAGCAGCAAAGATTCAGGGAACACCAGTCTTCAAGGTGGGTCGACACACTTGGAATTCTTTGCATATTGGATACAGATGTACATACATAGGAGCCCAAGTAGGGCTGCGGGGCAGAGTCCTCTGAATCCTTTTAGATCCAAGGTTTTCTCAGTCCATTCGGGATGCTATAATAGAATAGCATCCTATGGATGGGGTGGTTCATAAACAACAGAAATTTATTTCTCGCAGGTCTGGAGGCTGGCAAGTCCAAGATTCAGTGTCTCTGGTAAGTGCCCACTTCCTGGCCCATAGCTGTCTTCTTGCTGTGTTCTCATGTGGCAGAAGGGAAAGGGAGCTCTCTGGGGTCTCTTTTATAAGGGCACTAATCCTCCTCAGGACCCACCCTCATGTCCTAATTACCTACCAATGGCCACACCTTCTAATACCATCACATTGGGGATTAGGATTTCAACATATGGATTTGGGGGAACATAATGATTCACTCCATTGCAAGGGTCTTGGTTTCTCTTAGGTCCTTCCTGACTGTCTTTCAGGACTTGTGCTGAAAAAGGTATCAAGATAGTAGGTCATTGAAGTCTCTTGTTGTCTTATGTTTGGTAGTAGTACTAGTATTTTTTTTTTTTTTTTTAATAATGGAACCATTTTCTAGAGGTCTTTAATATAATAATAGTTCTGTAACAGCATAGAAATTAGGATACAAATTTTTTTCAATGACAACAATAATAATAAAAACCAAAAACAAGAGAAAACAAGAAATATCAGTAAGTAGAACTGTGCAACACACACTTAAGAGAAATCAAAATTTGTTTTAAGTGGAAACACCAAAAAATAAGAAGGCCAGTTCTTTCCAAATTGAATGATAAATTAAATATGCTTCTAATAAAAATCTCAATGATCTTTTGTTCTGGAAATTGTTAAATTTTTGAAACAGTAAACAAAAAATACATTGAGGAAATAGCTAAGAAAAATGTGAAATGGAAGAATACTAAAAAGGAAATTAAAGTCTCTTGTTGTCTTATGTTTGGTAGTAGTACTAGTATTTTTATTATTATATAAGTAATATATATATTCATTAAAGAAAAATTAGAAAAGAAGAATAAATCAGCATTTTGCATTCTTATGAATCAAAGAATGCAAAATTCAAAACATACATACAGGGCTTCCCTGGTGGCGCAGTGGTTGAGAGTCTGCCTGCCGATGCAGGGGACGCAGGTTCGTGCCCCGGTCCGGGAAGATCCCACATGCCGCGGAGCAGCTGGGCCCGTGAGCCATGGCCACTGAGCCTGCGCGTCCGGAGCCTGTGCTCCTCAACGGGAGAGGTCACGGCAGTGAGAGGCCCATGTACCACAAAAAAAACAAAAAAGAAACGTACATACACACAAACCACCCTGGATCTTATAATACAAAGAAAACTAGTATTTTTATTATTATATAAGTAATATATATATTCATTAAAGAAAAATTGGAAAAGAATAAATCAGCATTTTACATTCTTATAAATCAAAGAATGCAAAATTCAAAACATACATACACACAAACCACCCTGGATCTTATAACAAAGAAAACCAGTACTAACATTTTATTGTATATTTTTCCAGACTTTATCTGTATGTGATTATATACACACATATGTATTCATAATAGATTTTGTGATACCAGTTTCATACTCTATCTACAGTTTTGATTTTTTTTTTCATCTAACAACATATGGCGGACATCATTCCAAGGCCATACACACCCTTCTGTACTCATGTGCCCCCCCCACACACACACACAGAGTATCAGGATCCCTTGCAAATAGGAGCTTCCTCTCCAAAAGATGCCCACAGATTTCAAGAAGTTCAGCATCAGTGATGAGTTTAACTAAGAGGAGCAGGAGGATAATTTTCCTCCCTGACTCTCATGGATGCTCCCAGCCTCAACTCTGCTCCAATCTAGGTATCAGAACGGGCTCGGAAGGGGAGGAGGGTGACCCCATTGGAGGCAACATGAAAAGAGGGTGAGGTCAGGCAGTGTATACCTGCAGGAATACAGGACCCTCAACACTAAAGCTCTGGGAGCGTAAACTGTGGGAGCGGTTCCAAAGCAGAGGCCCTTGCTCTCACCTATCCTTAGATAAGGCCTGACATGCAGCATAAAAACATAAATCAGTGAGCTGTGGATGCTGCCTCCCTAACTAATTAGCATGAGAAATGTCATGTCCTTGGCAGCCGCCACTGCCTCTCTCTCAGCCTGCGAAGCCAGCTGAGAGTTTTAGCAGCTGGGAGCCTCCTATAGCCCTGCCAACCAGCCTTTTCCCAAACCCGAGGGGACTGACACCATTCTCGTGTGCTCTGCCAACAAGCCTGGCAAGAAAGCTGCTCTCCAGAAATCAGCACCTCTAAACAAGCTGTCTCAGGACAACTCCTCACGTGACCAGCAGCCTGAACTACAAGGGGCCTTCATAGTCCTCAGGGCACCAAGTCCCCTGAGCTCTAGTGACCAGCAGTAGTAGCCTTTGCACAGAAACTGTAACGTGCGTGAGATACACAAGCATCCTGTGCCCAGCACACTAACTGCTGCATGCAGAGTGCATGGTACCAACATGGGGAAGCTGAACATCCTTCAGCCATGCATTAGGTCCATCATCAAGTATTTATTAAAGGCTTCCTCTCTTTTCCCTCCTATCTTTCCCATTTCTTACCTGTCACAATGTCTGGTTCATTCTAACTCTTTTACAGTTGCTTTTTTAAAAAGTTATTGAGTCTACCCCTTCCTCCCCAATTCTTCATTAGTTTTGACCTCAATGAAGTTGATTGTGGCAGATGTAGTTGTATCTGTCCTATACATCCTCAGTTCCTTCTGTTTTTGGTAACTACACCAGCTTATCTTCTAGGGAAGTGTCCTTAACCCAATCCACAGGGGTGGGCATGTCACTATGGCCTGAATAGTCATAGTGGCCAATACACCTGTCCACAGGGAGGATGTGTTTCATGCAGAGTCAACCAGAGTGCTTCTGTGAAATTTGATATAAAGGTTCTGGGAGAAAGAAGGTCTCTTTCACTTCTGAATCAAGAGCTATAAGGATATAGTCTTGACATTTCCAGCAACCATTGTTCCTGCCGTGTGGACGTAATCTGTCTGTAGGATGAGATAATATAACACATTTAAAAAAAGAGAAAACTAGCAGAGTCAGGAGTTGGAGAGAGATCTGATGACCTCGTTTGCATTTCTGGGTCCTGCTGTGCCTTTACACCCTGCTATATGACTCTCTCTCTCTGTCTCTCTCTGTCTCTCTCTGTCTCTGTCTCTGTCTCTGTCTCTCTCTCTCTCTCTCTATCTCTCTAGCTTAAGCTAGTTTGAATAGGGTTTACTGAATTTTAACTGGAGAGCTGACAAATACACCTCTAGACGGTGTCCCTGCTTCTCATCTCACCCCCACATCCTTCAATCTGTTCTCCTTGATTCTACCAGAGTGAACTTTATAAAATATATTATGACATAAAAATTTATAAAATACAAATATGATTGTGTTATTTCCTTATCTCAGAAATATCAGTGACTCAACATGATGTACAGGATTAATTCCACGCTCCTTATCATGACATATTAGTCTCCTATGGTCTGATGGCTGACTATTTTTCCATTCTCACTTCTAATCATTACCTCCCTTCCCCTCCTAACGACCCTAAGTACAGCGGGTTTGAGCCCTGGCCTGGGAAGATTCCACATGCCGCAGAGCAACTAAGCCCATGCACCACAACTACTGAGCCTGTGCTCTAGAGCCTGCAAGCCACAACTACTGAGCCCACGTGCCACAACTACTGAAGCCTGTGCGCCTAGAGCCCGTGCTCTGCATCAAGAGAAACCGTGACAATGAGAAGCCTGCACACCATAACGAAGCGTAGCCCCCGCTCACCACAACTAGAGAAAGCCTGCGCACAGCAACAAAGACCCAACACAGCCAAAAAAAATAAATAAATAAAAATTGCTATGCAGTGAACCCATGAATGATAAGAAAGCAAAACAGCCTTATTGTTTGCTAATGGTGCCAAGGAAGGATCCAGAAGAAAGAAGCAGAGACTAGATATTTAGGAATAAATCTCCATAGCTGACTCAAGAGATAGAGATATAAGATCCTTTGATTTTTTTTTTTTTTTATCCATTACTATGTGGTAGGGATTATACTTCTTTTTTTTTAAACATCTTTATTGTAGTATAATTGCTTTACAATGGTGTCAGTTTCTGCTTTATAACAAAGTGAATCAGATATAGACATATATATATATATATAGATATAGATATAGATATATCCCCATATCTCCTCCCTCTTGTGTCTCCCTCCCACCTTCTCTATCCCACCCCTCTAGGTGGTCGCAAAGCACTGAGCTGATCTCCCTTTGCTATGCGGCTGCTTCCCACTAGCTAGCTATTTTACATTTGGTAGTATTTATAAATCCATGCCACTCTCTCACTTTGTCCCAGCTTACCCTTCCCACTTCCCGTGTCCTCAAGTCCATTCTCTATGTCTGCGTCTTTATTCCTGTCCTGCCCCTACGTTCTTCAGAACCATTTTTCTTTTCAGATTCCATATATATGTGTTAGCATACGGTATTTGTCTTTCTCTTTCTGACTTACTTCACTCTGTTTGACAGACTCTAGGTCCATCCACCTCACTACAAATAACTCAATTTCGTTTCTTTTTACGGCTAATATTCCATTGTATATATGTGCCACATCTTCTTTATCCATTCATCTGTCAGTGGACACGAGTTGCTTCCATGTCCTGGCTGTTGTAAATAGAGCTGCAATGCACATTGTGGTACATGACTCTTTGAATTATGGTTTCTACAGATAATAAAAAGGAGACTCAGAAAAGTTAAGTAATCTGCTCAAGATCCTTCAACTGATAAGTGTCAAAGCCAAGGATATTTCCAAGCTCAAAGTCTACTTTCTTTCCACTCAGTGATTATTCACTAGAGAAGCAGAATAACATGATGGTTAGAAGGACCAAGTTTGGAACCGGAGGGCCTCAGCTTTAAAGTAAGGATAATGTGCCTATCTCAGAACATTGTTATGAAGATGGAATGAGTTAATATTGCTAAGCACTAAAAAAATGTCAGCTGACAGCAGTGGAGAGCCAGTAGCAACAGCAGCAGGCTGGGTGTTCCTTTGTGTAACCGTTAGGAAGGGGAGGATGAATGGCGTTTAGCAGGGTTGTGGATTCCACTGCAAGTGAGTGCAATAAGTCATTTATGTCACTGAAGTATAGGGCACCTGGTGAGAAAATTAATGAGAGGAAAGACTGTATGTTGGGTGTCAGGTGCTATGCCTGAGCGGCTTTGACCAGGACTGTATCTCCAGAAGGGGGATGGGAGATGAGGGCGAATGACATGTTGAGTGTGTCCATTGGCTACTGAAGCCAGGGGCTGAGACCACCCAACATGGGGAGTCCAGGAAAGCTGAAAGGAGCTACACTTGACCTGGATCTTCTCGTTCCCACACCACCCCTGTCCCCAGATCACCTCTTGCCTCTCTCCGTCTTCACAATTCCATACACTTGCTCCAGTGGTCTTGAGTGCTAGGACTCTGTGATTCTACATCAAGGCCCAAGTGCATTTTGAAAGAAGCGGCTTGGTAATATACCTGTCCCTCCGTGGGATTCCAGGACTGCTGTTCTCTGGCAGCGAGACACAGAGTGAGCCCACGAGCTCAGGCGGAGGTGCCTTTGTGACCCCTTTTCATTGGGCTGAGCTGGCTGTACCATGGTTCTCAAACCTGTCTTGTGCAGAGAAATCATGCAGAGAACTCTTAAAAAAAAAAGGTTCTTCGGCTCCACCGCAAACTTTCTGACTCAGAATCTCGAGGGATTATGAAGAGGAACAAAGACCCAGGGGACAACGTCACTTGCTCTTAAGGTTCGGCAGAGCCAGGGCTGCATGCAGCCCCGCACAGAGGGGTGTCCTCCTTGCCTATCAAGTGGGGAGCCTGCAAAGGCCCAATGAGCAAGCACCTTGACTTGGGCAGAGGCTGTCAGCGCCAGCCTGGTGTCCTGGCCAATGCCTTTCCTTCCCGCCTTCTCCTGGGTGTCCTATGCCACTGCCCTGCTGTGGAGGAAACCTCCCCCGGCCCCACCATCATCACCACCTCCACTGCAACACCCACCCCAACAAGATAAACGTAGGTGCTTTTTATTGAACGCATTATACTAAATATTACATTCATTATTCCCCTGAAGCATCACAACCATATGAGGTAGTCACTGTTATTATCCTCATTTTATAGATAAGGAAACCAAAACCCAAAGATGTTAAGTAATATGCCTACAGGCACAAAGCTGGTATATGGTCGGACTTGACCTTAGGTTGGTCCAGATCCAGAATTGTAATTCCTAACTCCTGCACTTTGCTGCCTTTACTAGTTCTCAGCCACTAAGTCTCACAGATACGGTGTCTCCTTCGTACAGAGGAGAACTGTTGTGCTGTGTTTTGGAAGTTGTGCGCATTCTGCCCTGTGAGGGCTGGAGATGGAGCAGTAGCCTGTAACCAGCGGCTTGGAGCCGCCTACCCTTGCAGTAGGCTCCTGTAGGGAGCCTTCGAGACATTGTTCTGAGACTCACAGGTACTGCCTTCCTGGGCTTCTGAAACAGGGCTATGGAAGGGGCTCCCTGCCAGCCAGAGGCCCCCTGCCTCCACAGTATCATGCCTGGGGTCCTAACCCTCCAACAGAGCCACCGAATGGCCGTAACCTGCAGTGAGGCGCGGAAGTGGGCGTTTTGTACTCCCCTCCCTCGGTCTGGCGTCACATACTTGAACTACTAGATCTCAGAGAGGGCCCTGAATATCACCGGCACTCCCTGCGTGGCGCTTCTCAACCCTCGGTGCTCTTTCCAGTCCCCTGGGAAGCTTTTAAAAAATACCACTGCCTGTGCCCTGCCAACCAGACTTGCTGATTTAACTGGACTTGGATGGTGCCCCAAGTCCCCTGTGATTCTAATGGGTGACCAGGTTTGGGAAGCCCAACTCTAGGATATTGCCGCTGGTCTGGTGCTAAGAATGTCTTTTAAATTTTGGGAAGTGGTTTTTCTGTCCCCCTGGAGAAACTCAAGTAGCTTTTCTATGACCAGAGGGGAGCAGCTGTGGCTCATTTTGAAAAAAGGTTGTTTCTCTTTTCTTTCTCCATGTGAACCAGAGAATCCCTATGTACCGGGGTCTCGTGAGAGCAGAAACACTGCAGACAAACGCTGTCTGCCTCAGCAGTCCTGGTGGAGAGCCCGCATTGAGGGCCAGAATCAGAACCCCCTGTGTAGCCAGGAAAATGAGGATACAAATGAGAGCCTCGGAGGGCTGGATTCTGGTAGTTCTCCTGGAAGGACTGTCTTCAGCCACCCCATAAGGAGAGCTGTCTCTAAAATCTGTAGAGAGAAGTCTGCCACTCTCCCCTTACCTCATTCCTCCGTCTCACAATACTTGTCTAACAACTCCTTCTCACATCTAACCCAAATCCCTCCTGCTGCAATGAAACTACAGTTTTCTTGTCTGTCCTTGCCTGAAACAAAGGACAGCTGTTCTCACTTGCGCAGATCTCTTGAGGGCTAGTTGGTGGAGAGGCTGGTGGCAGAGGGTAAAGACAGAATTGTCTGACCTTGGTTTTGTGTAAACCCTCAGGTAAAATTCTCTTCCTCTGGGACCTTAATGAGCTAAACAGAAGGGCATTCAAGTGGGGGCTCCTCGATTTCACTCCTGGAATGAATAACAGTGACTTGGGGTTGTTACTGTTCATTCTGTTTCTTATAAAGTGGATGAAATTGTTTTGAGGAAAGGCCCCATCTAAGGAACAAACCATCCTTATTTGGATTCATTTCACTGTTTCCCCACCACCACCACCACCACCACCAATAGCTTCACTGGAATTTTGTGAAACAAAAGGAAGGACAGATAAAGCCAGCATATGAACTGGCTGTTTTCTGTAACCTACAGAAACTAGGAGGACAAGAACGGCATGAGGCTGTTGCATTTAATATGTGTGGATTTGTTCCAAGGGAAAAGTCTATGCATTGATAAACTGAGCAGAGGTGGTCATCTGAGCAGCTTAGGGGACTTACCTCAAGTGTCATGTTCCTGTTTGTTTGTGGCTGTGTGGTCTGTGTTCCTGGCTTCGTAGTTACTCCCAGCACTTGGAGGAAAAAAATAAAAAAATAACCCTACCTGCTCGGTGACTAATTGGTTGAAAACAAGTCTGCAATCTGTTGGCCTGAATGTCTCATTTCTCTTCCCCTCCTGCCCCGATGCCATGCTGTTTAGTTATAAGTGTCTCTTGCCAGTTTTCCCCATTGGGATAGCTACGTTCTCAGTGTTGTCCTCGGCAGATTACCAACATAGAATTTGTGATTCATTGACCCAAATTATGTTCCCACCGACAATATCTGAAGAAATTCTGTTCCACAATGGCTTGCTGAGTTTACAGAAAACATACATCACTCCCTGGAATTCACCTGCCCCAACAAGGCCAACAGAAGAGCAAATTAACTCTAATCTCCTCAGAAGTCCTTGATGAAGAACATCCTGGTCTTGGCAATTCACTACGTCTTTTCAACAAGTTATGAGAAAGCAAGATTGTTATAGTGTTTTTTTTTCTTGGCTGCACCACGTGGCATGCGGGATCTTAGTTCCCCTGACCAGGGATCGAACCCGCACCCACTGCAGTGGAAGTGTGGAGTTTTAACCACTGGACAGCCAGGGAAGTCCCTGTTATGGTTTTTATGTGAATTGCAGTTAAATCCCGAGGCATATATGAAAGGCTTCTCTGTGTGGACAACAATCTGTTTTCCTAAACCACAACTCTGATATCAGGTCCCATGCTTACTTTGTGCTATAAGCACCTTAAGGCATCACAGACATTCTTCTCAGCAGGTATGTAAAGCGCATAGGAACCAGGCTCTATCTTTCATTTCTCTTGCCCATGATCTCAAGGAGGAAGTAAAGTAATCTAAAAAGTTAAGAAACCAAACATATGTTGTTTTCCTTAATAAATAAACTTCTCCTGTAGTGATTTTTGCTTTTGTACACTTGTCTCAGAATGAAATAAAGTAAAAGTTAAAAACCTAGTTCATTAGTTTACAGGCTGTTGAGCAGAGCTGAGTGGAATCCTTGCAAAGCAAAGTAAAAGCATGATGATGAAGTGAATTTACTCTGCCCCGTCTCTCCCACTGAATGCCGCTATAAAAACTGGAAAGTGCATAGCGCAGCTATTTGAGGACTCTGAAAAATAAACGATAACAGGTGGATCGGGAAGGAAGACCAGAATTTGAACCAGCAATGAGTCAGCTCCTCTCACTTTTTTTCCCTTGGTGTCCCCTGGCTGGACTCAAGGCAGCTTGAAAACTGAAAGTGAGAACCAGACCTGGACAGAGAGTTCCAGGAGAAGCCACCACTTCTGACTCAACAAGCAGAAAGGGGACTCCTTAATGCTTAGGTGGGAGTGGAGAAAATGGCCCACTTTTCCTTTTCTCTGTTCTGTTGTGACCCAGTCCCCAGACAATCCCGAGGTGGTGGTGGCGGCGTGGCCGCAGTGGGACCTGTGGGCACCTAGAATCATGAGAAAGGGGAACCTCCCACTCTAATTTGATGAGCTGTGGTCTCCAGGGTGTGGGTGCTCCCCTGTTGCTATTACTATCTCTCTGTTTTGCTGCCACTTGGCCCCAGATTTAGTTGCACTCGTGGAAGTACGCAGCAGAGCAAGGGAGCCCCAGGGAGCCAGAAAGTACTGGGGAGATTATGGAGAAGGACTTTGGGACATTGTTGATGAATTTCTGAGCTCACCCACAAGCTTCACATGCATGAATCTGACCCCTAAACAACTTATTAAAGACTTTGAAAACTGAACTATGGGAGAGACCGCTGCCGCCATCCCAGACTGGCCACAGGGTCATTACATGTCGGGGCAGATCTGAGTAGCACTGCAAAGGCTTTGAAAATGGAGCTGACCTTGGAACTGACATCACACATCATACAGAAGTATATAGTTGTAACATATGTCCTGAAGCCAGCCAGGTTAGTTGCCTACTAAAAGAAATGTATCAATACGCTTTATAGGATTTAAACAAGACCCAATGTCTCATAGCAGAATATTGAGAATGTCCGGAATATAATCTAAAATTACTTGGCATCCAGTGAACCAAAAAAATCTCAACTTGCACAGGGAACGGTAATCCACAGATGCCAACAGTAAGATGGTACAGACGTTGGAATAATCAGACTTTAAAGCAACTATTATAAAAATCCTCCAAGAAGTTAAGGTTGAGCATTCTTGAACCAAATAGAAAAATAGAAAATCTCAGTAAAGAAATAGAAGATATTAAAAAAAGAACCAAATGGTAATTTTAGAATTAGATAATACAATAAATTTTTAAAAATACATGGATGAGGTGCATTTTATTTATATTTTAAAATAGCAGAATGGAGATGTTAGAGGAAAGAATCAATGAACTTTAAAACAGATCAATAGAAATCATCCAATTTCAACAGTAAAGAAAAAAATTGGAAAAAAAAAAAAGAGAGCAGTGCCTCAGGGACTTGTGTGACATTGCCAAATATCATTGGACATTTTTAGGTCTAATATTGAGGTCATTGAGTCCTAGAAAGAGAACGGAAAGAATGCAGTGCAGAAAAAATATTTGAGGAAATAATGGCCCAAACTTCCTAAATTTGGTGAAAGGTATTAATGTATAGATTCAAGTAGTTCAGCAAACTCACAAAAGTAGAAATCCAAAGACATCCTTACCAATATCCATCATAATAAATTGTTGAAAATGAAAGAAAAAATCCTGGGAGCAGCTGAAGAGAAAGGACACAAATAGGAAATAATAAAGATAAGAGCAGAAATCAATTACATCGAACAAAATAGAGAAAAATCAAAAGTTCATCCTTAAAAAGATCTATTACATTGAAATCTACCTCTGTCTTTATCTCCCCTTCCCCACAACTTCAGCCCCTGGAAGCTCCATTTCCTACGTCAGTTACTACATTCCTCTCTCCCTCGCTTTCCCCATGTATAGGGTCTCTTCTCTTTGGGTTGCCTTTGTCTTTTGTCTCCTTTCCCCCTTTTCCACATCTCCCCAAATCCCTTTCATATCCAACTCAGTAAGACCAAAACTTGTCATCAGTCAAAATCTTTACTGCCAGTTGCAGCTCAGGCCTCTGCGTGGGCTTCTCAGCTCATCTAAGCCCTAAGTATGGACTATACGATGCTGCAGAGTCAAGGCACTGTCGGTTGGTTTGGGTTTAACCAGGGATTGATGCTCAGAGGAAGAGGGTTTAGAGTATGTTCTCTTGTTCTCTCTGAAGTACTCACCTAAAATTCCTTAATCCATGAAGCATTTTCATGCAAATTCTTTATCCATTTATTCCTTCACAGAGGTGGAATACTTTCAAAGCACAGTGGATTACTGCAAATCATTGTGGGCAAAGATTTCAGTGTGGATTCAGGATATTGAAAAACATAAGAACATTGCCATGTCTTCACATCATAAGAGAGGGTATCTTTTTATATCTACATATCACTTACTTGGAGGGTGATGATCAATCTATTGTCATTAATTTACCACACAGACTTATTGAGAAGCAACTATGTGCAGAGCACGATTAAAACTTTGAGAAACTGCTTTTGACTGTTAAAAGAAGATTTGTTTGGACAGCTACATCCTGAAATAGCAAAGTGTTATTGCCTGCTTCTCCAGAATCCTGGTTGGAGCTTGGAAATTAAACCCTTAGTGCATTCAAGCAGAAGTGGGACAATTTGTCTCCCCTACACG
>NW_006776684.1:1567108-1570871 GCF_000442215.2 Lipotes vexillifer
CTACACGAAGGGGCAAGTAAGGGAGAGTGGCCATGCCTGACAGTTCACCCCAGAGAGAGCAGCTCCCTTTCCAGTCTGGATACAGGCTCCACCTGAGCCCCTAGCAGGGCCACATATATGGGTGAGGAGGCTAGTTCCCCCTAGAAAAGCAGAGCCTCTTAAATAGACTCTGGACTCTAAGACCAGACAGTCCTCCCTGGAGTGGGGAGGGGGGACGGGGGGCGCATCTGAGTCTCCCCCCTCCCCACTAACCAATGGCCTAAGTCTCTTCCTTGAGGAGGCAGCTGCTCTTCCTTAGCAATCTATCTGCACACCGTGCCCAGCCTTATCTAGCATCTTCAGACTAGCTTCCTTGCCAACCTCACCGACCTCAGCACCTGATCTAACCTCCCACCTCCCACTAAGGGGGCCATTGCTCACCCTGAAGGGTTCATGTCTATTAATACAAGGCAGAGGGGGAGAATTGGGCTGGCCCTCAGGTCAGCACTGTCTTACCACATGTTTCTCTGTAAATCACTATTTCAGAGTCCCATTCAGGGTCCCTGCCAGAAACCTGACTGACGAGGAGCCAGGAGGGGCCAGAGCTTCACACTTGATCCCTTTGAAGCCAGAGAGAACATTAGGCATTTTCCATGCCTGAGCATGAGGCTGCTGGAGTGCAGAACATTTGGTGTGTCCCACGTATAGAGTCTGTAAGGCCTGAGATTCCTGGTTTCTAAATGCAGTAATGTTTATCTGCACTGTTGCCTTGGTGGAGTTCCCAGTCCTGACGATGCTTCTGAGTTACCTAGGGAGCTTGTTAGAGATTCCAGAGTGGCTGGTTCCATGGTCTGATGAGCTGAAGCCTAGGAATCTGTTTTTCACAATGCAACTGGGATGAATCTGAGGCAGCAGGTGCACTAAGCTGGCATTTGGAAACAATTGGTGTATGTCACAGTTTTGAATAATTTAAAGAGATGAGCTGATTTGACCTCCCTGAATCTTAGATGGTAATTGTGGCATTTAGACTATTCTCAGTTGTCCTGGGACCCCTAAGATTCTCGCTATCAAGGCCATATCATAGTTTTTGCAGGACACCAGTTCTGCACACCTCCAGTTCACCCTCCGGAACAGAAAGCGTTGACAGGAGCAAAGCAGGGCTGGCTAATGTGGAAAAGCTCTTAAGCACAAAGAGACACTTGAACAAACTGGCATTTCCCCTAAACGGTTCTCAACAGCCTTTTAAGAATGCAACATAGCCGACTGTATTTTTAATCATATCATTCAGCTCACTCACTGTCTCCCCATGATCCCCTATGGCTTCCTCTAGCGGTCACTTAGAACATCCAGTTCCAAAAATGCTGGGTACAGGCCCAAACTAGCATCTTCATGGAATTTTCTGTTTGTTTTTAAATATTGCAAGGTTACCAACCAAGACAAAGACTCTAATCAGAGCATAAGAGAGCAGTCATTGTCATCTATCCACTCATAAGGCCAAACTTTGGAATTCACCACTGTGCTAACACTAGTCCTCTCAGTATTTAATTCTATAAGAACAAAAGAATGGAAACAAATTAAATGCCCTTCAATGAGGAGCTGATTACCTGAGAAAGGATACCTCCACACAATGGAAAATGACACAGCCCTAAAAAAGAATGAAAAAGTTTGTATGTGCTGATTTGGCAAAATTTTTATAGATGTGATGTTAGTTGAAAAATGAAAGCAAAATGCAGAATCAAGGGAATGACATATGTCTGTATTTGTTTATATCTGATTATATGTGCATTCCTGGAAGGATATATTTAAAAAATAACATTGCTTGCCTCTGAGAAGAACTAATTGACAATGCGCGTGTGTGTATATGGTAGGAGGGAGGATTCACATATAGTATTTTATACTTTAGTTAATGGATTACCTATTCAAAACATTAAATTAAAATATATATGTACACTAACAGCTCTCTACATTGAGAAAACACAGGTAATCCAAATGAAGCTAAACATTAAAGCATTTATATTTAGTTTTAGTTTGGTTTTACTTTTTTTTTTTTGCAACAGATTTGCCTCTCTAATCATGTCTTGCTCACCCTAATTTTAGGCCAAATCTGAATTATATGAACACACACACCAGCTGGACAGTAGGAGGAAGCAGCTAAGAATCCAGTCTGGGAAAGAACATTTGCCTTGAGTAACTGATGTGCAAATAATGAAAAGTGGCTATGTTTGCAGCCCTGCTGTCTCCTGAAGGTGAAAGTCAAGACCCACTGCTAGTGTGCCCTAGAATTTGCAAACTCTTACTAACGGTCAAAGAGTCTGAGTCAATCCAAAATTAAGACAGCTGATCCCCAAAATGGCCCCAATTATACCTCTCCATGCAGTCATTCTCTTATCAAGAGGTAAAGTCTAATCCCCAACTTCTTAATTCTGGACTGGCCTTTTGAGTTGCTTTGGCTAATAAAAGTTAAGCAAAAGTAGTGGTGCCCCACATCCAGGCCTAGACATCAAGAGGCCTTGCATACTTCACTCCCTTTCTTGGAGCCCTGCCTTGGACGAGCCCAAACATGGGCTAGCTGCTAGGATGAGAGACCACATGGACTCGAGCTGAGGTCCCAGCTATGGGAGAGAGCCCAGCAAGATCAGCAGAGCCAACCTGCTGACTGAGTGCAGACACCTGAACATCTCCCTGGGATAAGAATTGTCCAGCTGACCTGTACACTCATGACTTAAATAAAGGTTTATGGTTTTAACCCACTGGGGTTTTTTTGAAGTGTAGTTAATTTACAATGTTGTGTTAGTTTCAGGTTTACAGCAAAGTGATTCAGATATATATATATATATATATATATATATATGTATATATTATTTTTCAGATTCTTTTCCATTATATGTTATTACAAGATATTGAATATAGTTCCCTGTGCTATACATTAAATCCTTGATGTATATCTATTTTATATATAGTAGTTTGTATCTGCTAATCCCAAATTCCTAATTTATCCCTCCCCGCTTTCCCTTTAGGTAACCATAAATTTGTTTTCTATGTCTGTGAGTGTATTTCTGTTTTGTAAATAAGTTCATTTATATTAATTTTTAGGTTCCATGTATAAGTGATACCATATGATATTTGTCTTTCTCTGTCTGACTTACTTCACTTAGTATGATAATCTCTAGGTCCAGCCATGTTGCTGCAAATGACATTTTTTCATCTTTTTATGGATGAGTAATATTCCATTGTATATACGTGCCACATCTTCTTTATCCATTCATCTGTCGATGGGCACTTAGGTTGTTTCCATGTCTTGGCCATTATAAGTAGTGCTGCTGTGAACATTGGGGTGCATGTATCTTTTCAAATTCGAGTTTTTGTCTTTTCCAAATATATGCCCAGGAGTGGGATTGCTGGATTATATGGTAACTCTAATTTTAGTTTTTTAAGGAACCTCCGTACTGTTTTCCATAGGGTAAGCCACTGGGTTTTGTGGCCATTTCTTACATAGCCTTCTTGTGGCAACAGATGACTGGAACAACTCCTTTGCTGCCCTAGTTTTGTTTCTTTTCTCTCTCTAGTGCTATACTGTTGCCTTCTCACTACCCACCCCTAGGTCTCCATTATAAACTCCCTTATTTAAAGAACATCCATCATGTGTCAGATCTTTAATGCACAGTCCCTGACCTCAAGGGATGGACAGCAGGTGGGGAAGCGGATAGACAGGACTGTGTGCACGGACTGAGCGTGCATGAATTTATAGAAAAGGAGCACTAGCTCAGCGTGGAGGGTCAGCAGA
>NW_006776684.1:1570881-1584214 GCF_000442215.2 Lipotes vexillifer
TTCAGCAGAGTTTTCTGGAAGTGACCTCTGAGCTGTTTTAAAGGATAAATAAATGTTTATCAGTGAAAGTTGGCAAGGGATTTGCAGGCAAATGGTATGACACAGGGAAAAGCATGGGGGCCTGTGTGTGAGACATCTGCCAGCAGTGAAATGTTCCCTGCACTTTTCTCTCCCATTTCTTTTTGGTTTTAATATTTATTTACTTATTTATTTGGCTGCGCACGCAGGATCTTCGTGGTGGGATGCGGGATCTTTAGTTGCGGCATGTGGGAGCTAGTTCCCTGACCAGTGATCGAACCCGGGCCCCCTGCATTGGGAGTTTAGAGTCTTAGCCACTGGACCACCGGGGAAGTCCCTTCTCTCCCATTTCTAATCTCTTCTGGCTTCTAATCTCCCCCCCTCCCCCGCCCGCTGCTTCTTTTTTTGCCAGATTCCCCCGATTATAGTTTCTTAGTAGTCTCTTAGAGCCTTGCTATTCAAAGTGTGACCAGCAGACCGGCAGCTGTAGCATCACCTGGGAGCTTGTTAGAAATACAGATTCTTGGGTCCCATCCCAGACATGCATCAGAATCTTCATTCTAACAAGATGCTGAGGTGGTTCATTTGCACAGGGAATTATACCCGTTATCTTGTAATAACCTAAAATGGAATATAATCTGTAAAAATATTGAATCACTGTGCTGTCCACCTGAAACTAACACAACACTGTAAATCAACTATACTTCTATTAAAAAAAGTTTGAGGCACGCTTCATTATAACACTAGTATTAGGGGGATGGCTAACAACTTGCCCAATAACTGAATCAGCCACACAGACTGTTTAATAGTAAGCTTTTCAGAATGTTAAGTTCACTTGCAGAACATGCACTGCTTGTACCAACTATATTTTTAGACTATCTTCTATTAATATAGCTATTTTTCTTGAAGACAAGTTTTTATCTCCCTAATTAGATTGTAATCAAGCACTATGTTTCCTTGATTCATTACTCTTGAGCGCCTCAGGCAGAAAGAAAATGCTGAGATGACAGAGACAGAATCTTCTCTTTCAGAGTCTGCAATCTAGTTTACTGTGAACTGCAACTCAGCCTCAGGCCTTGCTCTGCTCCTTGCTAAGGGATATCCCTGGACAAGTTTCTTGACGTCACTGAGCCTCAGTTTTCTCATCTACAAAATGGGTGTAACACATAATGTGTTGCAAGTTCATTGTAAGGATTAGAGGTGATGGATATAAAGTTCTCAGGAGGAGACCTGGCACAGAGTTGGCATTTCAGAAATAAGTGACATAAAAGAGAGATAAACAGATATGCTGACACTGAAGAAAAAGAAATTACATTTAGTTGAGGGAGTCAGAACAGGCCTTGCAAAAGAATTAGCACTAGGGAATTCCCTGGTGGTCCCGTGGTTAGGACTCTGCATTTCCACCGCAGAGGGCAAGGGTTCAATCCTTGGTTGCGAAACTAAGATCCCTCAGTATGGCTGGAAAAAAAAAAGAACTAGCACTAGAAATGGCAGCGAATCCTCAGACAGGCAACAAAACAGAGATTTTATAAGTGAAAGAAAATAAGTAAACACATTCTCAGGAGATTGCATAAGGCAGGGGTCCCCAACGTCCCCCCCGGCCCCCCCCCGCGCCTGTTTGGAGCTGGGCTGCACAGCAGGAGGTGAGTGGCTGGCAAGCAGAGCGAAGCTTCATCCGTCCTCTCCATCGCTCACATTACCGCCTGAACCATCCCCCACCCCCCCACCCCCTTCAGTGGAAAAATTGTCTTCCACGAAACCGGTCCCTGGTGCCAAAAAGGTTGGGGACTGCTGGCATAAGGCACTTTTGGGTGACCAGGAAGTCATCTGATTTTTTCCCCTAATTTGTGAATGTATCGGTAGAAATGGTCTTTTTTTTTTGGTGAAGTAGAAAGGAATAGCTTTATTGCTTTTCCAGGCAAAGGGGGCCACGGCAGGCTCATGCCCTCGAAACTGTGTGTCCTTAGAAATGGTCTTTTAAAAGGTAAAGCAATTCAGTAACTTTAAAAAAATATATTGATGCATTTAAACAGTTGCCTTTACTGCAAAGATTAAAATGAGAAATAAGATCTCCCTGAAAATCTGGGCCATATGGTTCCTGCACATCGTGGTTGTCCACGCAGATTCAGCCGTTGTGTTGGCTGCCTGCTGCTCAGACAGCGGGGTGAAGTCAGGACAGAGCCCCTGCTTCAAGCATGAATGCCTCTGTCTTCTCTTGCTAACACATTCCCTCTGCCACTTAAGAATGCACAGAGCGTTTACCAGGTCGGGAATGCCTGGCTATGACAGCACCATTTGCGAAGTAAAGAGTCTATTTATGAAGATAATGGCAATACCCAGGCCAAGCCCACCGTGGGAGAACCTTGGCTCCTAATTAGCAAGAGCGGTGCATTTTAATGAGGACACTCGGTAGGCAGTTGGCTCCTGACTTGACTGCCAATGAATCTGGGGCAGAGGGAGGGTTGGCAGAGAGAACATGGAGCAGGTGAGGAGAAAAAACAGAAATGTGCACATCTCTTGGAAACCTTAAGCCTTAGAATTATTTGATTCCCCCATTATCCTGGCTGGCATCCCATAGGTTGCTTGTCTGAGAGCAAATTGCTCTTAGAAGAAGCAGCCGACCCTGGGTGAGCCAAGGTAAGCAGATGCATCAGTTTTAGCAACCCTGGAATTCTTGCTGGAATAGGGAGCAGAGGCCTAAGGGGATGGAGGCCCAGAAACGTGGGCATTTGATCTCTCTTGGAAAGCAATCAAGCAATTGCTAAGAGACCTATGGAGAAACCTGAATCCTTTGCATTTTTCTGATTAGGCAAGAGAGAGCAGCAATGACTCAGGCCTACATAAACCCCATGGAGGTGAACTAATATCGGCGAAGGTAATTTAAGCCAGAATTTCAAAGTCTGTTACTGAATGCTGAAGGTATACTGCAGGTAGATGACATAAAGAAGAACTTCTCAGCACCTATGTTGTTTCTGAATTCTGTCTCAAGGACATGAGCTCCCCACTGAAAGCGTGAATGACCATTCCTAAGTGGGGATAGGTTCTCCAAAGTGCATGAACACCCTAATGCTTTAATTGACTTCAGATCTTGAGCTCCTGAAACTTACACCAAAAGAACAAGTGACTTAAACTCTAGTTCCTTATCTCTGATGCGTCCGGGGCAATGAGAGAAGGACTGAAAGACGGAATTATTTTCAGAAATAGAAAAGATTCCTAGAACTACAGGCCTGTGAGTTTGACAATGAGCCCAAGCAAGATAAACAATGGGATTTTCAAAAGAATGTTTGGGGCTACTGGAAGAGAAAGGGGTGAACTTTAGGAATAGGCCTAAGATGACCACAAAAGTCATGGTAGACACTTCCAGTTATCCCCCAATATCTAGTCTTTGCTTTTTCCATAGTAACAGAAATTTTAGCAGAGCAAATGGATACTATATTAATTTCCTGTTGCCAGTGTAACAAACTGCCACAATTTAGTGGCCTAAATCAACACAAATTTATTATTTTATAGTTCTGGAGGCCAGAAGTTTAAATGCGTCAGCGGGGCTGCATTTCTTCTGGAGGCTCTAGGAGATAATCTCTTTCTATGTCTTTTCCAGCTTCTAGAGGCTGCCTGCATTCCTTGGCTTGTGGCCCCTTCCTTCATCTTCAAAGCCACCAGCATAGTATCTTTAAATCTCTCTCTGTCTCTCTCTCTCAGTGACCTCTGCTTCAATCCTCTGCCTTCTAACTCTCCTGCCTCACTCTTTTTTTTTTTAATATTTATTTATTTAGTCTGCACAGGGTCTTAGTTGCAGCATGCATACTTCTTAGTTGAGGCATGCGGACTCTTAGTTATGGCATGCATGTGGGATCTAGTTCCCCGATCAGGGGTCCAACCCGGGCCCTCTATGTTGGGAGCTTGGAGTCTTACCCACTGGACCACCACAGAAGTCCCTCCTGCCTCACTCTTAAAAGGACCCCTTTACTACATTGGACTCACCTGGAAAATCAACAATAATCTCCCCATCTCAAGATCCTTAACTTAATCACATCTGCCAAGTCTTTTTGCCATATAAGGTAACATATTCACAGGTTCCGTGGATTAGGACATGGGCATCTTGTGGGGAGGGGACATTATTCAGCCTACCTGAGCTACCCCAAGTAAAAAATAAATTTCCCGGCCTCACTTGCAGCTAGATTTAGAACATTTGACCAAGTTCTGGCAATGGCTATGGGCAGAAGTGAAGTATGCCTTTTCTGAGTCGTGTCCCCAAACAAAGATGCATGTTATTTGCTAAAATGAGGATGAGTGAGTCCTTTTGAACCATGCAGATGAGGGCTGTATGTAAGTGTGGGTCAGCAACAAGAGCCTATGTCCCTGCTAATTCCTTGGAGCAAAGCCAGCATACCAGCTTGGACTTTTACATGAGAGCAAAATAAATTTCTGTCTTGTTTAAGTCCTGCAGAAAGAATTATATCCGACTTAATACGTGATTCTAGAAGACCAGGGAACTATAACTGACAGGGTTTCGTTACTTTAGCAACATTCCTCAAAGTCTTCTATGATTTCAGTATACTCAAGTTGGAGAAATATGGATTAAAGCCATAATTAGGTGGGTTTATAACTGCTTGAGTGACTATAAGGGTAGAGATTAGTAGGTTGGTATTAATCTCTACAGAGAAGTCTTAAAGTTATGGCCTCGTCCATGCTCTGGACAGGACAGACCACAGCTGAAATGCTTCATTTCCTTCCAAGGGTCTCACTTGTAGAGGACTGTGGATATAGGAGAGCACGTCAGGAATGGTAATGAAATGGTGGAGGCCCTTGAGTACACATCATAAAAGAAAGAGTTGAAGAAACAGCAAAAAAGATACAAGAAGGGCCTTTATTTGCTCCAAGGCACGATGCCAAGTGAGATGGGGTAGAAAAAATGAGAAAGGTAGATTCCTTGTCTTCTCTTCTCACAGGGGCCAGGGGGCATTTATATAAATGTATACAAGGTAACCCACCACTTAGCTTGCAGGATGGACCATTAAGAACCTATTTTATGGGGGTTCTTTGGTTTGTTTCTATTTTGTTTATGTTTTGTTACTCTATCAGAAAGTCCTTTTGTCCATCCCTGGTAGATGATGATTCATCAGAAAGGATGAGAAACGTTGTTTTACTCTGGGAAGAAATCAACTATGTTTCTAGGAGTTGGGTTCTCTCTACCCCCATGTGAGGGCAAACAAGGTTTAGGGTGTTGCAAAGGGTGGACAAAGTTTCCAGTTCACCATCAACCATCAAGCTCTTTAGGAGGACCACTAAGCCCTTTTATGGTTTAAAAAAAAATAAAAGTGAATTAGAAGAATAGGGGCTTTTGAGAGTGAGGCCAAAAAAAGAAAATGGGTGGAAAATTGAAGAGGAAATAAGGAGAGGGGCCCTGAGTATGGGGGCATCTACTCCTGAGGGTTGGATCAGGTTGGACCATGGCCCAAAAAGTGCCGGGGTCAGTGGACCCCAAGGAGAAGCATGGTGAGCGGTAATGCGTGAGAGTCTTGTGCATGTCTGGGAGCTGTGAACTCCAGGGCCTCAGCCTAGAAGCCCTTCGTCGGGGCATGAGTGAGATTCTGGCCCTGTCTGTGCTTCAAGTGCTCGCCTGCCAACCCTCCACCCACAATCCCCCAGGACCCTCATGAACCCTAGGGGGTCACCATAGTTGGCGGTGCTGCTGGCCTAGGGCGTGTTAGCATGCTCTGAGCTGGGGCTGCCAGGGGTGAGTATCCCTGATGCACAAGTGTTTATAACATTGGGATATCACGGGTTCTCAGAAGCAGGGGCATTTGGCCCAGCCTTGACCTAACTTCAACCTAGATAAGCTGAAATGTTGTTCAGATTTCCCTTTATGGATAGGTTCTGGGGAAATGTCTGGTTTCTTTCTTTCTCCGTGTCCAATTCTTAGGAAAGTTCGGAACCGTTTCCATTCTATTAAACCAGCTGAACAGCAACTTCTTTTGTCCTCTAGCCCTTCCTGTGCCCTCTCCACCCTCTAGAAACAGTTTGCATCCCTCTTGCTGCCTGGGGAGTCCTCAGCCTTCTTCCTGCCTCCTGGGGATGGTTTCGCCCACCCATGGTAAGGGTGGGTTGCAGCCTGTGTGAAAGATGGGGACTAAAAGATGCTGTACACCAATCTGGCTTCGGATAAATACCAATTAGTGACAATCAAAAAGTGCTTCACAGGCAGAAAGAGGATTGACCCCCTTTTGGTTCCCAGCTCATGGAGGTGTCCTTTTGTTTAGTTGCTAGAACTCTGGGGATGGGTGATAAAATGGGGCATGAGCTCTTATTGCTAATGACTACTCAGAGGCCCCTGCCAGATATCTGGGCTGCGTCTGCAAGTACTCAGGAGCAAAGAGCTCACAAGAGTTAAGAAAATGATCATTTCTTCAGAAAAAGAATGTCAAGTGATCTTGATGACATTTTTCCAGGCTTCAAGTTTTATATTGAATCCTGCTGGTGTTCCACAAACAGAACTTTAATAGCTCCCATTAATTGGATGCCTGCTGCGTTTCAGGAGCTTTCTGCACAGCACGTTAGGTGGGTATTTACCTGTCTCAAAGTAAGAGAAACTGAAGCTCATAGTCGGTCTGTGATCTGTGCAGTGTCATCTGGGGTAAGGCTTGAAGCTGGGGTCTGAACCCAGGTGTGTCTGGTTCTAAAGTACGTGCTTCCCCAGTAACATGGTCAAACTGCAGAGAGACAGAGATCTGAACAGGAGTTTCTTTAAATTCTCCACAGTATGTAATGCATTACTCTATGTGTAATCATTTTACCACCTTCTGCCTCTCCGTACCAAAATGCCTGGGAGAGGGTTTGCATCAGGCAGTTTGCGCTGCCCCAATGGCAGACGCATGTACAGAGCTACAAAGACCCCCAAGGCACCTGCTTACCTTCACGTGTCTGGTGCTTTGGGCAAAAACCCCACGCCTCCCACACGCCGAAGCAACCCTGTTTTGAACAAATGGAGTTCATCTGGGGGACAGTTGTCCACTGTTCTTCTGACAAATTGCCGTCCTCCTCCCCAGGGGCTGATGGGCAGGTATAGATTGCTATGAACACTCAGTCTTTGCCTGGGCACATGGAGTATTTGTCCACCCTGCAAAGGGCAGCAAAAGAGTAAAGAGTCCCAGGTCTTACTAAACCGCTGTGTTCTCTTCCTCATCCACTGTCTTGCATACACTAGAGAAGCCAAGTAAATATTTGCTAAATAATGAAAACTGACTGCGCACCCATGGCACGTGGAGCAAACCAAAGGACAGGATCCAGGCTCTTACCGTCTGATCCAAAATCCAAACCACAGTAATAGGAGAGGTAGTTAGAAAATTGTGTCATTGAAAGAACCGGTTACTTTAGCATCATCATGACACTCATATAATTCTGACCGTTCTCGCTGCCTCTGTTTACATGGCTGAAGAGTCTAGATCAGGTAACCACTAAGGTTTCTATCACATGGGTTTTATAATGTAATATGTAATTTTTAGGGGGGAAATAACAAATTTTCTCACCAAGAAAAATGTTCCCCCTGAGTTACAACAATTCAGGGAATTGGATCTGAAATACTTTTCATTCAAATGTCTGATTTTTTTTTTTTTTGGAAGCAAACTAGCAGAAATGATGATTTTTAGAACCTAGAACAAAAATTATTTCACAAAATTAGAGCCTTACTCTGAGTGACACATTAATAATGGAACAAGAGTATTGAATAAATTGCATTAACTTTGTCACTTCAGAACAATAGGACACCAAAGGGGTGATTAAATTTATCTCCCTGACACAAGTGATAACTCCATACCAAATGCAGTGTTATGTAGTGTAGAAAATTTCCCCTTCCTGTTCCAAAATGTTAGGTAATGACACATAAAAAGTAAGTAAGAGATTCCTAAACTCGGACTTATTGAACCGAGCTCAAATTAAACCGAGTTTTTTTTTTAATTAATGTTTATTTTTAACACAGTAATAAATGTGCGGAGTAAAATGAAAAAAAAAAAAAAAAGTCGAATGGTACTGAACAGACAGAAGAAAAATTTGTTGTTCCTTCCTGCATACCTCCTGTCCCTAGCTCCACTCCTCAGATGCATTGACTTTCAATTTTTAAGCTGTTTATTCTGGTATTTATTTCGCTACTTGTAAATAATTTGCTTATATTATTATATCTTGCTTTGACAATTTTAGGTAATATCTATTCATCTTTGTATTTCAGGAGATGAGGATTTCATACTCTCATTCCATATTCAATATTTACATTATTATAGCATTTATTACCATTCATTAGAGTAGTGTACTACTAAAAATTAAAGAGTAGTATGGTATTATTGTTTCCTTGTATAATTTTTTTTCTAGAGTTAATAATTATTTTGGTTCTTTCATTGCTTAAATTTTAAAAAACTAGGCCGAAAGTTATAGGTAATAATAGATTCGGTGATGAAATCCTATTGGCATTCTAGAACCTTAGGCTAAAAGTAATAAGAAGAAAAGTAGTAGGGATAAATGCACATGTAGTACATTTTAGTTCATCAAATCATTTGCATAACTATAAGGTGGAGACTCAGGGTCTGAGAGAAAGAGAGTTGTATTCTTTCACTGATCTCAAACTCCACAGGAGTCAATAGTATAATTCGGTTGTTAAAATACAATCTTAGGCTATATTAATTGAAATATACTCTCGAGAACAAGAAAGATGATAATCCTAGTCTATTCATGTTACATAAACAACCTGTTCTGGTTCCATTTTTTAAGAAAAGCAAAACTCGCAAGAGAGTATACAGAATACACTGACCAAGGTCATGAGAATCTGAAAAACGCGTCCTATGAGAAATAGTTGAAGGAAATTGAGATGTTTAGCCTGGGAACGCCTTAGGAGGAAGTTACAATTGTCTTCAAATATTTGAAGGGCTTTTGTGTAGAAAATGAGATAGATTTATGCTCCTTAAGTCCAGGGGCAGATGTAAGACCAACAGGCAACTGTCAGAGAGGCAGACTCAGTTCAGGTGAGCACAGAACTTTCTAACAACTGGATCTACTAACATTTGTGGGGGGTCTTGCCTTTTTCCCTCCAGCATCCACTCGCTCACTCTCTCTCTTTTTTTTTTTCCTTTGGTAATAGCAGCTTATGCTGGGCCCTTGGCTGATCAACTGAAGATTACATATTTTACACTTCCTTAGTATGGCTGTGAAATTAGGTTCAGGCCAGTGGGGTGTGAACAGAAATGATGCATACCACCACTTGCTAGTGCCCTTAATAGGAAAGGAGCATTCCCTCTTCCTCTCTCTCTCTCTCTCTCTCTCTCTCTCTCTCTCTCTCTCCACAGCCTGGAATGTGGTCATGACAAATCTTTGATCCTGTGGACAAACTGAGAAATTGCAAAGCAACAAGATGGAAGGAGCTTGAGTTCCCAGTACCAATATCCAACACCCCTCTCTCAGCCTCGAACTATGTGAACTGTTAACTAAGAGAGAAACTTTCTATCCAGTTAAAATTTTTACCTGGTTAAGCCACATGTTTGGATCTTTGTCATACTAGTTGTAACTTGTATATTAAATAATGGAGATGCCTTCTAAACAATGGTCTTCAGGAGGTCATCACTGAGTCCTCCCTTCCCCTTATTCCACTGTTTTTTCCAACACCAAGAAATTAAATCATCTCTGACACTCTCCACCTGAAGCTAGCATCAGATCCCACAGATTAAGGGCTCAGTACTACAAGACTGTTCCCTCTGCCCCCTTAGATGCCAGTCCCAAGTCCAGGTAGTTGCCTGTGCTTCTGACCTATGTGCTATAGTTTGGAGAGTCCCACAACCCCCTCCTTGGGTTCAGTGAATTTGCTAGAGTGGCTCACAGAACTCAGAGAAATATTTACTTACATTTACCAGTTTATTATAAAAGGTATTATAAAGAATACTGATGCATAGCCTGATGGAAGAGCCACATTGGGCAAGGTATTGGAAAAGGGGCGTGGAGTTTCCATGCTGTCTCTGACCACGCCACCCTTCCAGCACCTCCATGTGTTCACTAACCCCAAAAGCTCTCTGATCCCTGTCCTTTTGGATTTATGTGGAGGCTTCATTACATAGGCAGAATTGATTAATCACTGGCCACTGATGATTAAACTCATAAACTCAGGCATAACCAAAAGGGGCTTGTTAAGAATAACAAGCCACTCCTGTGACCTTTATGGCTCTGGAGCTATTACAGGAACCAAGGGCAGATTACCAGATGCTATAGCAAAATATGCTCCCGTTACTCTTATGGCTTAGGAAATTCCAAGGGTTTTGAGAGCTACGTGTCAAGAATAGGAATGAAGACCAAATATACATTTCTTATTATAAATCACAATATCACACTTATTTCTATATGTTATAGCCCCAACCAGACAATCTTATACATACCATTTTATACAATTGTCTCTTAAATCAGCTAAGAGGTGAAAGAACACAAAGGCATTTACACTGTCTTTTAAAATCACATAATTATCTTTACTGGTGCTCTTTGTTTTTATCGTGTGGATTTGAATTACTTCTTGGTGTCACTTGTTTTATCCTGAAGAATTTCCTTTATTATGTCTTGAACCCAGAGGAAAGGGGAGCCTGGAAAAAGTGGTTTCCTTCAATAATGAACAGCAAAGAGAAAAATGGAGAAGTGGGGAAAATCAAACAGGCAAATGACTAGCCAACTACTCTAAAGCACTTGTATAGTTGCATTACTAGAAATTTGAATAGGCCTCTGCTTTACTGATTCATTGAGTTTCAACTATTTCAACTATGTTGCCAGATATGGGTCTTGGTGTTTTAAAGTGTACTCTATTATGTAATGGTTAAGAACTTGGGTTTTTAATCAGATACAGAAGAATTCAAACCTTGAATGTGCCACCTACAAAATCTGTGACAGCAGGAAAGTTACTTAAACCTCCGCAAATCTCATTTACCCATCTACAAAATGTAGTATATGCCACATAGAGTTATTTGACAATTACATGAGAAAATTCATGTAAAGTGTTTAGCCTTCCACACAAATACTCAGTAAATGGCAAGCTTTAAAAACACAGTAAGGGACATAAAATAGATAACTAATGAGAACCTACTGTATAGCACAGGGAACTCTACTCATTGCTCTGTGGTGACTTAAATGGGAAGGAAATCCAAAAAAGAGAGAGGATATATGTATAGGTATAGCTGATTCACTTTGCTTTACAGCAGAAACTAACACAACATTGTAAAGCAACTATACTCCAATAAAAATTAATTAATTAAAAAAAAACATAGTAAGGGAATTCCCTGGTGGTCCAGTGGTTAGGACTCCACTATTCCACTGCTGGGGCCCCAGGTTTGATCCCTGGTTGAGGAACAGGGATCCTGCAGGCTGCGCAGAACAGCCAAAAAAAAAAAAAAAAAAAAAGTAATATTGGACTTAGGGTTTTTAAAATATTTTTATTGGAGTATAGTTGATCTACAATGTTCTGTTAGTTTCACGTATACATTAAAGTAAATCAGTTATACATATATCCATTCTTTTTTAGATTCTTTTCCCATAGAAGTTATTATAGAATACTGAGTAGAGTTCCCTGTGCTATACAGTAGGTCCTTATTAGTTAACTGTTTTATATATAGTACTGTGTATATGTTAGTCCCAACCTTCTAATTTATCCCTCCCCCCCACTTTTTTGCCTCTGGTAACCATAAGTTTGCTTTCTACATCTGTGACTCTATTTCTGTTTTGTAAATAAGTTCATTTGTACTGTTTTTTTAAGATTCCACATAAAAGTGATATCATATGATATTTGTCTTTCTCTGACTTACTTCACTTAGTATGATAATCTCTATCCATGTTGCTACAAATGGCATTATTTTGTTCCTTTTTATGGCTGAGTAATATTCCATTGTATATATGTACCACATCTTCTTTATTCATTCCTCTGTCGATGGACATTTAGGTTGCTTCTTGTCTTGGCTATTTTCGGTAGTGCTGCAGTGAACATTGGGGTGCATGGATCTTTTTGAATTATGGTTTTCTCTGAATGGACTTAGGGTTTTTACCAACAGATATCAAATTTATCTTTATACTGTAAACAATTATAAAACTGTTATGTTACCTTCAAGCTTTAAAAGTTGTGTTCCAACTTTTTGAACTTGAAAAGTTATGTTCAAGCTTTAAACAACAGATACAGGAGGAATTTGATCTTTTAAAAAATAAAAACTTTAGGTGGGCTCCACATTCATCACATCTTTCTGCATGGGAGTTATTTCCAAACTGTATGAGAGAGAAAAGAAGGCTGGAAGAAACAGAGATTGAAGGTGGGGGCCACGAAGGTGGCTGGATTTTACAGAGCAGAACGTTAGAGGGTAGCAAGCCATGCAGAGAAAGAGCTCCAGAAATTAGCCTAGGGTAACCTTGAGTCTTTGGCCAAATACAAAGTTAAATATGTACATTGCAAGACTAATGTTGGCCTGGCAGAGAATAGCTACTAGGGGATCAGTAAGATCATCAGAGATTCTGGAGGTCACACAGTACTGGGGGGAGATATTGGAATTCCAACCAGCCAGAAATCTTGCTGAACAACCCTTGCTCAGCAACATTTGAGACTATGCCTTAAGAGTAAGACTACTCTTGCCCAAAGTTAGGATTGTTCTAGATCCATTTTAATAAAACTTAAAAACAAGTCTGAACAAGATAAAGTGACCCCTCAACAGATGAACTACCTTTCAGAACAGAATTCGAGACTCTTTGTAAAAAGAGAGCAAAATCTACCTTCTAAAAAAAATGTAGCATTTAAAGTGTCCAACAGACAATCAGAAATAGCTAGACGTATGAAAAAGATGAAAAATATAGCTCATAGCTGGAAGAAAAAAGTCAATAGAAAAGACTGAGATGATGGAATGAGACAAAAACTTTAAAAAGTTATTGTAAATGTGTTAAAAACTTAAATGAAAAAATGGATATAATGAGTATGATAGAATGAAAAATAGCTCCCTCAAATATTTATGCATCCTAATCCTGAAACCTGTGAATGTTACCTTATATGGCAAAGTTTTTGTGGGTGTGATAAAGAATCTTGAGATGGGAGATTATCCTAGGTTATCTGGGTGGGCCTTAAATGCAATCACATGTATCCTTATAAGACGGAGGCAGAGGGAGATTCTCACACACACACATAGAAAAAGGAGAGAGAGAGAGAGAGAGAGAGAGGGAGGGAGGGAGAAAGGGAAGACAGAGTAGAGAAAGATCTGAAGATATGGGCCCTAAAGATTGGGGTGGTATGGCCACAAGCCAAGAAATTCACCAGAAGATGGAAGAGCCTGAA
>NW_006776684.1:1584224-1629807 GCF_000442215.2 Lipotes vexillifer
ATTCTCCCTTAGAGCCTTGGAGAGGGTGTGACCCTGTCAACACCTTGATTTCAGCTCAGTAATACTGATTTCAGACTTCTGGCCTCCTGAACAGTGAAAGAATACTTTTCTGCTATTTTTAGCCATCCAGTGTGTGGTAATTTATTACAGCAGCTGCAGGAAACTAATACAATAATGAAATACAGAGGGAGCTCAACAGAGAAATGAGAACTATTTTTGAAAAGCAAATGAAAATAATAGTGAAACAATAATGAAAAATAAAATATTTGAAATGAAAATAATCACTAGATTTTTATTTATTTACAGGATATTGGACACTTTAGGGAAAAAATCAGTGGTCTGGAAGATGGGGCAATAAAAATTAAACAAATTGGATCACAGAGAGAAAAAAAGAGTGAAAATAAAGCGAACAGAGCCTTGGTGCATTCGTTATGAGACAACAATAAGTGGTCTAAATATTTAAGCAAGAAACGATACCCATTTTTCACATATACTTTTAGAAAAAAAAAAAAGGAGAGAACACTTACCAACTCATTTTATGAGTCCAGAATTACCCTGATATCAAAATAAGACAGGGACATTATAATAAAAGGAAATTATAGATAAGTAACCTTCTTAGACATAAAAGAAAAAATGTCTAACAACGTATTAGCATACTGAATCCAGCTATATATAAGGATAGTACATCATGCCCAAGCAGGTTGCAGGCAGGAATGCAAAGTTAGTTCAATAATAAAAATCAATCAATGTCATTCACTACATTAAAAGAATAAAGAAGAGGGCTTCCCTGGTGGTGCAATGGTTAAGAATCTGCCTGCCAATGCAGGAGACACAGGTTCAAGCCCTGGTCTGGGAAGATCCCACAGGCCGTGGAGCAGCTAAGCCCGTGCGCCACAACTACTGAGCCTGTGCTATAGAGCCCGCGAGCCCCAACTACTGAGCCCACGCGCCACAACTACTGAAGCCCGCACACCTAGAGCCCATGCTCCGCAACAAGAGAAGCCACTGCGATGAGAAGCCCGTGCGCCACAGCGAAGAGTAGCCCCCGCTCGCTGCAACTAGAGAGAGCCCGCGCGCAGCAACAAAAACCCAACACAGCCAAAAAATAAAATAAATAAATTTTAAAAAAAGAATAAAGGAGAAGATCATAAGATTACCTTAATAGATGCAGCAAAAGAATTTGACAAACTCCAGCTAAACTCTCAGCAAACTAGAGAAAGAAGAACACTTCCTCAGTCTGATAAAGGGCATTTATAAAAACCCACAGCTGACATCATATTTAATGCTACAGAGCTGAAGGCTTTCCCCTTAGACTGGAAACAAGGCAAGAATGTCTACTCTGACAATTCTATTAGTATTAGCCAGTAAAACAGGGAAAAGAAATAAAAGACTTACAGATTATAAAGGAAGATATAATAGTACTTTATTCATAGACAACATGATAGTGTACTTGGAAAATGATTCTAAAAATCTACCCAAAAAACCCAAACTTAATAGAAATAAGTGAATTTAGCAAGGTCACAGGATATAATTTCAACATTAAAAAATCAATTATATTTCTATGCACTAGCAATAAACAATTGGAAGTAATTTTTAAGTATTATTTATACTAGTATTAAGAAAACTCCTTGGGGATGAATTTAATGAATGATAATTGAGAACTACTGAGAAATTGAAGGCCTAAATACATGGAGAGCTAGACCGTGATAGTCGATAGCTCAACAGACTGGGGAGACTATGGGGAAATGACTTTGCTGCCCATTGTTTGTGGTTACTTTTTCTAAACACAGTTTAAGCAGAAACTGTTACATAATAAGGTAATAATAATTGCTGCCACTTAGTGCCAGGTGTGACTGACAAATTAAATTCCTACAAGGGCTGCTCAGATCTTGGCACTTTCCTACTCAAAAACTCCTTTTTGTTCATAGAATCAATGACAAACTCCTCTGGCATTCCCAGACCCTCCACTGTTGGCTCCAAGCTCCCTTTCTATATTCACCTCCCATGTCATCCCCCACATACATCCTACACTCCAGCAACACTGGATTCTTTGCCATTTCCCAATTTAAGATTTTTTTTTTCTGGCATCTTACAGGTACATTTCTTCATGCCATGTGTAGAGTAATGTTCCATGTCCCCATCGAACAGAGCCTGCTTAAATTGACAGACAGACTGATGGTCCACCTGATGTGCACTCCAAGTAAAGTTGGTTAATGATGACCATGCGCAGACTCAGGACTCAAAACTTTCAAAGCATTACTTCTTTTACCAGCACTCTTGATTTTATAAATGATGAAGCCCATCAACCCCATTCCTCCCCAAATTTCCTGGTAAACTTGTATATAATAGGGCTTCCTGGGGATCCAAACTTTTCTTTGAGGGGGGAAAGAGGCCTATGCTGCACGGCTTGTGGGATCTTAGTTCCCCGACCAGGGATTGAACCCCGGCCCTCTACAGTGAGAGCGCAGCGTCCTAACCACTGGGAAGCCAGGGAATTCCTCAAACATTTTTAATAAGGCTTTGAAGCATCTCTGTGCAGAACCGATGGCTCAGGCCACTCCAAAGCCCCACATCCAACAACTTGGAAAGGTTACCAAATGATGATTTTTTTGTGAGTTAGATGACTCTTCACCCCATCACACCAGCCATCCTTCTTTGTAGACTTGTCCCCAGTGGTTTCAATACTTAGCACACTGTGGGGCATATAATGTTCAGAAGGTACAGTAAGTAGTTGCTGAATGAATAAGAGAAGAAAAATGGTTCATTGACACCAATCCCAGAGGAAAGGATAACTGTATGCACTTGATTCTGAATAAAGACAAACGGGGATAAAATGTACGTTAGACAATGCAGACAAATCCCCTTAATTGACAGGCCTCTTTGGGAACAGATTGTCATAATGAGCCAAATCCACAATCATTCCAATTTTAGAAAATTCAGAGAAATTTAGTAATTGTTGGGCGTTTATTTGTTCCTTCTATGTTTACTTATAGAATTACCAAATTTTTTAGTATATAGATGATCAGTGAAGCTTTCGATTGATTTATTGATTGAAATATCCCCTGTTAGAGCCAAAGGAGAGGTTTTCTTTGTTTTGTTTTGTTTTTTTTTGTTTTGTTTGCGGTATGTGGACCTCTCACTGTTGTGGCCTCTCCCGTTGCGGAGCACAGGCTCCGGACGCGCAGGCTCAGCGGCCATGGCTCATGGGCCCAGCCGCTCCGTGGCATACGGGATCCTCCCGGACCGGGGCACGATCCCGTGTCCCCTGCATCGGCAGGCGGACTCTCAACCACTGTGCCACCAGGGAAGCCCCAAAGGAGAGTTTTGAAATTATCTGGACAAGGAGCCTCAAATAAAATTGCTCCAGTTGATACAGGTGTTGTCATACACCCAGGGCTGGCTTTATTGGTGCATGACTGGTGCAGTTACACAGGGCCCCGCACTTAGAAGGACACTGCACTTTGTTTAATGCTCTACTGTTGCTGTCTTGAAATTCTTAACAAGGAACTCTGAATTTTCATTTTATGCAGGGCCCTACAAATTACGTCACCAGTCCTGCTTATACCCCCTCACTCCCCATCATTCTCTCCCTCCATTTACCTCTTCAGCCATAACACAATTCCAATGCCTAGAGAGAGGGAGAGAGCATTGTATGTGGAATATTGGACGTTGCATCTCCTCACCTCTCCAACCTTTAGAATTTCCTGTCAGTCCTCCCTCTCTGATCCCTAATAAGAATGTCTGGAGACTTCTAAGCTAGTCCAAGTTTCCCATTTCCTATTTGAGAGAACCAAGATCCAGAGAGGCCAGATACAGCTACCATTTAAATAATTTAAATGAATGCAATCAGGGACATTAATGATTAGATGCTCCAGCATGGCGGGATACAGGATGAGCACCTATTCCTGTCTCAAATGAATCCTGGTACTAATCCTAGGCAGAGCTCCGAGTTCCTGACCTCTCTCTCCAGCAATATTCCCATCTCCATCTCCACTTCAACACCAAATAATATCCCTCACTCAGGAGGGCTTAAACAATCACCTCTACTACCATATGATCCTGCAGTCCCACTCCTGGGCATATATCCAGAGAAAATCCAAAAGGATATGTGCACCCCAGTGTTCATTGCAGCACTACTGAAAATAGCGAAGACGTGGAAAAACCTAAATGTCCATCAACAGATGAATGGATAAAGAAGATGTGGTACATATATACAATGGAATATTACTCAGCCATGAAAAAATAATGAAATAATGCCATTTGCAGCAACATGGATGGACCTAGAGATTATCATACTAAGTGAAGTAAGTCAGACAAAGACAAATATCATATGATTTCGCTTATATGTGGAATCTAAAAAAACCCAAAAAGGTACAAATGAACTTAGTTACAAAACAGAAATAGAGTCACAGATGTAGAAAACAAACTTATGGTTACCAAAGACAAAAGCGTGGGGGGGAAGGGATAAAGTAGGAGATTGGGTTTAACATATACACATTACTGTATGTAAAATAGATAATCAACAAGGATCTACTGTATAGCCCAGGGAACTCTACTCAATATTCTGTAATAACCTATATGGGAAAAGAATCTGAAAAAGAAGTGATATATGTATATGTATAACATACACTTTGCTGTACACCTGAAATTAACACGACATTGTGAATCAACTATACTCCAATATATTTTAGAAAAGGGGAGAGGTGAATTCCCTGGCGGTCCACTGGTTAGGACTTGGCACTTTCACTGCTGGGGCCACAGGGAACTAAGATCCTGTGAGCTGTGCTGCAAGGAATCTTACTTTTTGAGTGGAATACTGTTTCATTTTTGGTACACTTTGGTTATTAGAAAGTATTTTCTCTTTATAAAGAACAACAATCAGACTCTGCTAATTCCAGTCTTGGGGACTGATGCCTCTATAAAAATGACAAGCAACAAACTTTACTTCCTTCTCTACATAACTTTTCCAATAATTGCAAAGAGCTTTACTTCCACACCCCTTACCCAGAGGCTGTTTATTTGTTTTTCTAGTTGAGTACTCAAATGTTTGCATTCCGTAGTGATGTGATTTCTAAACACATTCCTATACTCATCTCTTCTCTCTCATGACCCTTAGAGCTATTAAAAGATCCTTAGGTTATAAAACGGAAATAGGACAATGCAAAAGCATTATAGCATGTGTTTTGTTTTGTTTTAATTTGCTGACCACAAAGTTGGTAATAAAGTTATACAACCAGAAAGACTGCGGCTAAGATTATAGGAAAAGAGTAGGTGTATATGTCAAACCTTTTGGTTGCAAGTGACAATATACCCACCTGGGACTTTCTTAAGCAAACATGAGACCATCTTGATCAGAGAGCAAAGACCCCGCTTCCCCTTCAGTTCAGCTGGAATAGTTCCAGGAAAGGACTGTGATTGGTTAAATTGGGTCGTTGTCCATCCCTGGGCCAGCCAGTCAGAGTTGGGTAAGAAGAGGAAAGTTCTACTGGGATCCCTTGGCTGGAGGAGTAAGGGTGGGCAGTGTTTTCAGAAGGGAGGGTGCTGGGCAAACAAAAAGAGGTGTGCCCTACAGTGGGTAGGCCAAACAGTCAAAGAAAGATACTAAGGATTAATATTCAAAGGAAGGGGCTTCCCTGGTGGCACAGTGGTTAAGAATCTGCCTGCCAACGCAAGGGACACGGGTGTGAACCCTGGGCCGGGAAGATCCCACATGCTGCAGAGCAGCTAAGCCCATGCGCCACAACTACTGAGCCTGCGCCCAAGAGCCCACAAGCCACAACTACTGAGCCCACAAGCCTCAACTACTGAAGCCTGCGTGCCTAGAGCCCGTGCTCCACAAGAGAAGCCACCACAACGAGAGCCTGCACACCGCAGTGAAGAGTAGCCCACGCTCACAGCAACTAGAGAAAGCCCACGCGCAGCAACGAAGACCCAATGCAGCCAAAAATAAAAACGAGCAAATAAATAAATAAATTTATCAAAAAAAATATTCAGGGCTTCCCTGGTGGCGCAGTGGTTGAGAGTCCGCCTGCCGATGCAGGGGATGCAGACTCGTGCCCCGGAGCGGCTGGGCCCGTGAGCCATGGCCGCTGAGCCTGAGCATCCGGAGCCTGTGCTCTGCAACGGGAGAGGCCACAACAGTGAGAGGCCCGTGTACCGCAAAAAAAAAAAAAAAAAAAATTAAAAAATAAAAATAAATTTAAAAAAATATTCAAAGGAAGAGGAGAGACAGTAACCATATTATATGGATAGAGTTAATTAGCAGCAATGCCGGGGAAAAAAATTTTTAATTAGCTAATGAGTAACATATACAGCTTTTTTTCTTCCAGTTTTATTGAGATATAATTGACATATAGCCCTATATAAGTTTAAGGTGTACAGCATAATGATTTGACTTATATACATCATGAAATGATTATCCCAATAAGTTCAGTGAACATCCATTATCTCATATAGACAAAAAAATTAAAGAAACAAGAAAAAAAACATTTTCCTTGTGATGACAATTCTTAGGATTTACCTTCTCGACAACTTTCATATAGAACATACAGCTGTGTTCATTATATTTACCATTTACATTGGATTCCTAGTACTTATTTATCTTATAACTGGGAGTTGGTACCTTTTGACTGCCTCATTCAATTCCTCTTCCCCTTACCCCCTGCCTCTGGAAACCACAAATCTTATCTCTTTGTCTGTGAGTTTGCTTATTTGTTTTGTTTTTGTTTTGTTTTCTTTTGGCTGAATTGGGTCTTCATTGCTGCGCCCGGGCTTCTCTAGTTGCGGCGAGCAGCGGCTACTCTTTGTTGAGGTGTGTGGGCTTCTCATTGTGGTGGCTTGTCTTGTTGCAGAGCACGGGCTCTAGGCACGTGGGCTTCAGTAGTTGCGGCACGTGAGCAAAGTAGTTGTGGCGCACAGGCTTAGTTGCTCCACAGCATGTGGGATCTTCCCAGGCCAGGGCTCGAACCTGTGTGCCCTGCATTGGCAGGTGGATTCTTAACCACTGCGCCACCAGGGAAGCCCCTGCTTATTTGTTTTTGAAGTGCAATTGTTTACAACACTATGATAGTTCCGTAGTGATTCAATATTTCTATATATTTCAACATGATCACCACAATAAGTCTAGTCACAATCTCATCATTGTAAATCAGCTATATACAAAGATATTACATAGGTTATTGACTACATTCCCCACACTGTAAATTTTATACCTGTGATTCATTTATTTTGCAACTGGAAGTTTGTACCTCTTAATCTCCCTTACATATATAGCTCTTTCTTTTTTGAAGGGAGATAAGTGGGTAATGAGCAAACAATAAAATGCTGAGTATATTAAATTTTAATTGTGTCTACTGAAATGAAATTTGGTGGAAAAGAATTATACTTATTTAAATAACATTTTCTGTTAAGTTCTAAAACCTGTGCTTTTGACATGTGTTAATACATGTATGAAGGTGCTTTGAAAAATAAACCAGAAACAATTTATGACCACATGAAAGTGGGCAAGAGCAGACCGTTGAGGTGAGTAGAAGCTGGCAGAAAGAGCCTGGCATTCTCTGCCCTTGGCAGTGCTCCTAGGGAAGATGCACACAGAGCACGGGGCTGTGGGCGGACGCTCAGACTGCATTTCTAATATGCTGTTTTCTTGAGCACCGGGAAAACCCAAAGAAGAACACTTCATTTGTCCAATTAATGGTGGGTTTTCATTGAGTGCCACCCCAGAGCCCACAGACCTCAGGCATATGTGTATTAGTGACTCCCCAGAGCCAATAAGGCATCTAAAATGTCAGCAAGCAAGGCCACAGAGTGCTTCTGGTTTCCACAGACTGGTCGGAGTCTGCTGAGTTAACAGCCCAAATCTGACCACACAGGCCTGGAACGGTGTACAGGGAGCAAGTGAGGGGAAGTTAGCCAATACTGGATCTAGGCCAGTCAACCTTCTGAAAACGTATGCCACAAAGGGGCAGGGGAGACACTTGCCAAGAGAAAGCTTGCCTCCTGGGACTGTTTCTCATGGAGATATAATGCACTGGCAGACCAAATGCTCCCACTGGTCCAGCACAAACGCTTCCTGCCTCTCCAAGCCTGCAGAGCAATTGCTCTGACGGGGGTCTCTTGAGATGAAGGAAGATCAGTGCGGCTGCCTGGTACATAAATGTGACTTGGGGGTCTTTGGATAGCTTGTCATGTACTCTCAGGGGGCTTTGGTTGTTTACACAAAATGAGAAAAAAAAAAAAAAACTGTTGAGCATTGAACCTTTTGAGATTTTACTTCCCAAGGAGAACCCTGTGGGCATTTTAAAATCAATCAGCAAATATTTATCAAGAAGCTACTATCTGCAAGGTATTGAGCTAAACTGTTGTAGACTCACAGGAGTGGTGTAATTAAGCTGTACATATGAGATTATTTTATAACCAATACCCCTATGTTTATATATCAAATAAATATTGCCTTCTTCAGTACAATCACATCTTGGTCCAATGGTGTTGTCTGTGTAGAAAGTATTTTCAGAAAAACTTTTCTTCGTGCATCACCTTCAGAGTCTGTGATACATTCTTTTGAATAGTCTCATGTTGTAAAGCTACTGAGAATAAATGCAAGATAAAATTGAGAAGTACATTTTCTGATAAAAAAGGAATCAAGTCCACACAAAGACTGTGAACATTCACAGCAGCTCTGTTCATAACAGCCAGAAACTGGAAACAACCCAAATATCCATCAGCTGATGACTGGATAAACAAGTATGGTATACACATACAACAGAATATTATTCAGCCATAAAAAAGGAATGAAGGAGGTATCAGTACATGTTGCAACATAGATGAACCTTAAAAACAGAAACATTGTGCTAAATGAAACAATCCAGTTAGTTGCAAAAGCCCATATATTATATGATTCTTTTTATATGAAATATCTAGAAAAAGCAAATCTATACAGTCAGAAAGTAGATTAGTGGTTGCTACTACTATGGATGGGAACAGGTGATGAAGATATTCTAAAATTAGATTGTGGTGATTGTCATACAACTCTGTAACTTTGCTGAAAATCATTGAAATGTACACTTAAAATGGGTGAGTTCTATGTAAATTACACCTCAATAATTCTTTAAAAAAATAAATGAAGAACAATGATTAAAAGTATCCAAACTGGCTGTAGGGGTGACTTGTGAACCAGTTCTATAGTAAATGTGGGAAATGGAGAGAGCTAGAAAATTCCCCCCCGAAAGTTCCAAAATCAGTTAGTTGAGTAGCACTTTGAAAATGAGGGTAATAAACAAAGTGAGGTATATGTCTGAAGAGAGATTCAAGTATACATTTTAAAAGAAAGGGAGTCATGGTATTTACTGAAGAACAAAAGGGCTGTGATCTTGAAGGAGTGAAATATCAGGAATATTTCTGTTAGCTGTGTTTTGAACATTTAGAATATATGGTATGTGTTATCAAATGATTTTGATGATGGAGGGGCTGGTTTCCCTCATCATCCTGCCCCTGGGTGTACAAATCCACACACTGACATGTGTATAGTCTTGAAGCTATGATCATACCTTTCCAAGAAATGTGATTATGATTCACCATCATTGAAAGAGACACTTGAAGGAAGTGGTCAAGATGATCACTTCCAGGGGTGACTGACAGCCAACTCTTGTTTATATACAGTCTGATAGGCACTACTCCTGCAGTGCTAATAACTATTACTGAGCTACTGCCTTCCCCTAAGCCTACAATCCACTCCACTGGAGAGAGGAGATATATATATATATATATATATATATATTATATGTATATATTCATCTAACAATAAATGAAGTAAAATAATGTTAAACCAGTAAAGGCAGTTTTTCTCTTTTCAAAGTGTGAGTTGATGGCAGAATAAGAAATAGTGAGGCTTTCTTTTTTATGGGCCGTTTGCAAAACCCCTACATAAGGAATAAGAAAGAGCGGTCATGAGGAGGAGAGATCTCCAAATGAGAGATGAGAGACGAGAGACGTACTGTTCTTCCTCCCTCCCTCCCTCAAATGTCTCTGTAGTGATGGGAACCTTCCGCTCAAGTCCTTTTGCCCCAAGTCCAAGGGAAATAGCACCGCGATGGATATTGCCTTTTCAAAGTCACAGATACACAGAGCTAACTCCTAGCTGCAGTTCAAATGAATGAATGCGTTTTAGATTTCAGCCGACACAGGGTTGAAATCTGTCTCTCTTTGGCATAGTCCCCGTTTCCCTGTAGAGTTGAAGTGCGCAGCCTGAGGTTTTTCTTTAGTGGATGCACAAAGGACATCTCTCTCCCCCTATCTCAGTTTCTTGTCTTGAGAGTTCTTGCCCGAAGTCCAGAATGATTTTCCTGTTGCACTCTGAAGAATAAACCCACACAAAATGACTGCCGTCAAGCTCTGTGCCAGGGTGTGGTCACGGGATTAGGAATTTACAGGTCCAGTTCTGTAGGAATTTGAAAGCTTTCACACAGCAGGGAACTAGGCTTGTTAATTACTTAGATAAGTGCTAGTTGACCTGTAAAATGCAGGATTAAGTTGTTGTTAAGATTTGCTCCAACTGGCATGAGGGAAAGTTGGAGGGTTTCAGTTCTCCTGAGGGATGGAAAGATGCATGCAGATTTGTGCTGCAAAACCAGATGGACTTTCCGTGTCATGGCAGGGCCTCTTAAGGGATGCCTGAAGAATAAGAAGTGGATGCTCAATAAATGTGCACTGTGAGAGTGGAGTTACTTGACACATTATAGCCAGCTGAAACATAATATTGAATCAAAACACCAAGCTACCAGTCACTAAGGAGGGAAATCCAGAATGAAAGCAGTTGGAGGAGCAAGCATAAGATGTTTTTGTGGGGATGGGGAATATAACAAATTTTAAGCTTTTTTTGTTGAAGGCTTAAAATCTTTCACTGAATGTTCTCACTGTTATTGGGATCAGTGAGTACCAGGGATTTCTAGTGTATTTCAGTAGGTCTAGTAGAAGGGGAGGCTTAGCACTTAGTTGCTAAAACTTTACCTAGGAAGCAATTGTGAATTAATCATTATAACACATGAGCATATTTCACAGTACTGTGTTAAACTGTTTTGCGTTTGTGTCAGCTTTGGAATATAAATATCAGAGGACACTGTATTCACTTGAACTTAATTGCTAGTGTTTAGCATAGATTCTACAAGGATGCTTAAACAGTATTATTGGATTTTGATGACTTTAAAAAGGTCAGCAAGCTCAACTAAAGAGTTAGAAAAACACAACCTCTCACCCCCTTAAAATAAATGAACGCTAGCCAAGAGTGCCTCCCAGATCTGTCATATAAGTTAACAATAAAAAAAATTTATCTCCCAAACTAAGCCATAGAATTAAATCCCCATGTCGGTCACCTCTTTTCTAATTATCGCAAATGTGTGACTTAGCTGGATGAACCATTGCTCAAGAGGGAGCATTAAAGTACAAACATTAACCATGATAACTACTCAAAGGCACTAAGTAGAGTGGAAATGTATTTCTAAGAATGAGCAGTGGCTGGAAGACATTCTAGATTTTTGTTGTAGTCTGTCAGGAGCAAGGGGAATTGAAGCACTGCTCAAAGGCAAATAGGGGGGAGCCTGCTGTCCACAAGCGATGGGGCCAAAGTACAGTGCACCTAAGAAAAGCAAGAAGCAACCAACGCCCACGTTCCAGGTCTCAGAGGGCAGGAGGAACACAGATCAGGCTGCCTGAGCAAAGAAACCATATCTTAGTCACAGCAAAAAGGAAATTAGGTAAGAGACAAAGGGAAGGAAGAGATTTTTGACTCAAAGAAAGAAGGAGTGGGACAAGAGGGAAGGAAGTTTTCGGGTTTTTTTTTAACATCTTTATTGGAGTATAATTGCTTTACAATGGTGTGTTAGTTTCTGCTTTATAACAAAGTGATCAGCTATACAAATACATACATCCCCATATCTCCTCCCTCTTGCGTCTCCCTCCCTCCCACTCTCCCTATCCCACCCCTCTAGGTGGTCACAGAGCACCCAGCTGATCTCCCTGTGCTATGCGGCTGCTTCCCACTAGCCATCTATTTTACATTTGGTAGTGTACATATGTCAATGCCACTCTCTTACTTCATGCCAGCTTACCCTTCCCCCTCCCCGTGTCCTCAAATCCATTCTCTACATCTACATCTTTATTCCTGTCCCGCCCCTAGGTTCTTCAGAACCATTTTTTTTCTTTAGATTCCATATATATGTGTTAGCATACGGTATTTGTTTTTCTCTTTCTGACTTACTTCACTCTGTATGACCAACTCTAGGTCCATCCATCTCACTACAAATAACTCAATTTCGTTTCTTTTTATGGCTGAGTAATATTCCATTGTATATATGTACCACATCTTCCTTATCCATTTATCTGTTGATGGACACTTAGGTTGCTTCCATGTCCTGACTATTGTAAATAGAGCTACAATGAACATTGTGGTACCTGACTCTTTTTGAATCATGGTTTTGTCAGGGTATATGCCCAGTAGTGGGATTGCTGGGTCGTATGGTAGTTCTATTTTTAGTTTTTTTAGGAACCTCCATACTGTCCTCCATAGTGGCTGTATCAATTTACATTCCCACCAAGAGTGCAAGAGGGTTCCCTTTTCTCCACACCCTCTCCAGCATTTATTGTTTGTAGATTTTTTGATGATGGCCATTCTGACTGGTGTGAGGTGATACCACATTGTACTTTTGATTTGCATTTCTCTAATGATTAGTGATGTTGAGCATCCTTTCATGTGTTTGTTGGCAAGTTGTATATCTTCTTTGGAGAAATGTCTATTTAGGTCTTCTGCCCATTTTTGGATTGGGTTGTTTTTTTTTTTGATGTGGAGCTGCATGAGCTGCTTGTAAATTCTGGAGATTAATCCTATGTCAGTTGCTTCATTTGCAAATATTTTCTCCTATACTGAGGGTTGCCTTTTCGTCTTGTTTATGGTTTCCTTTGCTATGCAAAAGATTTTAAGTTTCATTATGTCCCATTTATTTATTTTGGGGTTTATTTCCCTTTCTCTAGGAGGTGGGTCAAAAGGGATCTTGCTGTGATTTATGTCATAAAGTGTTCTGCCTATGTTTTCCTCTAGGAGTTTTGTAGTGCCTGGTCTTACATTTAGGTCTTTAATCCATTTTGATTTTATTTTTGTATATGGTGATAGGGAGTGTTCTGATTTCATTCTTTTACATGTATCTATCCATGTTTTTGTATTTTTTACAGTTTTCCTAGCACCACTTATTGAAGAAGCTGTCTTTTCTCCATTGTATATTCTTGCCTCCTTTATCAAAAATAAAGTGACCATATGTGCATGGGTTTATCTCTGGGCTTTCTGTCCTGTTCTGTTGATCTATATTCCTGTTTTTGTGCCAGTACCATACTGTCTTGATTACTGTAGCTTTGTAGTATAGTCTGAAGTCTGGGAGCCTGATTCCTCCAGCCCTGTTTTTCTTTCTCAAGATTGCTTTGGTTATTCAGGGTCTTTTGTGTTTCCATACAAGTTGTGAAATTTTTTGTTCTAGTTCTGTGAAAAATGCCATTGGTAGTTTGATAGGGATTGCATTGAATCTGTAGATTGCTTTGGGTAGTAGAGTCATTTTCACAGTGTTGATTCTTCCAATCCAAGAACAGGGTATATCTCTCCATCTGTTTGTATCATCTTTAATTTCTTTCATAAGTGTCTTATAGTTTCCTGCATACAGGTCTTTTGTCTCATTAGGTAGGTTTATTCCTAGGTATTTTATTCTTTTTGTTGCAATGGTAAATGGGAGTGTTTCCTTAATTTCTCTTTCAGATTTTTCATCATTAGTGTATAGGAAAGCAAGAGATTTCTGTGCATAAATTTTGTATCCTGCTACTTTACCAAATTAACTGATTAGCTCTAGCAGTTTTCTGGTAACATATTTAGGATTCTCTATGTATAGTATCATGTCATCTGCAAACAGTGACAGCTTTACTTCTTCTTTTCTGATTTGGATTCCTTTTATTTCTTTTTCTTCTCTGACTGCTGTGGCTAAAACTTCCAAAACTATGTTGAATAGTAGTGGCGAGAGTGGACAACCTTGTCGTGTTCCTGATCTTAGAGGCAATGGTTTCAGTTTTTCACCACTGAGAAAAATGTTGACTGTGGGTTTGTCATATATGGCCTTTATTATGTTGAGCTAAGTTCCCTCTATGCCTACTTTTTGGAGAATTTTTATCATAAATGGGTGTTGAATTTTGTCGAAAGCTTTTTCTGCATCTATTGAGATGATCATATGGTTTTTCTCCTTCAATGTGTTAATATGGTTTATCACATTGATTGATTTGCATATATTGAAGAATCCTTGCATTCCTGGGATAAACCCCACTTGATCATGGTGTATGATACTTTTAATATGTTGTTGGATTCTGTTTGCTAGTATTTTGTTGAGGATTTTTGCATCTATGTTCATCAGTGATATTGGCCTGTAGTTTTCTTTCTTTGTGACATCTTTGTCTGGTTTTGGTTATCAGGGGGATGGTGGTCTCAGAGAATGAGTTTGGGAGTGTTCCTCCCTCTGCTATATTTTGGAAGAGTTTGAGAAGGATAGGTGTTAGCTCTTCTCTAAATTTTTGATAGGATTTGCCTGTGAAGCCATCTGGTCCTGAGCTTTTGTTTGTTGGAATATTTTTATTCACAGCCTCAATTTCAGTGCTTATGATTGGTCTGTTTATATTTTCTATTTCTTCCTGGTTCAGTCTCAGGAGGTTGTGCTTTTCTAAGAATCTGTCCATTTCTTCCAGGTTGTCCATTTTATTGGCATATAGTTGCTTGTAGTAATCTCTCATGATCCTTTGTATTTCTGCCATGTCAGTTGTTACTTCTCCTTTTTCATTTCTAGTTCTATTTTTTTTTTTTTTTTTGGCGCATTGGGTCTTCGTTTCTACACGTGGGCTTTCTCTAGTTGCGGTGAGTGGGGGCTACTCTTTGTTGCAGTGCACGGGCTTCTCATTGCAGTGGCTTCTCTTGTTGTGGAGCATGGGCTCTAGGCACACGGGCTTCAGTAGTTGCAGCATGTGGGCTCAGTAGTTGTGGCTCACGGGCTCTAGAGCGCAGGCTCAGTAGTTGTGGCCCATGGGCTTAGGTGCTCCACGGCATGTGGGATCTTCCCAGACCAGGGCTTAAACCTGTGTCCCCTGCATTGGCAGGCGGATTCTTAACAACTGTGCCACCAGGGAAGCCCCCCATTTCTAATTCTACTGATTTGAATCTTCTCCCTTTTTTTCTTGATGAGTCAGCCTAATGGTTTATCAATTTTGTTTATCTTCTCAGAGAACCAGCTTTTAGTTTTATTGATCTTTGCTATTGTTTCCTTCATTTCTTTTTCATTTATTTCTGATCTGATCTTTATGATTTCTTTCCTTCTGCTAACTTTGGGGGTTTTTTGTTCTTCTTTCTCTAATTCCTTTAGGTGTAAGGTTAGGTTGTTTATTTAAGATTTTTCTTGTTTCTTGGGGTAGGATTGTATTGCTATAAACTTCCCACTTAGAATTGCTTTTGCTGCATCCCATAGGTTTTGGGTTGTCATGTTTTCATTGTCATTTGTTTCTAGATATTTTTTTATTTCCTCTTTGATTTCTTCAGTGATCTCCTGGTTATTAAGTAGCGTATTGTTTAGCCTCCATGTTTTTGTATTTTTTACAGTTTTTTTCCTGTAATTGATATCTAGTCTCATAGCGTTGTGGTCGGAAAAGATACTCGATACGATTTCAATCTTCTTAAATTTACCGAGGCTTGATTTGTGACCCAAGATATGATCTATCCTGGAGAATGTTCCATGAGTGCTTGAGAAGAAAGTGTATTCTGTTGTTTTTGGATGTAATGTCCTATAAATATCAATCAAATCCATCTTGTTTAATGTATCATTTAAAGCTTGTGTTTCCTTATTTATTTTCATTTTGGATGATCTGTCCATTGGTGAAAGTGGGGTGTTGAAGTCCCCTACTATGATTGTGTTACTGTCAATTTACCCTTTTATGGCTGTTAGCATTTGTCTTATGTATTGAGGTGTTCCTATGTTGGGTGCATAAATATTTACAATTGTTATATCTTCTTGCATTGATCCCTTGATCATTATGTAGTGTCCTTCTTTATCTCTTGTAATAGTCTTTATTTTAACGTCTATTTTGTCTGATATGAAAATTGCCACTCCCGCTTTCTTTTGATTTCCATTTGCATGGAATATCTTTTTCCATCTTCTCACTTTCAGTCTGTATGTGTCCCTAGGTCTGAAGGTGGGTCTCTTGTAGACAGCATATATACAGGTCTTATTTTTGTAGCCATTCAGCCAGTCTGTGTCTTTTGGCTGGAGCATTTAATCCATTTACATTTAAGCTAGTTATTGATATGTATGTTCCTATTACCATTTTCTTAATTGTTTTGGGTTTGTTTTTGTAGGTCTTTTCCTTCTCTTGTGTTTCTTGCCTGGAGAAGTTCCTTTAGCATTTGTTGTAAACCTGGTTTAGTGGTGCTGAATTCTCTTAGCTTTTGCTTGTCTTTTAAGGTTTTGATTTCTCCGTCGAATCTGAATGAGATCCTTGCTGGGTAGAGTAGTCTCGGTTGTAGGTTTTTCCCTTTCATCACTTTAGATATGTCCTGCCACTCCCTTCTGGCTTGCAGAGTTTCTGCTGAAAGATCCGTTGTTAACTTTATGGGGATTCCCTTGTAAGTTATTTGTTGTTTTTCCCTTGCTGCTTTTAATATTTTTTCTTTGTATTTAATTTTTGATAGTTTGATTAATATGTGTCTTGGCATGTTTCTCCTTGGATTTATCCTGTATGAGACTCTCTGCACTTCCTGGACTTGATTGACTGTTTCCTTTCCCATATTAGGGAAGTTTTCAACTATAATCTCTTCAAATATTTTCTCAGTCCCTTTCTTTTTCTCTTCTTCTTCTGGGACCCCTGTAATGTGAATGTTGGTGCATTTAATGTTGTCTCAGAAGTCTCTAAGACTGTCCTCAATTCTTTTCATTCCTTTCTCTTTATTCTGCTCTGCTGTACTTGTTTCCACTATTTTATCTTCCAGGTCACTTATCTCTTCTTCTGCCTCAGTTATTCTGCTATTGATTCCTTCTAGAGAATTTTTAATTTTATTTATTGTGTTGTTTATAATTGTTTGTTTCCTCTTTAGTTCTTCTAGTTCCTTGTTAAACTTTTCTTGTATTTTCTGCATTCTATTTCCAAGATTTTGGATCATCTTTACTATCATTACTCTGAATTCTTTTTCAGGTAAACTGCCTATTTCCTCTTCATTTGTTTCATCTGGTAGATTTTTACCTTGCTCCATTATCTGCTGTGTGTTTCTCTGTCTTCTCATTTTGCTTATCTTACTGTGTTTAGGGTCTCCTTTTCATGGGCTGCAGGTTCATAGTTCCCATTGTTTTTGGTGTCTCCCCCCAGTGGGTAAGGTTGGTTCAGTGGGTTGTGTAGGATTCCTGGTGGAGGAGACTGGTGCCTGTGTTCTGGTGGATGAGGCTGGATATTGTCTTTCTGTTGGGCAGGACTGCGTCCAGTGGTGTGTTTTGCGGTGTCTGTGACCTTATTATGATTTTAGGCAGCGTCTCTGCTAATGGGTGTGGTTGTGCTCCTGTGTTGCTAGTTGTTTGGCATAGGGTGTCCAGCACCGTAGCTTGCTGGTCATTGAGTGGAGCTGGGTCTTAGCGTTGAGATGGAGATCTCTGGGAGAGCTTTCACTGCTTGATATTATGTGGAGCCAGGAGGTCTTTGATGGACCAAAGTCCTGAACTCGGCTTTCCCACCTCAGAGGCACAGGTCTGACCCCTGGCTGGAGCACCAAGACCCTGTCAGCCACATGGCTCAGAAGAAAAGAGAGAAAAAAAAATAAAGAAAAAAATAAAATAAAGTTATTAAAACAAAAAAATATTTTATTAAAAATAAAAATATTATAAAGTCATAAAAGAAATAAGAAAGAAAGAAGAGAGCAACCAAACCAATAAACAAATCCACCAATGATAACAAGCGCTAAATACTATACTAAAAAAAAAAAGGACAGACAGAACCCTTGGACAAATGGTAAAAGCAAAGCTATATATATGAAGTCACACAAAGAAGCATACACATACACACACAAAAGGAGAAAAACGAAAAAAGAAATTTATATATATATAAAAAAAGGAAGAGAGCAACCAAATCAGTAAACAAATCTACCAATAATAACAACAGCTGAAAAGTATACTAAAAAAAAGAACAAAAAAACCCCAGAGACACAGAACCTAGGACAAATGGTAAAAGGAAAGCTATACAGACAAAATCACACAAAGAAGCATAAACATACACACTCACAAAAAGAGAAAAAGGGGAAAAAACAAATCTATATATAAAAAAAGGAAGAGAGCAACTAAATCAATAAACAAATGTACCAATGATAATAAACTCTAAATACTAAACTAAGATAGACATAAAAGCAGAAACAGATTAGATGCAGAAAGCAAACCCCAAGTTTACAGTAGCTCCCAAAGTGCACCGCCTCAATTTTGGGCTGATTCGTTGTCTATTCATGTATTCCACAGATGCAGGTACATCAGGTTAACTGTGGAGCTTTAATCCACTGCTTCTGGGGCTGCTGGGAGAGATTTCCCTTTCTCTTCTTTGTTCTCACAGCTCCCGGGGTTCAGCTTTGGATTTGGCCCCGCCTCTGTGTGTAGGTCGCCGGAGAGCGTCTGTTCTTCGGTCAGACAGGACGGGGTTAAAGGAACGGCTGATTCGGGGGCTCTGGCTCACTCAGGCCGGGGGGGGAGGGGGGGACAGAGTGCAGGGCGAGCCTGCGGCAGCAGAGGCCACCATGACGTTGCACCAGCTTGAGGCGCGCCGTGCGTTCTGCCGGGGAAGTTGTCTCTGGATCCCGGGACCCTGGCAGTGGCGGGCTGCACAGGCTCCCCGGAAGGGGGGTGTGGACAGTGACCTGTGCTCGCACACAGGGTTCTTGGTGGCGGCAGCAGCAGACTTAGCATCTCATGCCCGTCTCTGGGGTCCGCGCTTTTAGCCGCAGCTCGCGCCCGTCTCTGGAGCTCCTTTCTGGGGTCCGCGCTTTTAGCCGCAGCTCGCGCCCGTCTCTGGAGCTCCTTTTAGCATCGCTCTGAATCCCCTCTCCTCGCGCAGCAGGAAACAAAGAGGGAAGAAAAAGTCTCTTGTTTCTTTGGCAGGTCGATACTTTTTCCCGGACTCCCTCCCGGCTAACCGTGGCGTACTAGTCCCTTCAGGCTGTGTTCATGCTGCCAACCCCAGTCCTCTCCCTGCGCTCCAGCCCCCGCCCGCCCCGGCGCGTGAGCAGACAAGCCTCTCGGGCTGGTGAGTGCCGGTCGGTACCAATCCTCTGTGCGGGCATCTCTCCGCTTTGGCCTCCGCGCCCCTGTTGCTGCGCCCTCCTCCGCGGCTCCGAAGTCCCCCCCCCGCCCCGCCATCTCTCCCTCCCCTCGTCTCTGAGAGTGAAGGGGCTTCCTAATGCGTGGAAACCTTTCCTCCTTCACAGCTCCCTCGCCGAGGTGCAGGTCCTGTCCCTATTCTTTTGTCTCTGCTTTTTCTTTTTTCTTTTGCCCTACCCAGGTACATTTCTTGCCTTTTGGGAGGTCTGAGGTCTTGTGCCAGCGTTCAGTAGGTGTTCTGTAGGAGTTGTTCCACGTGTAGATGTATTTCTGATGTATCTGTGGGGAGGAAGGTAATCTCCGTGTCTCACTCCTCTGCCATCTTGAAGGTCTCTCCGGGAAGGAAGTTTTAAGGTGAGTGAGTGACGACATGAAGAGGTTAATGCCATTGAAAGACGTGTAATTACTTACAATTCCTGAGAGCAGGGAGCACCCATGCCACACAGGGCAACATGCAGAAGTACCAGGTTTGGTTAGAAGGCAGAAGCAGGACGTAGGGGAGAGCACAGGCCACAATCTTTATTGGGGTTTCTGTGGGAAAGATGAAGTTGGACAAGGTAAACAGCTTGAGGATTGGCTAGTTTGAATAATTCCTGTAAGTTCTGGAACAGAGGGACTGTGCCTAGTTTCCTGGTACCTGGCCCTGGGTTGATTTAAGGCAGGGGAAATACTGGTTTGCTGTGTGAGAGTTAGAGAAAGGAGCTGGTTGGTAGTATGGCCTCAGGATTGGTTGCTTAGTTCACAGTATGATTTTTGTGCACCCACTTAAGCTGGATCACAGGGGAGACATAAACTACTTTGGTTATTAGTTTGACCCTGTGATTAATGGATGCAAAAGGACAAACAGTCTAAGAAAACACAGAACGTGGGAGTCTTATCCATCCGTATATATTCCTAGTGCCTAGTTCACCACTGTACGTGTAGTAGAAGATGGATAAATATTGATTGGTTGTTGATTGGTTGGATGGATGGATAAGGTTTTTGGTAGTTGAGAAACTTCCCTATTTTCCCTAAATCATGCCCCTCCTATAGCAGAATTTGCCAGCTGCAGAGATTTTATCCCAAGCTGCTCAGTGATGAAATGGCCTGGCTCAGATAAATGTTGATATCTTTTTGGTTTAGGCAATTTTTGCCAGAAGGTACCTCCGTACTCATTTTATTCTTGATCTGTTTTTTATGCTTCACCACAAAGTGGCCATATATAAAAAGTGTTTCCTCATTTAATAAGAATAGGGGCTGCAAATGGGAATATTTGGTGTGTCCTCAGTAAAGGTAGAAATGCTGCAGTGGCTCCTCCTGTCACTCACAGTCAAGTCCAGATTTCTTAAAGTGGCCATGGCAGGTCATATGAGACCTGGCCCCACTACCTCTCTGGCCTCCTCTCTCAGTGCACTCTCCCTCCATCACTCTGCTTAGTCACTCAGGCCTCCTTGCAGCTCCTGGGCCGCAGCAAGCTGGGCCTTTGCATTTCCTCTGCCTTTGCCTGAAATGCCCTCAGATAGCCACATAGCTCTCTTTGTCAACTTCTTCATCTTTCTAATCAAAGTCACCTTATCATAGAGGGTTTCCCAGCCACCATATATAAAAGAGCAAATCACCCCCCTTACACATACATACACTTAATTTTTTTATCTTTTATATTGTTTCACTTTATTCATAGCACTCATCAACATTTGGTATATTATGTACTCTTTTGTGTGCACATACCACACACACACACACACACACACACACACACCCCACACCTAGTAGAATAGAAATTCCATGAGACCAAGAACTTTGGCAATCCCCAAACCTAGAAGAGGGTCTGGCATATGATACATATCTGTTGAATCAATGAATGACCCTAATAAGAGCACACATTCCCTCTTGTTCTCTTTTTTTCCCTCAATTTCATGCCCAGAATTCCCAATGGATAAGAGTAAGTGGCTACTGAATGACACACAGCTTTTTCTGCAAGAAAATCACTGCCCCCCCCGCCCCACAAGTTACTCCTATTAGCCTGCATCTGGGTAAAGGGCACCATCACCAAGAATGCAGAGTCACCCATGACTCCTCTTTTCTCCTCATCCCCCTTCTCAGTATATCAGCAAGTCCTAGAGTAGCAGCCTCTTGGACACGTATTACTATCCCCTTCTCCAGACTAAATCATGATTTTCTTTCACCTAGTCTCCTAACCTATCTCTCCTAACCTATCTCTTCTCTTCATCTCTTGACCCATCCCCACTTCCCATCCAGTTCGTATACAGTAACCAGAGAGGGCTTTTTAAATCTACCTAAGATCATATAACTACCCTAAAAGCCCTTCAGTGTCTCTCCAAGCTTCCTATTATGGGCCCCAGAATTCTGCATGATCCAGCCCTGATCACTTTTATACTCATCCTTTGTCACTCTCCTTTGCTCACTTTGCTCCAGACCTCCTGGTTTTCAGACTTTTTGAGGAGCCCAAGTTGATTCTGGCCTGAAACTTTCTTACTTGCTTCTTCCTGCTCCTTTGTGTATGGCTGATTCCTGAAGATCATTGTTTACATCTCAGCCCAAATGTCACCTTCTTAGAGCGGCCTCCACAGACCAGTCTGTCTGCAGCAGGACTCCTCAAGCTATTTTCTACCACACCACCCCACTGAACACCTCATAATTAGCAATAATTTTATTTAGTTGTCCATGGGACAACCATGGGTAATGGTAACATCTTAGAAAATATATCAGGCCAGAGAACTTGCACCTTTTGTCCTCTCCTGGAGCCCATTCTCACCTCTACATCCAGCAATGAATTCTCCCTTACTCTCTTCCTCCAATTGTCCCCTAATCCTTTAATCAAATCCTGCCCTTCTGAAAGTAGCCAGGTGTCAAGGGTGTATGTTAGCATGAGTGGACAAACTCCAGTTGATTGCCAGTGTCTGTCTTGAGTACCGTGTTGAGAGTTCTCAGATGTATCACAAGTTGAATGGGATACTCTGCTTTGACAAATGAACAGAGTCCATCACTGGTTAGGGAAGGAGCACTGTTGGGGTATGTGGCCATATATTTATCAGACCTGGCAGAGTGAAGATATTTGACTTGATTGTTCCTTGCCCGCAAGATTATTTACAATTTCAATCTTCTTTCTTTTTGGGGGGTGAGGGCTGTGTCCCAAAGCTTGAGGGATCTTAGTTCCCAGACTGGGGATTGAACCTGTACCCTCGTCAGTGAAAGCACAGAGTCCTAACCACTGCACCGCCAGGGAATTTCCTCAGTCTTATTTCTAATCTGGCATAAAAGGTTTTGCTTCTGGAAATAAATTTCAAATGTGACCAGCAAAAGAAAAATACATCTCATAGGTTCAGTAGCTTATACAATCATATCGCTAAGGAAACAAATACTTTTTGAAGGATCTACAAGCATCCTTAAGTGCTTTTGAACACATATGTGACTTAATCATCACACAAACTCTCAAGAATTTATTATCATGTAAGAAAATTAAGCTTTTAAATATAGATTCTTTCCCTCCAAGCAGCTGTAAATAGTAGAGCTGGAATTTCACTTCTGCGATTTGCAGAGCCCAAGATCTTTCACTACTCCAGTAAATAAGTTCCTCCTTTGTCTTTGCTTAAAGCAGTCCTGGGCATGAGGGGAGAGTAGAGGGATAGTTATACAGACACAAAAGAGAAGATCCCCTGCCCATGAGTTAGGAAAGCAGGAGGTACACTCATATCCTAAGACTCATGAAGTTTTAAATCCATATACAAACCAGAGAAGGTGAACCTAATTGAAACTGTACCCACAATTATTGTTTATGTGATGAACGACATGTAATTAGATCCGGATGTGATTAATCAGGAAGACTTCCTAGAGGGAATAATTTCGTATTAGGGTTTTGAAAGAGTAATGATACAATGGGGGGAGGGATTCTGAGAACAGGAAAATGAGAATCTCATTCATAAGTTTATTAGTTCAAGTTTTCCAGATGGACTGTTTGGAAGCTGTATAAAGGCATCACCTTTTATTTTTTTGGAAAATTCTATTATGTTTTGTTTAAATGGCTGAAACTCCAGGGGGCCTGCCAAAGTTATTTTTAAAAATCGGTCATTGAATTGAAACTATCTAATAGATGAATTATAAAGGTCAACTGTCAGAAAACACCCTCACTGAAAAATAAGGGGTAATCATGAATTTATCACAGAAGAATGATGAATAATATGGTCGTGTTCTCTTTTCATTGTCTTTTTGGCTTTACCCCAATGGAAAGAAAATGCAGATTAAGGAACTGAGAGTAGGAAAGAATAAATACGGCTGTTGTTCATGACCAATCTGTGCCAAGACACTTTCTTTTCCTGTCTCACAGGTGTGTCTCTAGTTACTATCTGAGGAGGTGGGTGGGTTAGTTGGGGAGGTGGTGCAGCAGAGTGACCCTTCCAGTTTTGGTTGTTTTTTTTTTAATAATAGGTTTTATTTTTTTTAATAAATTTATTTTATTTATTTATTTATTTATGGCTGCGTTGGGTCTTCGTTGCTGCGCGTGCGCTTTCTCTAATTGGGGTGAGCGGGGGCTACTCTTCGTTGCGGTGCGCGGGCTTCTCACTGCAGTGGCTTCTCTTGTTGCAGAGCACGGGCTCTAGGTGCGCGGGCTTCAGTAGCTGTGGCACGCGGGCTCAGTAGTTGTGGCTCACGGGCTCTAGAGCGCAGGCTTCAGTTGTTGTGGTGCACGGGTTTAGTTGCTCCGCGGCATGTGGGATCTTCCCAGACCGGGGCTCAAACCCGTGTCCCCTGCATTGGCAGGCGGATTCTTAACCACTGTGCCACCAGGGAAGTCCAGACCCTTCCAGTTTTTAAAATCCAGATTGTAATCGCTAGATGATCATCATCAACCAGTGGTCCACCAGGATGTACAAAGAGTTCTGATGGTGACTGGGCAGAGAAGATGACCTCTGACCTGTCCTTGACGCCATCAAACCTGCAGTGCTCCTTTTTTCCAAACTGAATACACACCAAAACTCCATGGGTGTGAAAGCAGCTTTATATTGGAGAGTTTAGAAGAATGTTCAAGACAAATGGACTTAGGGCCTGTAGTGGATAGCTGTCTTCCAAGCCTTCCTTCTGAGAAATGCCCATAGAAATCACACTATGTGATTATTGTGGGTACATGTCTCCAGCTAAACAATCGGAATACCCCATCCTCCTGGATAGAGAAAAATGAGCATGTGACCTCATCAGGGTCCTGTTCAGGAACTGATACAGACTGAATGTTATGCTAGGGAGAGAATGTACTCTCTTTTCTCTTTATGCATATGGATGATACGAGCCAGGGAAAACTCGCAATCATCTTCGCTGTCACCTGGAGAAAATTTGCCTGGACCCAACAGAAGTAGCTGCCTGTGGAACTAAGGGGTGGTGAAAACCATGGTCCATATGTTGTAATTTGAGCCCCAAATTACAGCTGCATTCAGCTGGACCTGAACTTAGATCACCTCTTGGACTTCTTGTTTATAGAAGTGTAGAATCGCGATTTATAATAAGATATAATTGGTCTTCATTTCCTTTTCTGGCACAGAACTCCTAAAATCCTTGGAATTTCTTAAGTGATAAGAGAGGTAAAGTGTATTTTGCCATTTATAACAAGCTCCTTTCAACCATGCCTAAGTGTATGTGAATGAGGTGATTTTGGAAAGCCCCTAAGGATGGGGGTTTGTTGCCAGGGAACAAACCATGTCTTTAGGTGGTTGGAACTTTTAGCTCCAACCCCCTGATCTCTGGGGAGGGGAGAGGGGCTGGAGAGTGAATTAATCACCAACAATTAATGATTTAATCAATCATGCCTATGTAATGAAGCCTCCATAAAAACCCAAAAGGATGGAGTTTGGAGAGCTTCCGGGTTGGGGAAGAACTCAGCAATGTGCCTGGAGGGTGGTGTACCCCAAACTCCATGGGGACAGAAGCTCCTGTGCTCAGTACCCTTCCAGATGTTGCCCTATATATCTCTTCTTCTGGCTGTTTATCTGTATCCTTTAACATCCTTTTTAATCAACCGGTAATCTAGCAAGTAAACTGTTTTTCTGAGTTCTGTGAGCTGCTCTAGCAAATTAAACAAACCAGAGGAGGTGGTCATGGGAACATCTGACTTATAGCCAGTCGGTCAGAAACACAGATAATAACCTGGATTTGCAAGGGCATCTGAAGGGATGGGGGTGCAGTCTTGTGAGATGAGCCCTCAACCAGTGGGATCTAACGCTATCTCCAGGTAGATAGTTCAGAACTAAATTGAATTGTAGGACACCCAGCTGGGCTCGCAGAATTGCTTGGTGTGGGAAAACCACCTCCCACTTTCAGTGACCGGAAATGTGGTAGCAGGGGTGAGTAGAAGAGGAAAACACAGCTTTTCCTTTGCCAGAAGCCATTAAGGGGACTTCCCTGGCGGTCCAGTGGTTAGGACTCCGCGCTTCCACTGCAGGAGGCACAGGTTCCATCCCTGGTTGGGGAACTAGGATCCCACAAGCTGAGTGGCACGGCCAAAAAAAAAGAAGCCAATAAGTGCCCTTTAACACTGAAGGTAGTTTCAGTTTCTACGGCTCTATGGCTTACATCCAGGGCTGAGGGACAGCATGAGATCAAGTACTGGGCATATTCTAATTTGCTCCTCTGTGCTATTGTCTTAGTCGGATCAGGCAACTATAACAGAATCCCATAGACTGGGTGGCTTATAAACAGCACACATCATTTCTTGCAGTTCTGGAGGCCGGGAAGTCCAAGGTCAAGGCCCCAACAGATCCAGTGTCTGGTTGGAGCTCCAGGCTTCCAGACACTGCCTTCTGGCTGTGCCCTCATGTGGTGAAAGGGGCAAGAGAGCTCTCTGAGGCCTCTTATAAAGGTACTAATCTCTTACACGGGTTCTACCCTTGACCTAATCACCTTCATGACATAATCACCTCCTAAAGGCCTCATCTCCTAATCCCATCACACTGGGGATTAGGGCTCAATATATAAATTGCAACACACGTTCAGTCCTACAAAGAGTAGGACCTTAGTGCTTAAGCTTTCAGAGGGTGTCCCTGGTGGATATTCCCTTGAACCTCATTTTCTCTCTCTTTCTCTCCCATTTTTATTAGTCTTGACCCTTTGATGCTTTTCTCCTCTTCCTTCCGCATCGAATCCCCTTTTCTCCTGGATTCCACTACCTTCCCAGGAGCGGTAGTTAAATTTCAAGGCTTTTTTTGTATATAGTAAATTTCACATAGTCAGCCTTTATGGCTCTGGGTGGTTTTACTTGTACACTCAGTAGGACTGCTCTGAAGCAAGGAGGGAAGGTTTCAGACTTAGGGTTCCCTGGCTTCCCCAGGAAAGGAAGCAGCTTAGCCTCAGTTCTGAGGATGAGAGGTGGGAGCAGTTGAGCACATTACACACTGGCCTGTGGGTGTCTTCCTCCTGGAGCACCTGGAACCAAACACAGCTCATCTGGCCTCACAAAGAAATGCATATTCACCCATTATTGTAAATTTGACACTGGGAGAGTGATAATCCTGGCTTCATTTTATGAAGAAAGCATTTATCCCTTTATTATCCTGAGTTATATCTTACTTTAATGGACCCAAATCCCAGAATAAGCAGACATTAAACAGCTCTGGGCCCAGACCACATGTTCTGTTTCTGGGGCAGGTAAAGCTGAGAGGCAGGACTGGGAAGAAAAACGTCAGTTTCTCTGCCATTGTGGCAGAAGATTATCCAAGATCTCCTTCAGGATTGTGAGGAATAAAATATTCAAGAAAACTGGCTTTGGGCTTCCCTGGTGGCGCAGTGGTTGAGAGTCCGCCTGCCGATGCAGGGGATGCGGGTTCGTGCCCGGGTCCGGGGGGATCCCACGTGCCGCGGAGCGGCTCGGCCCGTGAGCCATGGCCGCTGAGCCTGCGCGTCCGGAGCCTGTGCTCCGCAGCGGGAGAGGCCACAACAGTGAGAGGCCCGCGTACCGCAAAAAAAAAAAAAAGAAAGAAAGAAAAAAAAAAGAAAACTGGCTTAAAATTGCTTTTGACCCTAAGCTGACTTAAAATCAGAACTTGGGGAGTTCCCTTGTGGCCTAGTGGTTAGGATTCTGGGCTTTTACTGATGCGGCCCGGGTTCAGTCCCTGGTTGGGGAACTGAGATACCGCAAGCCGCGTGGCATGGCCAAAAAAAAAAAAAAAAAAAAAAAAAAAAATCAGAACTTGAAACAACCATGCATGTGCTTAAGAAGGTTTTTGACTCCGAGAAAAATTTCAGGATGAAGTTAAACGGTTCTTTTCTATTTAAGCCTGGAGGAAAATCCAAAAGTAGTTTGAGAAGAGACTGAGAATAATTAAAAGACAGAGAGAAAGAAATCAGATTATACCTAGGTATTTGTACTTAAATGGTATTTATGTATTAACACCATATAGCTCTGAGCTATGTGCCAGGTACTGTTCTAAGCACTTTAAAAATATTCACTATTTAACCTTCAGAACAACCTGATGAGGTCATTTACCTTAAGGTTGGCATGTCATTATTTTAACAACATTTTACTAATGGTAATAATTATAATCACTAGCATTTTTGAGTGCTCATTGTACTCATACCTTATATACATTATTTCATTTAACTTTACAACAATAGTAAGAAATAGGTACAATTTTTATGACTATTTTATGGGTAAAAAAACAAAACAGAGGGGTTAAGTAACTTTCCAAAAGCCACACAGCTAATAGGTGGTAGATTTGAATATCTAACTTTAAAGCCTGTGTTCTAAATTACTGTACTATACCTATTAATACTCAGTTACTCTTAACATTTTACTGTTTTCATACGGTCTTAGTTTCATATTCTCACATAATTGAGTTTAAAAAGCAGGCATATCTAACACTAATACATATTTAACAAGATTATTACCAAGTACTATCATCCATCTGAAGGCAGCTTATTCAAATTGGAGGCATAGTACGCAGGATAAAATGAAGAGCTTTTGAAAGTTCTCTTTGCAACAAGCCAAACTCATAAGGTTAGAGGATAAAATCATAGTCGGTATATAAACGTGCCTTGGGGACACTTATTCTGATCTTCATTTCTATGCTGTCAGTTTGACAGATGTTGATTAAATATCAGGTTGGTTGAACATCAGAAGTGTTCTGAGATGACACATGCAATTCGATATTTTAAGGAGAGCTTAATAAAGCTATGATTTACAAAGTGTGGAAAATTTGCAAGGAATAGTGCAGTATTCTGGGCTAATAGCCATGGGGAAACTCATATGTTCCCTAGGCTTGTATGGAAGAGAGCTGCCTGACAGGAGCTGGGACGAGGCTAATCCACAGCTACCTGGAGGGTAGGAAATTGGGGTAGGAAATTGGGGGAATAACTACACTGACTGCCTTTCTTTACCACACTATGATCTGCTGCCAGCACTTCCGATTGGCCAAAGACAACTGAGAGCCAGAGGGTCAGGGGTTCTCTTGATGTGGTCCATACTGCCAGGCTCTGGGAGCACAGAGCAGGGTGAGTAGGGATGGAGACTGACCTAAAGGTCGACGGACCATACCCAGGAAATTGATAATCGCCCAATTCAGTACATGTGCTTTGTTAAAACTGAATTTCCTAGCATGCCAGATTAAGAACCAGCTCCTGGATCTAGAGAATCCTCTCTCAATCCCCCTCTCTATCATTTAAATTCAAAAAGGCCTCTGAAGTTGGCTCTCCCACCTCAGAGGCACAGCACTGACTCCTGGCTGCAGCACCAAGAGCCTTTCATCCACACGGCTCAGAATAAAAGGGAGAAAAAATAGAAAGAAAGAGGATAAAATAAAATAAAGATAAAATAAAATAAAGTTATTAAAATAAAAAATAATTATTAAGAAAAAAATATTTTAAAAAAGTAAAAAACAAAACAAAACAAACTAGAGAATGGACCTGAGGACATGGGGAGGGGGAAGGGTAAGCTGGGACAAAGTGAGAGAGTGGCATGGACATATATACACTACCAAACGTAAAATAGATAGCTAGTGGGAAGTAGCCGCATAGCACAGGGAGATCAGCTCGGTGCTTTGTGACCACCTAGAGGAGTGGGATAGGGAGGGTGGGAGGGAGGGAGACGCAAGAGGGAAGAGACATGGGAACATATGTATATGTATAACTGATTCACTTTGTTATAAAGCAGAAACTAACACACCACTGTAAAGCAATTATACTCCAATAAAGATGTTAAAAAAAAAAAGGCCTCTGACGCAAGTTGGATCAGCCCCCCACCTTGGTCCACTTCATGTCCTTCCCAATCAGCTGGCACAATGAGGTGTAGAGCTCTGAAGGGACCTCCAATGAGCTCAAATGCTAGCTCGGTGTTTACACTTTGATCTGACCTCTGGGGTGGCCCCGTTTGTTGTTCTTGCCAAAGGCTTCCTAGGGAAATTTCACAATTGTGTCTGCTCAACAGATATCTGCCCTGAGGTAAGCTTGGAAAGGTTACAAACTTAAGCAACAACCAGAAAACCTGGCTCCTGTTCCCAGACTTATGCAAAGCACATGTAGTTGCTGCACGGGCAACCAGAAGAGATGCTGGAAGTGGTATATTTATTCAAGCCGTTCGATGAGGGAAAGTGTCAACATGTTAGCCCAGCTCAGCTTCCTTTCTTGATCCTTACTTAGAAACCACCTGAGGCAAGTATTACACATGAATAGCTCATCCTTTATTCCTTTAATGGTGCCTGATCTCACATGGCTCACCCCCACCAGGATGCCCCACTCTAATGCTTGGCTCAGCTTTGCTTTCCTGGATGATACTCGATGCACTGGTTCTTGCTCTCTGCTCTGGTCTCTATAACAATGTACAGTGGACCCTGGAACAATATGGGTTTGAATGGCACGGGTCCACTTAAAGGCAGATTTTTTTTCAGTAGCAAATACTGTTGCCACTGGTTGAATCAGCAGATGCAAAACGTGGACTACAGGGGACCCGTGGGGATGGAGAGCTGACTCTAAGTTATAGGAAGATTTTTGCTTGCTCAGAGGGTGGGCCTCCCAAACCTCGGTGTTGTTCAAGGGTCAACTGTACTTGTCCCGAGTCTCATTTCTCACATTGGGTTGAAGAAAACGGGAAGAGATTAAAAGAGAAAATTAACCAACTATCTGTTGCTACGTTAGCGATGTTGTTCTCAGTGTGGGCTCTGCCCCATACTAGCTTTTTGATCGTAGCTTTAAAACCTCCCACTCCCAGCTCAGTGGCTGAGACATCTTAGGTTTCAATTCTGAGGACGGAGGTTAGGCTGTTGAGCAAGGAAGAGCCAAGTTCTGGGTACACACAGCGCTCTTTTGAAAGCAAAGATTTCCCCCTACTACGGTCACGTGCGCTCAAGAGAAGGAAGAGGTGAGGATGGAGAAATGAGTTCCTAGTAAGTGCTGAATATATTTGACATGGTTTTTGTTTATTTAGACCAAGTGACCAAGGTGGAAAGACTTTTGCAAAATGTCAGCATAACATTGCTACGGTTTCCTGCTCCTGGTTCCCATGCCTCCCAGAGAATTCCTGCATTTCCCTTGGCTAGACCACAGCTTCACGTTATGAGATCTACTCTGTGGGCCACAGTGCTTCCACCTTGATGAGAATAAATCCATTTCTCCATCTCTTTAATGAACATTTGCTTCTTGTCTTATCATGTCCCCTCATCAGTCTCCTTTCATATGGCTCTAGACTACCCCGCTATAGAAGCCTGACAAAACTCAGACAGATAGAATAAAGAACAGTTAAAGTTCTTAGTGCAGCAGTTTCTGCCTCCTTCTGCTTCCATTGAAATTATAAGTATAATGGAGGCTTCAGCTCATCTACTAATGATGCAGCAAAAGTAGGGGGGACTCAGATTACATAAAAGAAGGGCTCCCTGGCTGGAGGCGTGAGAACTACTGGAACAAGAATGCTGTAGACTCCTCTTCCCAGATAACCTAAAAATAATGGGAAAGAAGATTGTCATTTGGGCTGGTTGAGGTACCTAGAGCCAAGAGACAGGGCAAAATGATTTTGGCCCTTCTTTTCCCGGGACACAGGAGAGCCTGATGATTAAGAGCGTGGACTCTGGGGGTCAAACATACCTGGAAATGAGACCCAGTTCTATCATTTACTAGCTGTGAAATCTTGGGCACATTACTTAACCTCTCTGCAGAGAGTTATAATGAGGATTAAATAAGATTAATGGATACAAAGTGTTTAGTATAGAATCTGGCACCAGAGAAGTTACTTCATAAACATTAGCTTCTGCATTTAGCCTTGAGTTGTATTCATCCTTTTCTTTCAAACCCCCATGCCCATGGCGCCCATGCGGGCCCATTGTTGTGCAAGCACAGAGCTTAGTTCCTTCATATCCAGCCCCAAAGCTACAAGTCTCTTATCCGTAAGCAGAGATTGTAGTTTCCGATCTAACGTTGTCGTGTACTTCCCATAGAAAAGTGTCCCCAGGTCCTATTTTTTTCATTCGTCTACCTCATGTAGAACCTCACGAAGATGCTACTGCTGGTGGCTTGACTATTTCTCTTCATTCAGGTCTAGAATTGCTTGTTCAAAGGGCTAGAATCGGGATTTCCCTGATGGCTCAGTGGTTAAGCATCTGCCTGCTAATGCTGGGGACACGGGTTCAAGCCCTGGTCCGGGAAGATCCCACATGCTGCGGAGCAACTAAGCCCGTGCACCACAACTACCAAGCCTGCACTCTAGAGCCCATGAGCCACAACTCCTGAGCCCACGTGCCACAACTCCTGAAGCCCACAGGCCTAGAGCCCGTGCTCCGCAACAAGAGAAGCCACCGCAGTGAGAAGCCCGCGCAACACATCGACGAGTAGCCCCTGCCCACCGCACTAGAGAAAGCCCACACACAGCAAGAAGACCCAACACAGCCAAAAATAAATTAAAAATAAATAAATTTATTAATAAAAAAAAAAGCTAGAATCTTTGAGCTGGGAGGAACCTTGGCATCATTTAACCTGGGGTAAATGCTACGTTACAGGTAAACCTAGCATATAGGCACAGAACTCAAACTGTGGGGCGTGGTCTTTACAGGGAAGCCTTACAGGTGTGGTGACTTCTGCATAAACTCTTCAAGGAGAAGCAGAAGTTGATGAGAAATGGGGGTGGGGAGCGTGTTTAACAAAGGAAGTGTGCAAACACCACAGGTTCTAAGATATAGGAACATAGAATGGCTAAGGGCTTGGGTGTCAGGAGGGAAGAAAAGATAAGGCCAGATAGGGGAAGAGTTTCAGAAAAGAAAAAGGAACAAAAACATTTTAAAGTGCTTTAAAGTTTTTAGCAACATAAACTTACTGATCTATGTTGACTGCTCGAAAATAGAAGACGAACACAGGTACTGCCTTTTCCAAAATATATGATTAGTACAGTATCATGTATACCAAGGTCTGAAAAATCTGAGTTTATTTTTTCTTAAATAACTTAATCTGAACCCTCCACAATACCTCTGACAAGCATTTACTCTAGCTTGAATACTCCCAATACCGAGGAGCATAATACTGGGAGAGGCAACTAATTTCATCCTTTCATTTATTTAAATTCATTTTAAATTGAAGTATAATTACATACAGTAAAATGCATAGACCTTAAGTGTACAATTTGATGAGTCTGGACAAATATACCTGTGTTTCCAATGACTAAATCAAAATGTAGAAAATTGCCATCACACAGAAAATTTCCCCATGATCCAACCACCCTCCCTCCCCGCTCCCTCTCCACACCCTCCCACAGGTAACCTCAATTCTTTTTTTTAATTAATTAATTAATTTATTTATTTATTTTTGGCTGCATTGGGTCTTCATTGCTGCACATGGGCTTTCTCTAGTTGCGGTGAGCAGGGGCTACTCTTTGTTGAGGTGCACAGGCTTCTCATTGTGGTGGCTTCTTTTGTTGTGAAGCATGGGCTCTAGGCACGCGGGCTTCAGTGGTTGTGGCGCACGGGCTTAGTTGCTCCGTGGTGTGTGGGATCTTCCCAGACCAGGGCTGGACCCCGTGTCCCCTGCACTGGCAGGCGAATTCTTAACCACTGCGCCACCAGGGAAGTCCTTTTTTTTTTCTCTTTGAAAACCTTTTATTTATTTATTTTAAGCCTGTGCGGCATGCAGTTTCTTAGTTCCCTGACCAGGGATCGAACCCATGCCCCCAGCTGTGGGAGCGTGGAGCCGTAACCATTGGACCACCAGCAAAGTCTGGTAACTACAGTTCTGATTTCCATTCCCATAGATGAGTTTTGCCTGTTCCTGGACTTCACATAAATGGAGTCATTCAGTGTACGTACTCTTTTCGTGTCTGGCTTTTTTCCCATAACATAATATTTTTGAGATTCATCTATGTTGCTGTATGTATTAATAATTTATTCCTTTTTATTGCTGGATAATATCCCACTGTACAAATATACCTCACTTTGCTTATCCGCTCTCCTATTGATGAACACTTGCATTGTTTCCAAGGTCTGGCTATTAGAAATAAAGCCACAATTAACATTCTTACACAATTTTTTAGTAGGCATATGATTTCATTTATTTTGGAATTCCTGGATCACGAGAGGTGAATATTTATAAGAAAATGCCAGTTTTCCAAAGTGGCTGTATCATTTTATCCTTTTACCATCAATGTACAAGAGATCCAGTTGCTCCACAGCCTGTCTAGCATTTGGTATCGTTAGAATTTAAAAATTTTACCCCTTCCAGTGGGTATGTAGTGATATCCCGTTGTGGTTTTAATTTGCATTTCCCTGTTGAACAATGATGCTCAGAAACTTTTTTATGTGCTTATTGGCCACACACACATTCTTTTTTGTGACGCGTTAGTCCAAGTTTTTTGTCCATTTAAAAATATTGTTTGTCTTCTTATTGTTGATTTATAGAAGTTCTTTGTATATTCTGTTTATGAGTCCTTTGTCAGAGACATCTCTCTGTAGCTTGCCTGTTCACTTTATTAACAATGCTTTTTGATGATTAGAATTTTAATTTTAATAAAGTACATGGAATCAACTTTTTCTTTTATTATTATGTTTTTACATGGCCTAAGAAATCTTTGCCCACCCCAGTCTTCGCATATATATTCTCCCATATTTTCTTCTAGAGGGTTTATAGTTTAGTTGTTACATTTAGGTTTGTGATCCATCTCAATTGAATTTTTGTATATGATGTGAAGTAGGGGTTGAGGTTCATTGATTTCATATAAATATTGAATTAATCAAGTACCACTTAAAAATGATTTTTCCTCCACTGAATTGTCTTTGTCAGAAATCATTTGACTCTATGTGTATGATTCTGTTTCTAGACTCTCTATTTTTTCCCATCTATCTGTTTATCTATTTATGCCAATACCATACTTTCTTAATTACTATAGCTTTACAGTAAGTTTTGAAATCATGTAGTATAAGTCCTTCAAATTTGTTCTTTTTCAAGATTGCTTTGACTGTTCTAGGTCCTTTATATTTCTATATAAAATTTACTATCAGCTCACCAGTACATTTCACTTTTTAATAACTCGATTGTTAGAAGTTCTATTTTTATTTGAACTTATGTTTCCTGGCTGTCCTGTAACGTCTTAGTTCTGCTCTATAAAGAAATGTGAAAATGGCTACTTCCTCTTTCACAGAGAAAGCAACATGGTGCTGGGGAGAAAGCCTCCCCTTTGGAGCCAGACATCCAGGGGTTTGAATCTTGACTCTGGTTGTATGTCTTCTGCAAGTAACTGAATGTCTCTGATCTTCAGTGCCTTTGTCAATGAAATGAAAATAATTCCCACTATACAAGATTGCTTTGAGAATTTGAAAGAGTACATGTAAAGCACTGAGCCCAGTTCAGGTCTTGGCACATAACAGACACTTAAAGGAAAAATTAAAGGTAGTGACTATTATTATAAATGCTTAAAGATGATGACTGAGCTGTTCCCCCTGCCAAATCTATCTTAGGTTACATATCCCTAGTTGTTTAACTTTTTCATAAAATCTGGTTTCCAGACATTGCTCCCACAAGTTATATTTGAAATATTAAAAAATCAGTAAGACAAGGGCATGAACCAATCAGACTGGGCACAAGCCATTGGGCAGGATCAGGGTCAGGGAGACCCCTGTGGACCACGCATTAACCTTTTAGTTAGTGGGTCCTAGGGGAAGTCCATGGTGTCCTGGGGGAGGGGGAGGGGGACTGGGATGGTAAGGGGCAGCGGGAGGCGGGTGCTCAGGGGCTAGAGCAGTGACTATTTGCCAATAAATACGCAAATATTTTGATGTCTTTTAGAAGCAGGGTAACAGTACTGGAGCTTGCCTGCTGATTCTCAGCTGTGTTGTCTCCATTACTACTCTCTAATTTGGGAAGTGACTGTTGGTTGTTCCCCAGTATTATTTTCCCCCTGGGAACAGAACCCCTGATTTTTAAGTGGGCACAGGGATGCTCAAAATAGTGCCCCTACCTCCCAACATCCCTTGTGGGCGGGTGTGGCCATATAGCTAAGTTCTGGCCAAGAGGGCGTGAGCAGAAGCGATGTGTGCACTTCGGGTTTGAGCCCCTTCTCCTCCCCACTGTCTGCAAGGAGGATGTGCCTGGGAGCCACCGTGGACCATGCAGTTGAAGGAGGTACCCAGGGACGGCAGAGCAATGAGACAGAAGCAGCCTGAACACCTGGCAGTTTCGCCAAGCGAGGCTGAGATACCAGTTTAAGAGAGAGGAATACACTTTGGCCTTGTGTGAGCCACCATCAGTTGTGGGTCTCTGTGACAGGCAACTGAAATTTTGTCACAGCTCATGCACTGATCCTGAGAACCTTGGACCTGCTACTTCCAGCCTCAGCTTAGTTTCCCAACAGGGCCACTCTAGAGCCACATGTGAAAACTGGTCTCAATCTGTTTAGCTATGCCTAGTCAGTAGCTCTTTTGATCCATAAGGGTAGCCACCAAGTTAGAGCAGGTACAGATTATTTACTCCCTGTTATAGGCAGAAGTGTGTCCACCCACCAATTTATATGTTGAAATCCTAACCCTCAGCACCTTGGAAGGTAACTATGTTTGGAGATTGGGTCTTTGAAGAGGTGATTATGTTACATGAGGCCTTTAGAGTGAGTCCTAATCCAGTCTGACTGGTGTCTTTATAAGAAGAGGCAGAGACCCCAGGGGTGGCCATGCACAGAGGGGTGACCATAAGAGGACCCAGCGAGCGGATAGCCATCTGCAAGCCAGCGAGAGATGCCTCGGAAGAAACCCACCCTGCTGACACCTTGATTTGGCACTTCCAGTCTCCAGAACTGTGAGAGAGTACATTCCTGTTGTTTCAGCCACCGTCTGTGGTATTTTGTTATGGCAGCCTTAGCAAACAAATATACTCCCCATAACCTCACTGCCAGATTTTAACGACAGGAAATCTCACAGCTGGTTCTGCCACGCACGCAGGCATTTATTACGCATCTATGATAACAGGGTACATTAAGAGACATCTCTTTTTAGGTACTCTCATCCCAGTTTACTTGAATGTGCTTTACTAGATGTTGGTAACAGGCAACCAGAATCCTCAGACCAAGCACACAGGATGAGTCAGAGAACAAGAATCTGCCAGCTCTGAGGCTGGAGGACTTGTTATATTCTTACACCTGTCCACGCAATGAATGGGTGTGTCTATAAAATCTTTTGGACGAGCCATATGTCTTAAATACTTCTGAATTCACTACCAGGAACCCATGTCGAATACTCATTAAGCTCATTAACAAGCCACTATTGAAAAAATATTTTTAACATTTGTTATGCTAATTAGTAAAAAGGAAAATCACGCGTATTGATTGAGAGTAGAATAACCAGAACGCTTGTAATAGCCGCCTCTGGAGTGTGGGCTTTCTGATGAGGGCCTAGCTGGCCACCCCAGAGGCATGCATTCCTGATGAGGGCAAATGACTAACCTAGGGCGCTGCCCAAATGACACTGAATATCTTACTGTTCGGGCTGGAGACTCTTAAATAAACGACAGGCATGAGCATTCCCACCGGAGAAGAATCCGTGGTTCTAAAGGAAAAACATTGTCCTCGTGTGTGTTACTTTATGCTCCACAACGGCTACAACACTCCTTCACTTCTGATACCAGATACGTGGGTTTTCCACACACTGAGCAATTCTGTGACACCAGCTGGGTGTCCTACAATTTAACTCAGTTTTGACACTATCTACCTGGAGATCACATCAGATCCCCAGGTTCAGGGTTCGGACTGTCCTCCTCCACTTCAGATGCCAATCCCACACCCAGGTTGTCACCCGTGCTTCTGACCAACTGGCTGTAGGTTGGAGGTTCCCACAGCCCCCTCCTCAAGTCTGGTTAATTTTGCTACACAAATGAAACAAATTGATTAATTGGCTCACAGAACTCAGGAAAACATTTTACTTACTAGATTACCAGTTTATTACAAAAGGATATAACTCAGGAACAGGCCATGGAAGAGATGCTTAGGGCAATGCATGGGGAAAGGGCACGGAGATTTCATGTCCTCTTTAGGTACACCCACATCTCTACGTGTGCCCCAACTTAGAAGCTGCCTGAACCTGTCCTTCTGGGTTTTTCTGGAGGCTTCATTACACAGGCATGGTTGATTAAATCATTGGCCATCCACAGCTGATTTAACCTCCAGCCCCTCTCCCCTCCCCAGAGATTGGGGCGGGGAGGTGGGATTGATAGTTCCCACCCTCTAATCTAGGTTGGTTCCCCTGGAAAGCAGCCCCCAGCATTAGGGGCTTTCCAAAAGTCACCTCATAAACTCTGGTGCAGTTGAAGGGGGCTTGTTATGAATAACAAAAGACAACTTTATTGAGCCTATCACTTAGGAACAAGGGTTTTAGGAGCTCTGTGTTAGAAATGGGATGAAGACCACATATATATTTCTTATTATCAATCACAATAGTTTGCATCTGTCTCCTATTCTGTTGCTGATGGAAGCTTTTGCTTATTCATAGTTGCTCTGTTGTCTGTAATTGACTTTTAACTACTTTAATATAAACAGTGTCATGCATGAGTGTATAAATTAACTTTAATCCCTGCCGGGGGGGCATACAGTTAACATTTAAAGGGTCCTAGTCAGGAATCTACACCCTAAGTGGGGTCTGCATTTGAACCACTCTGGTCAGGAATCCACGCTGCAGAGGTGGCTTCCTCCACCCAGAACTTGCAACATCATGATCTCAATCTGAATCCGACGATGCAGGAATTAGCATAAGGGATACTAGGAATAATTTTTCATTGGTGAAATTGATGCTGCTTAAGAAACGTGGTTGTCTGGAATGGGCTTGAGTGGACAAGCTGTAAGAATCCAGCAAATGGCAGGCCAACTCCTTCTCCAGAGCTGTGCTTACCGGGTGGCATTCATCTGGTCTCTTGTGCCTCTGCTTAATGGGAAACTCTGTTGACTGATTTGATTTGACCAGGAGTTTGGTGGATCCCTGGCCTCAGAACACTGCGACATCTTCCTAGAGTCCCTGTTTTCCTGCAAGGGGCATAGGGGGTGAGAGCAGGGCTCGTCCTGAGCCTCCAGAAACAGGCTGCAGTAAGGCCTCCGTGCCTGTTTGCTAAGAAATGTGTATGGCTGAACTGGATGTGGGACTTGTTTATATTGCCACATGTCCCTGGGTGGATGGGACACCACCCACCTGAATAAAACCTGAATAAAACCCTGACAATTGCTGAATAAAACCCTGACAATTGCTGAATGGCCTGAATAAAACCCTGACAATTGCTGAATGGCCAAACTGATTTAGCAACAATCTCTCATCTGAATTTTACATAATAACCAAGGGTATCATTTAGTGAACAAGTTTTATGTACCATGAAACCTTGACATATACAATCTCACTTAATCCTTTAAACCTGCAGAGGTAGGCAACTCATTTACAGATGAAGAAAGTTAGGCTCTGAGAAGGTACCTGAGAAGATCCAGCAGGTGCACAGCAGAGCTGGGGTATAAACCCAGGTGAGCTGCCTCCCTACTCAGGCCTCTAGTCTCTCCACACTGCTCCCACATCAACCTCTTGTTCCGTTTATATGATTAAATGATCTTGGCAAGATTAGACCATGAGGAGAAAGAGGGACAGGGGGCCAGATCTGACTTTATTTTTTTTTTATTTTATTTTGCTTTATTTATTTATTTTGGCTGTGCTGAGTCTTCGCTGTGGCGCACAGGCTTCTCTAGTTGTGGCACTCGGGCTCGGTAGTTGTGGTATGTGGGATCTTAGTTCCCCGACCAGGGATTGAACCTGGGCCCCTGCACTGGGAGTGCGGAGTCTTAACCATTGGACCACCAGGGAAGTCCCCCAGCTCTGACTTTAGAGGGCAGAAAAAACTGAGGACACAGTGGGTGCCCCCCTGCTGGGAGGCGAATAAGGCAGATGGGGGAGCAGGAACCACACACCGTGCTTGGCAGACGGTGAAATATTCCATGGCGTCATTATCACAGAATAGCAGCCTTTTAGAATTAAGAATAGTCTTAATTTGCACTTCGTTGAGTTTTTCATTTACATAATGTTAGAATGCAAAGAAAATTCATACACAAAATCCACTGCTAGTTTGGCATTGAAGTTCTTGTTGAAATAACCACTGAAAGGGAAAGGATTTTTCGCTTAGCGCTCAGCTTAGGTGGCTGGACTAACTCTGGCATTGGGTCAAACCTCAGATGAGAACGTATTTGCCTCTGAGTGGATGCGTGGTATGATGCATATGGTATGCCTCCAAACCCTAATCACCATTTCAGTCATTTATTTGGTGTGGAAGATTTAATAGAATTTGTATAAGGGCTCTGAGAAAATGTATTCCTTTATCCAGGGCCTCATTAAAAGCGCTTGCAGTTTTAAGTCCAATGGGAGTGATCATTTTTACAGGTGCTAACTCAGCTGATGACACCACGTAAAGTCTGCAATGTGATGGATCTCGAGACGGCAGATAGTGAGAGGTATGATCCGCGGTGCCCCACGAAGGATCCCACGTGTGATAAACAGGTGCCTCCTGGTAGCAGGAAGTATACAAAGCGGTGATTGTGGAGCATAGGTCATGGTCTGGTGAAACAGCCGCCCTTGCTGCACCGCATCCGTAAATTCCCTGGACCACAGTCCTGACACAATTAGATGAGGCTTTCCTTGGTCTCTCTGACCTTTGCCTTCACGACCTCTGGCAGCGGGCATCACCCTACCTGTTTGCTCCCATACCCTCCCTTGCCATCATCCTCTTATTCTGAAGCGCCTCCTCATTCCCTCAGGCACATAAAATAACCTCCTGTTTCCCCTGGACACAGCAGTTTCAGGCTTCTCCCTCTCCACTCCCCACCCGCAAACACACACTAGAGACCACGGCTCCTAAGGTCTGGTTCTCTAGAAAGTTCTCCCCAGTTCACTCTCCCCAAATCCATCGATCGTCTTTGTTTTCAAAACCGAGCTCTTTCTCTTATTAAATGATAAACTGGGGCATGTGACACATTTTAAGAGTTTATTTGAGCAAAATTTGATTCCAATCAGGCAGCGCCCAACTGGAAACGGTTAGGAGAGCTCCGTCACAGGAGCCTGGAAAGACATATAGAGAAGGTGAGGAAACAAAGAAAGGAAATTATTGATTGGCTGTAGCCTAAAGCTTAGTCGGCTGTTTGTGATTGGTTGTCCTTAGGTTTCCATTTTTTAACCTCAAGGCACGTGCAGGCTTAGGCTTTCGTCTAAGGTCACCAAAGCATTAGAGCCACTTCAGCCTAATGGCCTCCTTGTTTAATTAACTTAACGCTCTTCGTGTCTTTGCTTTCTGCAAGTTCCCTGGGAGTGGTGGCTGGATTTTTACAGACACTTATACCCTATTATCCCCATCCTTGGGCAGTAGGTAATGACGAAGTCGTATGTATAACTACGTCAAGGGAAGGACTCACTTCTCAGCTATGCTGACTCACCTGGTGCTGAGAGAACCACTTTCCAGTATCCTCAGCCATCTTTCCAGTATCCTTTGATGTGGACACTAGGATGGGAAATTCATCTCCCAAGAGACTTAATTCAAAATTGGTCTTCCTAAATAAATAAATAAATAAAATTAAATAAAAAGCACACAGAATTGTTCATCCGTACAGAACCAACTGTCAATGGGTGTGCGTAGCAGGGGTGAGGGCAGTGCCACGTCTTCCCCACCCGGCAGTTCATTTCAACTCGGCAGGATATAATCTATTAAGTGCAAGACTGGAGAATAGGTCAAAAGACACAACTATAATTTAGAAAAGGAAGTTTAAGTACCAAGATAACTGCTGCAAGGAAAGGTAGAACATTATCAACATCTCAAGAGAGGCATAGATCAAGGTAGCAGGGCTTTGGGGTAATTGAGGGGAATCTGGGCAGAATCAAGAAGTGACTTTTTAGTTGAAGAGTGAGCAATGACTGGGGTGGGGGGCGTTTTTATCTCATTTCGACTGGTGCAGGAAAATGGAAGGAGGGTTTCTGGGGATCCTATGTCCCTGTTAGAATGAGAGGTGGGCCAAAAGGCCAGACAGCCTGTCTTTTTCCCTTGTCTGGATGGCCCGGGGACCGCTTCAGGGCATCTGTTGAGCTAAAGCATCACACAATTAAACCGAGTCCTTTTCTATTGGCTTGGTGGTACCTCGGCTCTCTAGCACCTAAAGCTGTGTTCGCCCTGTTAATGTATTGCAGAGGCTCCAAGGGAAGGATACACGAGCCTTAGATATGTAATTATTCAGGGGTTTTCAAAGAATTTCCAGCTTTACTTCCTCCCATTCACTCCAAACCCAGGAGGGTGAGTCCTATTCTGTATTCCTGGGGAAGAGGATAATTTCCCATTGTCTTCCGACTGGAGGGTTTGTCCTGTACTCTACATAACAATCAGGAGATTTCCAGGTTTTCGATTCACACGCTTTGTGAGAAGGTTCTAAATGCTTTCTTCTTACAGAAGCTCAAGTTGAGTTTCTGAGAGCTAGAGGCCAGAACTCGAGGGAAGCCTCTAAATCCTGCCCTCCTTCACAGGTCTTGAACCCAAAGCCTTCTTTTGAAAATTTGAAACCAAGTCCCTCATCCCATTTATCTTCCAGAAGAGCAGGGAAAACAGGATTGAACTCGTGAGCTCTGTAACATTACTCTCTACTTGAGCATCATGCCTCAGCTAGGCGCGCAGGTGGACATTGTTAGTTTACGGACGGTTAAAGCAGGGCTGAGCTGTGCAAGAGGTGAGGACTTGGGCAACTGTCTTCTCCTTTCGGCCCTGGTTCTCACTCTTCCACCCGACCCAGGACTTGAAACACCAGCTCTTCTCTCTTTGTAATGGAGATATCAGATGTGGTAGAAAAAGTCAGAGAACCTCGGTTTGAATGTAAACCTTACAAACTACGTGATTCTGGGCAAGTCCTTCCTTCGGAGCCTTAATTCTCAAAATCTGTAAAATGGGCTGTTGATAATGCCCGCTTTGGTCCCCTCTAAAGGATTGCTGTGAGATGAAATCCGTTAGACAGTGCTGTTATAATGCAAATAGAAGTCACTGCTGTGTGAAAGTAAGTTACTACTATTTTCAGAACCTCCTCTTTGGATTTAATTTTTTCAAGAGTGAGAATCTCAGCTACTTGTTCTATGTTCTGGGTGCATCTGTATTTTAAACCTCATCAGTTATCCTGGACTTTGCCTTAATTAGAGGCATTTTTAGCAGGAGCAGGAGAAAGTTATTTCTTTGGGGCTGCAGGGTATTTCTAGCTCACCCTGGCTGGTGAGGTAAATGGTAGTTACTTGGCTAAAATGGTGTGGAAGAGGGAATAAATTTACCACTCTAAGCATTGGCAGGGCTGTCCCTTTCCTGCTTTAGCGACTCAGAGGTCTGGTTGTGACTCAGGTTGGGCAGCTTTGGGAGAAAGCAGCGGTGGAGGGCAGATGGTGGTCAAGCTCTGAGATTCAAGCACATCTGCCCCTTGACCACTCCCCAGCCCTCGAGGGTATTAGGGTGTCTTGCCCTCCCTTCATTCATACACAGACGTTCCATAAATGTCACTGGGTACCCACTGTGTGCCAGGATCATGCTGAGCAATGGGCGCACAGACTTTGAGCGAGTTGAACCTGGTTTTGCCCTCTTGCTGCTTGTAGTTTAAGAGGAAAATGAGGTTGAATAATGCGACCAGAGAGAAAGTATCAAAGACTGCAGGGGACCTAGGGCGTTAGAGGAAGGTGGTGTAACCTAGGCTAGATGCAGAGGGAGGCCTCTTGGAACCTGAAGGATGCACAGAATTTGGCCAGGACAGGGGCTGGGCAGGGAGGATGGGTGAGCGGACAGATGCCAGCATTAGGGGAGGCCAGGAGCGGAGAGAGAGAGAACAGAAAGAAGAGACCAGTTAGGCTTTTGGGAGTTTTTTTCTGCCTTCTTCTTTGTGACTGTCCTTGTTGCTATTTTAATTGTGACTCCATCTGGATAAAAATGTGGGACACTGGTAACCTCTGGGTGGTTTTTCCTTAGCTCCATCTCTAGCTTTAGCTCAGGATGTCTTAGATGGGGCAGAAGGACAGAGGAGGGCAAAGTCTGACCCTAGGCTCAAGACAGTTTTTTAGACAGTTATAAGTCTAGTGTAAAATTCCCATGCATCTTGATTTTCCTCCTGATGCTGGGCAGCATGAAAAACAAGGCCATGCAAGTTGGGGTGGAGGGGGATGGGGATCCTGCCTTCTCTCTATCTACCTTCCCACCCAGACATCAATGTTTTGGAGGCACGGAGGAAGTGGCGGCTTGTTTACAGCCCAGATCCGGTTTTGAAGGTAGGAGGAACATCATTGTCAATTGCACAATTCAGCCGTGGCCTGTGACTGCTCCCATCTCATGCCCAGGTGGGGGTCCTGAAGGGGTGGGGAATGGTCAGGGCTGCAAAGTCTCTTTTTATTTCACATAGGAAGAAACCAAAGCCCAGAGAGACCAGACGATCAAGGGCAAAAATCACACAGTAACTAGTTACAGAGCAGGACTAGAATCCAGGTCTCTAATGCCACCCGTGTACAATACTTCTGTCTGGGGCCTTCACAATTTGCATATGGTAATTTTATTTTACATACATTATCTCCTCTGATTCTCTCAGCTGTTCCTTGCAATAGGCAGGAATTAAGATCCTTATTTTGCAGATGAGAAAACTGAAACTCGGAGAGATTGTTTGGTTATGAGGCTCACACAGTCTCAGGGTTTGCTGATTATCCACCTTAGAACAGCTTGGAAGGTAGATAATGATTACAGAGGAGGGCTTTCAAGGAGTCAATTAACCATGTTTAAGCATTCTTGCCAGTTCTCCAGTGTCCACGGTGCAAATCAAAATCAAAATCAGCAAGTAGCTGGTCCTGCCCTACTAATCCTTCCCTGCAAATTGCCGTCTGAACCTCAAGCCAACAGTTTGTGTGGGAAAAGCAGCTCCCTATCTTCAAATCCACACTTAGGGGACACGTGTTTTCTGCTGGGACTCTGACAGTCGCTCTTGTAGAAAAGGTTCTCATTAAATATGTGTTGAAATAAACAATAATTGAACCATCTGCAGGGTGTTCTGACTCTAGCCATGTTCCCCTCATTTTCCCTTGGGGGGTTAAATAGAGGTCCATGTGTCTTTGCTGCTGGTCTGGGGAGGCCACAGGGTGGTCCACACCTGGTAAGGTGATGCTCACAAGGCAGTGCTGGTCCAGATGGGGAGTGAGAGCTGGCAGTGGCCCAGTGGCTTTCCCAGAGGATAAGTGATTTGCCTAGTGGGGAGAACTGGGTGGTTCTATGATTTTGGTGAGATGGACAGAAAAGCTGGGGGGGAAAAGCAGGGCTGCGTGGAGGTAGGGGACTGCAGAACGCGACGCCAGGTCCCCAGCAAGTCTGGCATGGGGTATGGGAGGGTGGTAGAAGGCTGGATTTAGGGAGGCAAGGAAAGGCTGTCTTTCCTTTGTCAGGTTGTCACCAGGGGTGGTGCTAGGTAGCGGAAGGGGGTCTGCTAAGCTAACTGGAGAGTCCTAGAGGGCAGGGGTAGGACGAGGAGCATTTGGGGGCACTGAAATGACTATCCCCTCCTCCCTGTAAACCAAGGGCTTGCATGCAACTCTAGAAGTAGCCTCTCCTTCAGCCCTGCTTCCTCTGTCTTATCAAAACCCAGGGTTTTGGGCTTCCCTGGTGGCGCAGTGGTTGAGAGTCCGCCTGCCGATGCAGGGGACACGGGTTCGTGCCCCGGTCCGGGAAGATCCCACATGCCGTGGAGCGGCTGGGCCCGT
>NW_006776684.1:1629914-1631938 GCF_000442215.2 Lipotes vexillifer
CAAAAAGTGAGAGGCCCGGGGACCGCAAAAAAAAAAAAAAAAAAAAAAAAAAAAAATCAAAGAAAAAAAACCAGGGTTTGAGTCCAGAGCACAGTGAAGCATAAAATGAAACAGAGGACAGGCCTTGGCTGCTCCTACAAACCTGCAGAAAAATATTGACCTTAGGTTTGCCTCTGCAGTTCCAACAGCAGTTTTATCTCCTTGTGTTTCAAAGAAGGTCTGGATCTTCCAGCTGCATGTAGGGTTGATTTAAAGTGCGTCCTCCCCACTCTTTGGGTGTCTGCCCCCACTGCCCCCAGTGGCAAGCTTTACTCCCTTGGGAAGGGGACTTGCAGCAAGCAGTGTTGGCTGTGGGCTGAAGGGATTGGTGTGTGTGCCCGTTTTGGGGGTGAGGTAGGGTGGCTCAGTGCTCGTTCGCCCAGGAGGGGGTCACAAGTAAGCCATTGTGCTGGGGCCATGCGTCCCGCGCGGGTATTCTGTGTGCAAGGAACCATTGTATAACTGTGTGATTGTTGAGGTGTGGCGAGTCCCTTGTCGGACATGCCTTTGCTTTTAGTGCCTCTGTGCCAGTGTATATTTACTGTGCTCCGGGTAGGGGCAGTTTAGCTCTGTCAAGGGTAGTTTTGGTGCCCAGAGTTATTGAAACTGTGTGAGTTGCACCACGGGGGCGGGTTCATCTGGACTCTAACGTGCCCGCCGCGTTCTCGGAGCTAATTTTCTCTGGCTGTCCGCGCTCCCCCGGAGGTGGGGATGCGGCAGGGGGCGGGCGAGGTGGTCGTGTGGCGGGACAGGGGGCTGTGCAGTCGGGAGAGGAGACCGGCCGCGGTTGAGGACGACCTCGACGCGACCCGGCAGAGGAGGCGAGAACTCCAGGGAGGACGGGCGAGCCCCACGCGACTCCCGGTTGCCGCAGGGCGCACGGGCGACGAGTAGCGCCTGCCAGGGGACCGGGCCGCGCGCCCGCTGCCTTGACTTCCCCATCCCCTCGCGGGGGAGGGGCCGCAGCAGAGAAAGTGCGCGAAGGGGCCGCGGCGGCGAGCCTCCCACGTGACGGGGCCGCGCCGAGCAGAGCGGGACCCGGCGGCGGCGGGCGCAGCAGGGCGGCCTGGAGCCCCGGGAGCGGCGCGCGCGGCCCCGGCCGGCCGGCGTCCCGGCCTCGCGCTGCACATTCTCTCCTGGCGGCGGCGCCACCTGCGGTCGCGTTCGCCCGAACATGGCGACACGGAGCAGCAGGAGGGAGTCGCGACTCCCCTTCCTCTTCACCCTGATAGCGCTGCTGCCGCCCGGGGCTCTCGGCGAGGTCTGGCCGCAGACGCTGCCCGGCGGCCGCGCGCCCGGGCCCCAGGATCGGGGCTTCCTCGTGGTGCGGGGCGACCCGCTCGAGCTGCGGCGTGGGGCGCGCGGGGCACCCCGGAGGGCGGACGAGAAGCCGCTCCGGAGGAGACGGAGCGTTGCCCTGCAGCCCGAGCCTATCCAGGTGTACGGACAGGTGAGCGGTCGACCCCCGTCTTCCCCCGGCTCTCTCCTCTCCCTGCGCCGCCTCACCCCCGCATCCATCCTTGGCTGTCGCCTCCCAGGTGCAGGCACCGCTGGGGACTTCCCGGCTGGCGTTTGTTTTTTTTCCCCTCCTCACGTAGGAGTACAACCGTCAGCACTTCAATCGCCTTGATCTTTCATTCTTCCTGTCGATTTTAGCAAACGGATTCCAGGGCACTCGCGGGGTGCATTGCCTGTTTCCCCAGGGGGTGTGCTCACCGGTGGAGTTTCCGGCAGGTATCAGAGGGGTGCAGCTTCATTTTACGTGTGGATAAAAAACGGGCTTTCTTTCGTGTATCATCAGTTAGCAGCTGAGGCGAGCACCCTGCAGATGCAGTACATTTACCCAGAACAGTCAGAGGAGGGGGTTTCCACACTTACCGTTTTTAACCACAATTAAGGTGGGCAAACCTGAAAGCTTACTCTCTGGGTATAGTCCAAGCAAGAGGGGTGTGTGTGAGTGTGTGTGTGTGTGTGTGTGGGTGGGT
>NW_006776684.1:1632138-1643128 GCF_000442215.2 Lipotes vexillifer
GTGGGTGGGTGGGTGGGGGCTGAATTTTTTTTTATTTTGGACAGGAATATCCCTCATGATACTTGGGAATTTGAAAGACTGCAGTAATTTGGTGGGCAGTATTATTCAGTAAGTGATTTATTCCTATCTAGGCAATGGGTTTAATTAGATCATAAGGAACATGAATTTCACTTTTATGGCAGGACTTACTTCTGGCAATTACAAACCGAGTTTGTGGGTTAGTATCAGCGTTGGCAAAATTAATTTGTCCGTGTTACTGTCTCATGAGACTCGCAGTCCTGTGGTTGAGACTGACATCAGCAAAACTGGAAGGTCGGTGGGGGAGAAAAAGTGGGAACCGTGGAGGTGGTCAATTACATGATTTCTAGAGTCAAAATATTCCCTTCAAAGTAGAAATTAAAGGATTAGTCTGAATTCTGCATCTCTTCACTGATTTTTCCTTTAGCCATTTCTTCAAGAAATATACAGAGTTAAATGTTCAACCCTTGGAGCCAGGAAGAATGTTATAAACCATCTGCCCTATTGTGCCATTTTGTTGATGAAGCCACCAGAGCTGGGAAGGGTGAAGTGACTAGCCCAGGGTCACATGGGGCAGCGTTGCCTGCTCTTTAGTTTTTGTCTGCAATCTCTCAGTGACCTTCGAGTGATCAAATAGTCGCCCTCTCTTTATACAGTGCTTCTTAAATAACTTTTCTCTAAAGTAAAATGTATTGGTAAGCGAGGGGATAGGGATGGAGGTGAGAGGATGGGAGCATTTGCCTTCCATCCACCATCAGCTCCTGGGCAAGGGCGTGTGCCAGTGGGCATATAACTGCTGGTGGGCATGGGCTGCTGGAGCCTGCCTGTTTGGCTCCCTCGTGGGTCCAGATCCTTGTTCCCTTCCCCACCCCCATCTGAAACTTCTTTTTTTGTATTGTTGAAAGAAGTCAGCAAGGTCCTTGCTCCCCACAGGGATGCCAGCATCCTGATGGAGGATGGGGGAGGGAGAAAGAGAGGCTCCCTTGTTCCTTGAGCCTTCCCCATCAGCCCAGCTCTGCTGTGGGCTTGAGTCAGCTTTCTGGGGGCTGGGAGTGGAGAGCCGCAGGAGATGATCCCTTCCGGAGCTCAGGTCCCTAATATTTATAGTTTGGGCAGCGGAAAGAGCTTCCTGGTCGCAAAAATATGCACACAGGTGCCATTTCTTCCTTGGGTTTGGTTTGTGAAAGCTCCTGGGGATTTGGGGCCAGTTAAAGATGAACTGTGTTCTTCTTGGGAGTGACTAAAAAACTGTCGGCTTTTATATTTCTGAGCCAAATTGAGTTTGGTTCAGTGGAAGGTTGGAGAACTAGCCCTCGGACTCATGATGAGGAAATTCCTACCAAGGGTGAGGACCCAGAGCAGTGTTTTTTCTTCTCCGAGGCCTCCCCACCTGTGCCATTGTTCTTGGCTGCCCTGAAGCTAATAAAACTGGGATTAACTTGAATCTGTAAGGATTTGAGTTAGACAGAAGGAAGGACTTCCCGGTCCTGGGCTTTCTGCTACAAACACTGTCTGGTGCAGACCCTTTAGACTGCAAGCACAGGAATCAGTAACTGAAGGGGTTTGGCCTGTCCCTCTTGGAGCTCTGGAGGGCCGCCCAGCTATTTGGAACAATCTTTCTAGCAAAGATGCCCATTTGCCTCTGTTTTCCCTGGGACAGACCTGGTTTATACGTTATCCCTGATGGTTATGAAAAGTGCTGTGTTCACTCAAAAAAGTGTCAGGATGCAGACTATAAATTAGATGGCCATTCTGCTTCTAGCCCTAAGCCAATTCCCACGTTATACTCCCCCCAGTCTCTGCCCTTTAACTTTGAAATGTAAGGAATTGCCATGTTTTCCCATGGTGTCACTTGAGTTCAGTGTGATTCTATATAGGGATGGGGGTGCAGATGAGCGGGTGGGGAGAGTTTTCATCCCTGCTTTCAGAAAACTTAGGATTTAAGGAGGAGATAAAGCAGATGCAAATATACAGGCATGGAAATGTACCAGACAGGGACAAGGAAACCTGGACGTGATTCCCCAGCCACAACTCTTCAGTGGGGTGTGAGTGGGTTGTTTGATATGGGAGGGCATGGGAGATGGAGTGATAAAGGGTCAGTGGGCTCAGACACTCTGCAGCTTCTCGCTCTCTGACCTTTGAGTGAGGTTAAGAGGATGCCTGGCAGCACAGATTAGGGCTGGAAGCAGAAGCTGCCTGACGGAAGAAGCCCCAGGGGTGATGTTCAGGCCACCAGCTCCAGGGAGGGGAGTAGGAAGGCTTTTGCATCTGAGAAAGAGCCCTGTGTTGCAGTCAGTGTCGGTTCTTTTTCTCTGGCTCTGCTAACCTATGGAGTAAACTAGGCTTAGTTGTGTCCCTTCTAAAACAGGCCAGATCCAAGAAGGGGGATTCCAGAATTCTGGTCACACTGGATTTCCTCCTGATTTTATGTCAGCTCCATGCCTCTGTGCCACCTGCTTTTCCCTCTGCCTCAAATGGTCTTTCCCTGTTTCTTTCTTTGCTTGCAAAACCCCTATTCCATTTTTCAGCATCCAAGGAGTACCTCTTAGTATTCCCAGGCTCTGGTGGGAAGAGTTCTTGTGAGCTTGGTAACAACACTGACTGCCTGGTGTTCTAATTGCTTGTTTAACTGTTTCATCTCCCTATTTGCTCCTTGAGGGCATGGATCAAGTCTCTCCTCTGTGTCCCTGGCACTTGGGAGGCCCTTAATGAATATTTGTGGACCAGCTGCCCACCTGGAAAGAGAAAGGCCTAGAGGGTAGGAAGCACATCCAAGTTATAGAAAAGGTATTTATGAGGAGGACTGTCGTGAGCCCACAATGGAGAGTGGAAGTGAGTTGGCTCAGGATGTGGGTCTGGGAGCCTTGATTTTCCTGTGCTATTTTGGGGTTTATTTTGAATGAAGAGCTGGGATTCTATCGTACAGAACGCTCCCTTTTAGGGCTCTCATGGTATTGCTAATGGTATTGTTTTGGGGAAAAATCCTTTGGAATGAAGCGCAAAGCCTAACAGGATTTACAGGTTTATTTTCCTTCCAATGAGCTCTCTCTTCATAATTCCTGCTTTTTAGAGTCCAGGGAGTATTCAGTGTCCTGATTTGAGACTGAAAATAAAGTGTCTGTTACAGCACAAGGCCCTGAGACAAAGAGCCTCCTTTGGGGGTGGAAGACTGTGTAGCTTTAGATCTCTTTGGGGTAGATTCTTGTATGATACACTTGCTTGGGAAAGAATTGGCTGGTTGATTCTGAAGTTAGGATGTTTGACCTGTGCGCTTCCAAAAGATGAGAAGGCAAAGCATTTGCGGTTTCAAGCTGGCTTCTTCTGCATAGGTGAAGGGTTCCTTGGCATTTTGGGTTGGCTCGATCAGGGGTGTGACCTTGAAAAACTTCCTGGTCTCACTTGGCATCTCTTCTTGGGCACAGTTCTTGGCTCTGTCTCTGGCCTCTGTTTAATAGCTTGCCTGTCTTGGGGCGTGGCAGGTGGAGGCTTTGAGAGGTGGAAGGGATGGGAGGAAAAGGGACAGGGAACAGGAGTGAGGAGATGCGGAATGAAAGGGATGAGGTGGAAAGCCATCCAGTCCCTTTATTTAGCCTTCAGTAGGTAATGCATGTTTGCAAAACAATATTTGAACAGAAGAGTATGTAGTGAGAAGTAAATTTCTCTCCCTTACATGACCCCATTCACCCAGTGTCCACGGTCATCAGTTTTTTGTACGTCCTTCCAAAAGCATTCTACACATATGTAACATATATGGACATAAAATTTGAAACTTGAAATATCAGCGGCTTTCTATTATCCCTAGCCCCTGATATCATGAATAATGACGTCAGCTCCAAAATATATTTATGGCATAATTACTGTCAATAGGAAGGGAGCTACCTAAAGTGTCATAGTATAAAATAGATTGTTACTTTTCCTCCAGGCCAGGGTGGAAAATACCAGTCCACTTCAAGGATTCCGGCCAGCCAGGGCCAGGAGAGCAGCATTATGTAGCCCTCTTGTCACTTGGAAAGGTGCTGGAGGGCAGTTCCCTAGAGACGTAGAGCCCAGGTTTGTGAGAACATCAGAATACTGAGCTCACGGATCTTGTCTTTAACTCATGTTCTTTTAGAAAATGTTTTCTTTAGATTCTGTAAAGTGGAGTCAATAGTATGCTTAATAAACTGCTTTGAGACCTGGGATCCAGGAGGCAGATTCTAACAGCAGTGAACATCCCAAAGCAAAAAATGGATGCTGTAGGAACATTTCATTGTCGTAATTTGGGCTGTTCCTCCTTAGAGATGACAGCCATCTTGGTAGTGTCATTGTTTAATCCGAGGGCCAAGGATGGATGGAGACAAGCCTTGTACTGTCCCCTGTAATGGACAGACACAGGAGCATGCAGATAATCTGGAGAGCAGGTAACCCAAAGAATAACCTATTTGCCTTTGCTATGTATTTATTTAGTGTTGTTTTTTTTTTTTTTAAGGATCAGTTTACCTTCCTAATTAAATTTTGCTTAGGTGAATATTAAAATGAGTTTGCATTCTTTGAGCAGCTGATATGCAAAATGACCGGCATACATGTGTTAGGGAAAGCCAGTTTGGAGTTTAGAATTTTTGATAATAATTCAGATGTAGATAATTTGAGAGTTGACCACCTAGAAATATATTAAAACGAGGCATTATAGTAACCTTTCCTCCATTTTTTTTAGGTTCAGGTGTGATGGAACTTAAAGGAGAGCTCACTGCATTTTGGTTTGAATATTTCATTAGTATTTCAGCAGAAGTGGTCTGGGCTGCAGGGCTGAGGCATCTTTGTCGAGCACAGAACCTTCCTGTGCATTCCCTAGGTATGCCAGAATCTGTTGGCACATGGCATATTCAGTCCAGCCATGTAAATGCAAAAATCAATTTCCCTCAGTTTAAAATGAGCTGCAGTTAATTTCGACCTAATTTACTGGTTTATCGACCTGTGAACCTTGGGTCTTCGAAGTAGTGGCACGGGCAGCCTTCTAGCATCCAAGTGGCTGGTGATGCTGTAAATCAGAGAAGGTGGGCGGACTGCTGATTAAGATCAAGATTTGGGTTTCCTCCCGTGTTATTGTGAGACCCTCAACTTTTTATTGTAACATGAGGAATGCTTTGAGCGTTTTGGGCTGGGTTCCATAAAAATAGGACTTAATAAGTTACATGGCTTTTGTAGTCATGAACACAACAGGGAGTTAAAAATAATTACAGAATTCTGTTATCCACTGCCTAATTGTTAATAATCATGGTAACATCCATGGTCATGTCACTGCTTCTGGCCAGGAGCGGGAAGGGCTTATCTTCCTGACCTCGTGTCAGGTCTTCTCTTCAACGGATCTTCCCGCCATGACGGAAATATTCTGGATCTGTGCTGGCCACGGTGTCCACTAGCCATCTGTGGCAGTTGAGGCTTGAAATGTGGCTGGTATGACCGAAGAATTGAATTTATTTTCCTTTCATTGAATTTTCATCGAGTTAAATTTAAGTTTAAACGGCCCCACGTGGCCCTTGGACAGCATAGCTTTAACCGGTTGTGTGAAGTTCCCTTTCCCAGTGGTGGCAGCTGGTGCTCCACCTGGGAGAGAAGCTTGTAGCCACAGCAAGACCTGTCTTTGTTTCCACCACAAACGGGAGGGAAGGCGAGAGTTGAGGGCTGCTGTCTGAACCTGAGGTTTTGGTGGCTGCTGGCTGCCAGGTTGAGTGTGGGGAGACCCTGGCCTTTCTTTCCCGGGTAGGGCTGCATCAGGGGTTGTGGTGGAGGTTGCCGTGGGTGCCCTGTTCATCTTAGCAGCTGCCTGTGCACAGCCGTCTCCTCCCGTCAGGGACCTGGGCACGGAAGGCTGACCTGTGCGCCTTCACTTTTGATGTGGCTGTGCCCAGACAGCCCACGTGGCCCGGGCGGTGTGCAGACCCTGCGCATCTGTTTAGCTGAGAAAGCTGTACCTGGTGCCTTAACGTGGGGGCCGCCTCCCCACCCCTGCCCTCCGCTTCTGGGCTCACCTTGTCTTCCCTCAACGCAGCCAGGTCTGTCTTCCGTCCCTGCAGCCCTGCAGGCTGGCATGAAGACAAACAGTGTGGGCGTGGGCGTGTGGCCTTCATCACTGCCTGGGACCCCCGCCTCCCGCAGGCCCTCTAACCCCGCCCGCCGCTGCAGCTGCAGGCGCTCGGCTCCGCAGATTGGGACCCTTCACCATGATTTATCTCCAGTCCCCTGAATTAGATTAAAAACACCACTACAAATTCTCAGAAAGGCAGGCTGATGTGATTACGTCCCAAATTGGAGTGGCAGACAAGGGCAATAAAAAGATGTACTCGTTATCTTATATTCGTGTTTTGTGCCCTGTAGGGACCAACGTGTGGTTTATTATCTCCCTCCCCCTCCCTTTGTTTTTGTTTTTTCAATGAGGAAAGTAACCAATATAGCATCTTTTATTTAGAAAAGAGACTAGCCTATTGAATAGAAACCCTCTGCCCCCAAATTACTGGATTGAAGGGGGGAAGGTGGCTGGGTTGATTTTTACATAAATAAATGAGGGTAGTTGGGACTGAGGTGAGATCCAGTCTACTTTGATGGTCTGGGGAGCTGAATAGTGTCAGGGTGAAATTCTTCACTCTTAGGAAACCTCTGTGTCCAGAAGAAATTGGGAGAAGCTGGTATAATCAGATGGAGCTTGGAGGGCCGGGGCTAAAAATAACCGTGGAGTAAAAGCCAGTTTAGGGACAGTCTCTGGGGAGCCTGGCATGGGTACATCTGAGAAGAGCCATGTATGGGGGATGGGCCCAGATGGTAAAGGACTCTATTTCTCTGTAAGCCCAGAGGATACAGGCAAGACGTTTCCACGTGGGTCTATGCCAGGGGCCTGGGGAGAAGGCCTGCCCCAGGGTCCCAGCAGAGGAAGCTGCCCATGGCAGGGAGTGGGGACAGTGGACAGAGGTGGGTGGGTGGGGCCTATGAGGCTGGGGGAGGGTTTGGAAGAGACCTGAAATGTTTTAAAGCTGTGCTCCATTAATTGGGTAACATGAGACTGTGTACCTATAACTTACCTCATCTGTATATATTTAGTCCCCTGAAGTTCTCTGAATAGTTCTTTAAAAAAATCCTGCAGTTAACTGTGCACGTAGTTTGCTGGATTGGGCGAGGTGTGCTGCTGTGGAGGTGATGCAGGGGTTCCTGCAGAAACAAGCCTCGGGCCTGGAGAGGGGAAGAATTCGGGAGTGGATGTGGAGAGCTGGATGGAGGAGAAAGGCTGTCATCACAGGGTTGGGGAGTTAAGCTGCGTGGTGGGGGGGGCCCGAGGGGCTTCTCCTGCCCTCCTGGTAGCAGAGGCATCTCACAGGACTGAAAGGTTGACCTTGCTGTTGTGTTTAAACCACTGGTAAGGTGAGGTCTTGAGGCGTTTGGTTCTGGGATGTCATGTAAATATTTTTCCCTTGGGGCAAGGGAGGTGCTAGAAATCAGTGCCACCTCTGCGTTGGATGGTTCGTTGGAGCCTTGGGAACCAGAGCTTGGGTTTCCCCAGGTTTTGAATCTTGGTTGTGGAGCGAGGGGAAGGCTGTCTGGGCGCAGGGCTTGCCACAACTGGCTTCTTTTTTAAAAATAAATTTATTAATTTATTTATTTTTGGCTGCCTTGGGTCTTCGTTGCTGCGCGCGGGCTTTCTCTAGTTGCGGCGAGCGAGGGCTACTCTTCATTGCAGTGTGTGGGCTTCTTATTGCTGTGGCTTCTCTTGTTGTGGAGCATGGGCTCTAAAGTGCAGGCTCAGTAGTTGTGGCACACGGCCTCAATAGTTGTGGCACACGGCCTCAGTAGTTGTGGCTCACGGGCTCTAGAGCCCAGGCTCAGTAGTTGTGGCACACGGGCTCCATAGTTGTGGCACACAGCCTCAGTAGTTGTGGCTCGCGGGCTCTAGAGCACAGGCTCAGTAGCTGTAGCGCACAGGCTTACTTGCTCCACGGCATGTGGGATATTCCTGGACCAGGGCTTGAACCCGTGTCCCCTGCATTGGCAGGTGGATTCTTAACCACTGCGCCACTAGGGAAGTCTCCACGACTGGCTTCGGAGCTTGACCCGGACGTGCAGTGTTTCACCAGTTTATGTATGTTGTTACTTCCTGCTCTCAGGCCTCAGTGTTCCAACCCTGATGCTGCTCACGGTAGTTTTTGATGTGCTGCCGTTTTGTGAAGTATATGGTTTATTTTGGTATAAAGACCATACCAGTAACAAGAGGAGATAACGTTTTAGCATTTTGAAGTTTATGAAATATATTCATGGATAAGATCTCTTTTGATTTGAAGGTGAGCCTTATTTATTTATTTTTAAATTTTTTTTTTAGCAATATGAAAGGAAGTCTTTATTTGTTTTCTAGGGAGGACTAGTTGCCAGGATCACTATTAAAGACTAAATCTTAATAAGAGGCATCCATACATTAAAAAAATCCCAGCACATATTTTTATTCTGTAATAATTTTGTCTCTCTCCCCTTTTGACATCCCTAAGAAATCCACTTTGCCAAAGAATAACTTTCCCCCTGCAGAGCTTTTCCAGTACATGTCAACACAGTGAATTTTCCCTCCTTTGTTAATAAAGCAGAAGTATCCAGGGCACCTTCTGTGGCCAGGCTGGTGGGCAGCTGGGATGTTGCTGCCATTCTGGTTGGCAAGACCCTGAATTGTGTGGATGTTGCTCATAGGGTGGTGATGGTTCGAGCAGAACTTTCCACCGGCTCTGTGGTGTCACACATCTTCAGGTAAGCCTTATCATTATTCTCTGTTCACAGATGAGTATCTTGAGGCTCCAAAAGGCAAAGGGACGTCCCCCAAGTTGTGCAGCCCATCAATCGTCGAGACCAGGACTCAAACCCAAGCCTCTGACTTGTCTCAGATTTACGGTGGCACCTTTCCCTCTTGTAAATATTCCAGTGAAAGCCTTGCTCTCAGCCAGGGGTCCGGTGGCTGTGATCTCTTTTGTTCCCCCTTCAAAACCTAGAGAGCTCATATAATGCCACCCTTTCCTTGGCTCTCCTGGCTACACCAGTTTACTTTTAACTTTTCAAATTTGTCAAGTTCCAGGTCCCTGCCCGTTCCTGGATTTCGCTGTTCTTCCTCTGGTTCTGTCTTTTCTGTTCTCCATCCCTTTTGCCCTGGACTCCTCCCTCTTCATCCTTGTGGTACCCACTGGGGGTCTTGTCTTCGGTGCAGCCCTGCACTTGGTTATGCCCACCCGGCTCCCACATTTAACATCTGTAAGTATTATTCATGAAATTAATTGTTTAACGTTTGTTTCCCCGACTGATTTAAGAGTCATGAGGCAGGACCTAGAAGTCTGCTGTTTTTTTAACACCTAGTAGAGCATCTGGTATGTAGTAAGTGCTCAGTAAATCTCTACTGAATGAATGAGGTGGGGGGCTGTTTATGGTGGAGCTGCAGAGCCAAAGTGGAGGGTCAGGGAAAGTGGATGTTCTGGAACCATCCTACACAGGTGAATCCTGATTTAAGGCTAGTCCTGGTTCAGTGTGTCCAGCAGCCCGTGAACACCGGTGAGGGGCTTGCTGTGCTCTCAGTGCTGTGTGCCCCACTCTGCGGTCCTGGGTTTTTAGGCAGATGGAAAACCCACCTCTAGATCTTTCTTTGGGTTTAACCCCATCTGCAAGGTGTGGAAGGTGGTTTAGATGTTCCCTGAGGTGCCTTCTGGCCTGGAAAGTTTCTTCTTTTTCTTACTTGCCAACTGGTGAATTAAGGGGTGATTATTTTCATGACAAAGAGATTTTTCACAGTTTTTTTTTTTTTTATAGGGAGCCCTCCCAGAACAGCAGAGCAGGCTATTTGCTAAATGATAAAGTGGGTTTCACCAGGAGGGAGTGGCAGATAGAGGTGGATTCTACTTACCGAAGATGAATCAGAACTAAAGTCTCTCTGAACTGATATTGTAAGTCAGGAAGAGGCATATAAATAAGTCTAAAGAGAGCTCATTACTCTAGTGAAGGAGATTATAGTGAAATGCTAAGTTTTTTAGTCTGAGGTCTTTCTCCCTTTGTTTTCTTGTCTGTGAAATGGGCAGCCTGCGTTGATCAGAGAATTAGTTAACGAAGTCTCTGGGGGAAGCATCAGTGAGATGAGTGCAGAGGCCAGGACAGGGCCTCTCTGCAGGGAGCTCTTAAACTAGATTTCAGCTCTCCTTCAGAGGCAGAGAGTCCAGGGAGGGAAATGAGCTTACTAAATACAGTGGGAACACAGTGTCAAAAGGGGACATGGAGGGGCGATTTGCATAACCAGCATTTAGGTTGTGCAAACAGATGGTCTGAGAAACCTTGTTGTGCTTGGACCTCGCGTGTCTGTCTTTGGTTTCCTCAGGTCCATCCTGCAGTTCCGAGGATTTAGCAGCTACGTCTGTCCTTTGCAGCTGAAGGACAGGATATTTGTTTTATACTTCACTGTAGAATTTTAAAAATGCTTCTTTGTATTTCACTGCTAGTGAGGCAGTGGAATGAACCGGGCTGCCTTATTTGTCCTTCTCGTCCTGTGTTCTGGAAAGGAGGAGTGGTGAGGACTACAGGCTGTGGGTGTCTAGGACATCCTGATCTTTGGGTTTGATCAATTTGAGAGACGTAATGGCAGAAGAAATGAATGGAGATGGCATGAGACCCGTTGCATTAAGGGCCCCCATCCTTCTGAATAAGACTCAATGACTATACAGATTTTGGTGGGTTTTATTGTAAATTTCTTATTACTTGTCAGACTTGTCGCGCTGATTTCCCCCAGAAGTGTTCTGTGTACTCTTTTTTTTTTTTTGCGGTCCGCGGGCCTCTCACTGCTGCGGCCTCTCCCGTTGTGGAGCACAGGCTCCGGACGCGCAGGCTCAGCGGCCATGGCTCACGGGCCCAGCCGCTCCGCAGCGCGTGGGATCTTCCCGGACCGGGACACGAACCCGTGTCCCCTGCATCGGCAGGGCGGAGCTCAACCCCCCGG
>NW_006776684.1:1644038-1647458 GCF_000442215.2 Lipotes vexillifer
CTCACTGCTGCGGCCTCTCCCGTTGTGGAGCACAGGCTCCGGACGCGCAGGCTCAGCGGCCATGGCTCACGGGCCCAGCCGCTCCGCAGCGCGCGGGACCCTCCCGGACCGGGGCACGAACCCGCGCCCCCTGCATCGGCAGGCGGACTCTCAACCACTGTGCCACCAGGGAAGCCCCCTGCTCTGTGTACTCCTGACAGGTGAGAAGTGAGTAAAGAGCCCCAAAGGGTACCTAGCCCTTAGTGGGCCTCAGTGTATAAGCAATCACCACCTTCCCACAACAAGCAATTTCTTTGTCTTCCTTCTATTTCTAACAACCCAGAGCTTGGAGCTTGGGTGGCAGCAGCTTCTTGCCCCTCTCTGAAGAGTGAAGCAAAACGCTTAACCTCTTTGGAACGCCGGGGCCCTGCCAAGAGACTGAGACAATGTGTGGGTTGACGGGGACCCAGGTGATGACTGTTGTGAACTGCGAAGTGTATGCTAGCCCTGAGCCTATGGCCATTGCTCCAGCCAGGGACCAGGGACCAGGCCCGCAGGGATGCTGTGGCTTTGTAGATGCCGCTTACAGCATTTTGAAGGATTGCTTTGACCAGAGACCCACTCCTCGGCCTGCCTTCTCCATGACTCACCTGAGCTGCATATTTTGGTAGCATGAAGGACCGAGGTGGGGGAAAGAATTTCTTACGAGTGGGAGTTCCTAGGTATTGCATCAGCAATTGAGAAGTGTAATGTTCTTTGCAGGTCATAGACAGAGGCTTTTAAAAAAATTGAGATGAAATTCACATAACATGAAAGTAACCATCTTAAAGGGAACAATTCAATCCGGTGGCGTTTGGTACATTCATGATGTTATGCCACCACCACCTCTATCCCGTTCCAAACCATTTTCATCACTCCAGAATAACACCTCTTACCCTTTAAACAGTTACTCCCTATTCCCCCCTCCCCCCAGCCCCTGGCAACCAGCAATCTGCTTTCTCTCTATGGATTTACCTGTACTGGATATTTCATATAAGTGGGATCATGTAACATGTGGCTTTTGTGTCTGGCTTCCTTCCCTTAACGTAGTGTTTTTGAGGCTCATCCATGTTGTGGCATACGTCAGTAGATCATAGGGTTTTAACAACTACCCAGGGCACCCAAAGACAAACCCTCACAGAAAGAGTGAGTCTTCCAGCCACTGTTATTCAAGCCCCAGGTTCTGCTAGGAGGAAGGGAGTGAACTAGATTCATCGTTCCCTAAATAAGCTACATTAGAGACACCAGGGGCGTGTCCTTTTAAAAATACCGATTCCTGGGCTCCAGTCAGAGGGTTCTGAATCAGTAGGACTGGGGTGGGCCCTCTCTGGGGACTCTGGTTGTTAGCTGGGTTTGGGACCCCTGAACCGGGTGACTTGTGGGGGGTTACCTTGACTCTTAACGATCTGCCTGTGATCTTAGCAGAGGCCTGAACCTCCGACCCTGATGCTGTTTGTTGCTTATGAGGCAGTTTCTCTGTGCAGAAACTTCTGTGGCATGTGATTTTCCTGTTTGCCTTCTGAGGGGGAGGCATTGGGCCCCCTCCCTGCTGCTTTTTTACAGCTCCAATTAATTGTGGCTCATTTATCAAGCTCCAGCTACGGCCTGTGAGCTGGAGATCTGAGAGGGAAGGTTGTTCACGCCCCGGGGTTGTAGTTACAACTGACTGCACATCAAGGTTACGTTCTGGAAGAGCCACCCTCCCATGGGCTCTCACTCCCTCCCAGACTGGTGTCTTCTGGGTCCATATGTGCCCACTCCTCTCCATGCGGTCTTTGGGACCTGAGTGAGCAAGGCTGATAGGAGTGATCTGGAAATCGGGAAGCCTGCAGCTGCGCCAAGAGGGCTGGTGATGGGGGAGGCTAGGGGCTGAAGCCAGGAGGAAATCCCTGGTGATGGAAGAGGACCCAAACGAACCGGAAACCACCCACAAAGTGCAGGGACCCAGCACTGGCACCTGCAGGTGTTGTGGTCGCTGGGGGCTCCTCTTGCACCTCTGGTTGCCTGGTCCCTGTCCATGGAGGGCCTGCTTTGACTTCTTCCCTTTCTCCTGGGGTGGGGACGAGGGGATGGAGACCAAGGGGAGATGCAGAGGCGGAAAGTGAGGCCAGAGAGCACGATGATGTCTTTGCCTTAGTAAACCGGACAGCTTGCCAGCCTGCCTGGTGCGTGGTGGATTCCCACAGCTGACTCTGCACTGTGCTGTGGGGGGGTGGGCACCTGGGCTTTAGTGGGGATCAGCCTCAGACAGGCAGGCAGCTCCCCAGAGAGTTACTCCCTGACCAGGAGATGTGGGCACACTGACATCCCGCCAAGGGAAGGAGCTGAGCTGTTGTGTGAGTTGCCTGGTGGCCCTAGGACAAGCCGTTCCTTGCCTGAGATTTTTTTTTCTCCCCACTGGGCTACCCTTTTAGGTGAAAGGGACATCTAATAAAATCTTTTTTTTTTTTTTTAAAGGTGCTTCACCAAGCTCTCCTGGGCTTCCTTTGTAAAAAAAGCCCTTGGATGTTCGGATGCCTCTTTTGTGCTGCTCTCACCCCTTCACCTCTCCTAGGATTGGTTGAGGGGGCCCCATAAATCTCATGTCCTCTGAATAGAAAGACTTTAGCAAGTTGTGTTCAGTCCGTGTTCCTGCTCTGATCACTGCAGGCTTTGTAACCTGCTCCAAGTGTTACAAACCTGCTCATGGGGCTGTTTTGAGGTTGTCTGAGTGCAACATTGCTGGGCTTTAAATCTCACACCCTGGATGAACTTAGTGATTCTTCCAGGTTCCAAATCCTTTATCGACTGACATTTGCATGAATCCTCAATTTGTTACCCTCTGGTTCTAAGGGTGAGGATGTTTTGGAGGGAGAAGGCTGTTAGCCTGAATTCCCAGGGCACCTTTGCCTGGTGGGCTTCTGATCCGTAGATGCTTCCAGATTCTTCCCAGAGGCAAGGGCTGGCAGGAGAAGGGAAGAGGGAGGGCTGGAGGAAGTCTCCGCAGCTGGTGGCGATTCCCTTAGCTACTTTCCCCCTGAGCATCTGGGCTCAATAATTTACTTATTTCTATTTTTTATTTGCACGTCTCTGTCGATGCTTGCCTGGACTTACCTCTCTGGGAGTGAGAAGGAATGTTTTGGAATGACATATTTTCCTAAAAAAAAAAAAAATCCAGGGGCTTTTTCTTTAAAGAGGCCTCATTTCACCTGTTTCCCCAAAGAGCTTGGGTCCTGGATCAAATTAGGTGCAGGTGCTTAAGACCCAAAGCAATGTAGTTAAGGATTAGCTCTTTTGTTATTCTGTCAGCCAAGTTGGTGGCACAGGTGTTTCCCTTCTCCCTTCAGACGCCTGAGAGCATTATAAGGAGTGGGTGGGATGAGGAGGGGAAAGGAGAAAGCAGCTGTGGGAGGGAGGGGGAGG
>NW_006776684.1:1647707-1660372 GCF_000442215.2 Lipotes vexillifer
GGGGAGGGTTTTCTGCTCTGAGGGCCCATCAGCTCAGGTGTGTACTTTGCATCAGTCCGGGAGGTGGGGTGGGCGGGGTAGGGTGAGGGTGAGGAAGCGTGCAGGTGGACTGTGCAGAGGCTCCTCGGGGTCCAGAAGCTAGATTTCATTCTCCTGTGCCCGAGACAAGCCGAGGTTGAAGGGGCCAGTGGAATAGGCTTCTCCCAGGCATTGCTTGTGCTCCGGATTTTTGGGGGGGGGGTTTGTCCTGAACGTTCACACCAGCTCTCAGAATTTTTGTGTGTGGTCATCAGCTGGCTCTTCCCACACGGAGGGGGTGAAACTGTTGCCTCAGGTGTGCCAAGACGCCAGCCCTTGAACTGTCCGTCAGTGACGGGTGAAAGGAGAAATAAGAGGAATGGAGTTAGCTTTTCATAAAGCAGAACCTATCAGAAAGAACTGTTCTTGATTCTGAGAGTCTATCTTTCCTTTTCCTCAGTTTTCTGTGTTAAAATGTCCTTTCTTTGAAACACGGTGGTGATTCTAGATGGTGGTTGTATTGCTTTGGAAGGGGGCGGCTACGTAACAGGTGAATCCCAGGAGCTCAGTGGTGTGAATGCATCTCCCAATTATGAGAAGTTCAGAACAAGTGGAGGGTCTTCTCCTCGGGGACTCGGGCTCCTTCTGTCCTGTGGCCCCATTCTCCTCCGGGACTCTGGGGTCCTGAATGCAGCCTGCAGGGAGGGAAAGAAAACAGGGCCGTGTAAGGCCACACCCCGTCGTAAGGCCTGGGCCAACAGTCTGCTGTGTCCTCAGGAGGCCGGGGACAGACATCCAGAGAACAGCCAGCCATGCTCTGACATGGTGGCTGTTTTCATTAATGTTCTTACCTGGCAAAATAGAGGTGGCCGACCAGTCTTCTGTTGGCCTGCCTAATTCATCTCCATTTTACTGGTTTACAAAACCCAGAAGCCTGGGAACTACTGTTTGCAATAAACCGAAGGTCATTTCTGTGGAGTCCTGGAAAATATTTCCTTACTTGGAATACTTCAAAACTAACTAAATAAAGCTGATGTTTTCCTTTTGTTCCTCCTTGTAATGAACTAAGGATAAGCAACGTCACCTGCAGGCCAGAGAGAACCAGTTTGAACAGAAGTGTGAAAGCATGTGGTCTTTCTAGCTTGTGTCCCTTTTTTAAATGAGGAAGATGCTTCAGTGTTTTGGTTTCACGTCTGAAGAGTGCACGTCCCATGTATGGAGTAAGGATGAGAATAACCAGAGGTTGATTTCACAAAGGACAAAAATAAGACAAGTTATTGGTTTTGCCAGTGAGAGCCTGCGAAGATCTTTTGCAGTCCGGTTAATGCCAAACAGCAGAGGGCTAGTGTTTCTTCTTGGGGAAGTTGAGTCTGGTGGAATCTGCAGAGAGGGAAAAACGGGCCACCCTGGCCCGGTGCTCCAAGTGTAAGCACTTAGTCACGACAGAGGGGGAGAGAGTCTTGCTTTAGAAGGTTGGTGGCCGTCACTCATCACGGGTCCTAATTTCTGTGTTGGTTCGATCTCTTTCAGGTTAGTCTGAATGATTCCCACAATCAGATGGTGGTGCACTGGGCTGGAGAGAAGAGCAACGTCATCGTGGCCTTGGCCCGGGACAGCCTGGCGTTGGCGAGGCCCAAGAGCAGCGATGTAAGTATTGGTGTCACTCTGGGCGTTCCTCTGTGCAGCCAGGACGCCCTTTTCTCATCCATCGGGGTTATCGAGCCAGACAAAATATTGGGTAATGGGGAGAATCTGGAAAATAACATATATCCCTTATTCGCTGAACACAGGGTGGTGCAGTCAGTGTTGCAAAGAGACCCATGTGATGTGTGGTGACTTTTGTGCAGCGGTAGGGTGTGATCTGGATTGTTGCATCTGCTCAGCAGAATGCCGGAAGTGCGTTCCTGGGCAGAGCTGTCCGTGGGGCAGTGGAGCCCGATGGAACCGAATGGGTCTTTCCCATGTGCTGATTTCTTCTAACCCGTTACAGTTGGGTGAGTCCTTGAATCTGAATCGCTCAGACTCTTAATTTCCACAGTTGGCACCTTACAATGTTTAACAGCCTAGGTGCTTTGAAGACATTAGACCAAGGGTCACACACACAAAAGACCCGTGACAGAGGCCAGGTGGGTAACGGGCGGGGGCGAAGCTGCCTCCACGTTTATAACACTTTTTGCCTCCACAGGGAGGAAGGGTCTCTCCCATTTTTCTTGAAGTATGTGGCCCTCTGGGACTTTTTCCCACTTTTGATAGAGATGCAGGTTCAAGAAACATTCGGTGAATGTATCTTGATTTGAACATGGTGGTGGATGCTACTTGGTCTCAGGGTATAAGACACTGGGAAGTGGAGGGACTTTGAGCTTCGGGGCTGTTATTGGCTCTCAGCTCTGGTTGCCATGCAGGGCCCAGTGCTGCTGGATCTGATTTTCTGAGAGAAGCTCAGAGGTGGGGATTTTTACATGAAAACTGCTGAGTCTTACAAGTTGGCGGCTGACGTATAGCTTTTACAAACCCTGTGTGGGCCAAGTAAAACATACATGAGGGCCAGAGTGAGCTCTTGGGTCCAAAGTCTGTGGCCCCTTCTCCGAACCTCCTCTTATGGGGAAGAGGAACAGCCCCTGCCTCGGGTCAGGGTGAGGCTGTGGACAGAAAACCACATTGTGGAGGTTCGGTCACTCTGCACTGGGGCCAGAGGAAAGCCCCTGATGACTTTGCTAGCACTGTCCCATCAGCCTGGAGGACACACTTGGAATTCTTGAGCCTAGATTTGGTCTCCATGAGGCCCCTCACTCTGTATCCACCATCTGGTTTGGATGTGCTCCAAGGCAGGGGACCAGAGGGTACCCCAGGGGCTGATTTCTGGTGGGCTGAATGGGGGCAGTTGGGGAGGGCAGACGAAGGGCTGGCCATCGTGATGTGTAACTTGGCCCAGGGTGGGTGCTGAGCAGTGGTGGTGGGGAACCACTGCAGCTGGCAGCCAGTCTGGGTGCAGTGACCTGGTGCAGGGCTAGGCTTGTTTGGGGCCATGACTTTGGCCCAGTTATAAATGCGATCAGGGTTGGCAAGCACAGATGGCAGTGTATTGATGACTGTTGGCCTGTGAGAGTCCGTAGGCCCTTGTATTCAGAGGCATCTCTTTTGAGTACAGGAGACAGCTCTCTGCCCTACTGTATTAAGAAATCCTCCTTAGGGCTTTTATGTATTTTAAAAATTCTTTGTGCAGATAGTATTTTTGGCGAAGACCTATCTTTTTACTGTTTTGTGGTACAAACAGGAGCCCAGAGGCATTCAGTGATTTGCATGGGGTCACTCAGCATGTCTGGGGCGGGGTTGGGGCTAAGACCCCATCATGTACTGGGTCAGTGCGTGAGGGTGTAGTGTTGCCACGGTGACCAACTTTAGTTTTAGCACTGAAAGTCCTATATCCTGGGACCCTCCTCAGTCTTGGATGAACCAGGAAGGTTGGTCACCCTACAGATATTGCCAGTCTATCCAAACCCAGTTCTCACTCTGCCTAAATATTTGGGTGATTCTTACTAAGGACCCATTGAACATTTGAAACGATAAACTATTCTGGAACGAAGTATAAGATTAAGTGGAAAGGAAACTTCGTGCTTGGAGATAATAAATTGGGACGGCAGAGATTTCCCTCATCAATGCATAAGCTACATTAAAGAACCGGCAGATGAAACTGAGATGTTCTCATGTCGAAAGTTAATGCAAAAATAAATTCTGACTCAGGCAGGAGTAGGTGGTGCTGGAGTAGTAACAATCTAAATTTTCTTTCAAGACTGGAAGCACGGTTCACAGGGCCCCGTCAGCAATCCAAAAGGAACAGAACCTATACAAATTAGGAGCTGTGTGAGTTGGAGAACAGCCAACTCATACATATTCAGTATATAAAAAAGGGATGGATCTGGAAGCTGGAATCCCGGAAGATTTGCTCTTAAACAGAAAAAAAAAAAAAAAAAAAGAATCCCCCGATGAACTTGTAGCCAGTGTGAGTCCATGAAGCATGGCTCCTGCAGGACCTGTCTTTTTCTGTGATAAGTCTGTAGATGAAAGGAAACCGAAGGTGGTGTTCATCTTGACTGCCCCCGCCTCTTCCTTTCTGCACCCTCCTGACGTATTTTACCAAGTACTCAGTTGCCACATAATTGACCAAAGAGCTTTCCAGAGATAGTGTCTACCAGAAGACCAGAATCAACCAGGGGAGGCATCAAGAATGGTAGGACTCACTGCCCTTGTACCCAGAGTGGTGTGATGGTGTGATTGGTGCCCCTGGGGATTGGCAGGGGAGCAGGGCCCGCGCCTGTAGCCTGTGGGAGGCGGAGTCTAGCTGAGTCCCAGGTCTGAGAGCAGAATGCGTGGGTTTGAATCCTGGCTCTACCATCCATCAGCAGTCTGACCTTGAGCCAATTCCTTCATTTCCCCTTGGTTTTCTCATCCATCAGTGAGATAGTCCTTGTAAAATCTTGCTTCCCAAAGGGTGGTCTGCAGACCGGCAGTGTGCGGGTTTTGTGGGAGGTGGTTAGAAATGCAGGATCTCTAATCTCACCCCAGACTTCCTGAATCTGAGTCTGCATTTTGACCTGTGTCCTGCTGGGTGATTTGTAGGCGTGTTACAGTTTGAGAATTACGGGTGTAAAGTACTTAGAACAGCACCAGACACGGAGATGCTTTCTGGACACTTTAACCCTTCTCCCCCTCCTCCTTCTCGTTATTATTTATGGTTTTGAAGTATAGGGGAAATAATTTAAAACCGTTCACTTTGAAGGACCATCTTTAGAGGTAAGACTGATCTAACTAGCAACTTTTAGCAGTTTAGAAACTGGGTATGGAATTAAGAGATACAGACTACTGTATATAAAGTAAATAAGCCACAAGGATGTATTGTACAGCACAGGGAAATAGAGCCCTTGTTTTGTAATAACTTTACATGGAGTATAATCTATAAAAATATTGAATCACTATGTTGTCTACCTGAAACTCATATAATACTGTAGATCAACTATACGTTAATTAAAAAAAAACAACCAGAAACTCCTTCCTTCTTTATTTAGTTAAGGGAGTAGTGTCCTGTGGAGGCCAGAGAAGACTAATTAGTGCAGAAAACTGTGCACAGGATGAGTGAGCTTGGGGGCGTTTGCCTCAATTCACCTGGAGCTCACTGTGGGCAGTGAGTGAGGCAGCATGCCAGGGAAAGAAACCCTGACCCAGAATGTACCAGCCGGGGTGCTGTGTGGAGGCCATGAGGCCATCAGCCCACTTGGCCTCGACTGAACACTGGAAGAGGCCCTTGCAGGGCTCTTCACCGTGGAGGAAGGTGAATAGCTGTGCACAGCCCCGAGCTTGCCTTTGCCCTATACTGATCTGTTGATCAAGTAGGGATAAGAATCGTGAGGATAGGATCAACATACCGTGTTGGAGTTGTCCAGCCTGGAGAAAGGAAGCAAGGCTGATGAGCAGTTGGAGAGCCTCAGGCGTAGCATGGACCCTCACATACCTTCCTCACTTCTGTTTAGTATAAGCCCCAAAGGGATGGAGTTTGCTTACAGACGAGAATGTTAAGGGCGAGGTTTTTGGTTTTGAGGGTGGCCGCACATCCACCACCAGTGGGTGATGCAGAGGTGTGGCGGGGTGTCTGGGGAAGGCCCCGTGCTTCATTCAAGGTGGTGTTTTCTCTCTCCATCCAGTGTTCCTTCCAGTGCCTGGGCTGTAGCTTTGGTGTGTGATCTTTTTTCCTCTTTAGCAGAGAAATGTAAGCGTGCAGAGGAGAACGTTCACCCAGAGCGTTGACTTGAGAGAGTGGAAAGTCAGCTGAACTTGGGCTTGGAGGAACCCCTCCTAGTTTTGTCAGTTTCTAGCAGCATGACCTTGGGCTAGTCTTCATTTCTCTGAGTTTTATCTCTTAAATGTAAACAGTTGTTCACTGAGTCAAGGATCCATTCATTTCACTCTCTTTTGTTCACTTACAGAACACATGCATTTACTCACGCTGTGGTTTATAATGAAGTTTATTCATTTCAGAATTCTTTTCTGAGCACCTGCTATGTTCCAGGTCCACAGAAAGTGGCAAAGGAGAGACCCACTCACGGGGCTTTTAAAGATGAAGAGAGTTGATGTATACAAAAGAGTATTGTTACTGAAAAATGCTGCCCCAATGTGAGCTTATTATCACACTTGTGCCTCTGAGGAAGTAACTCAGAGTGGATTATCCGTGTAGCGGATGATGCTAGGGCTGGAAGGGGCCTGAGCTCCCTTTTGGAGAAGCCGTCAGTTTGCTGTGTGTGACTTTGAATGTCACAAGGAACACTTCATGTCTGTTCTTGGCCTGGAGGATGGAAGTGAGAAAGTACCGCTTGGTCTTCCTACCACTCAAATGATCTGTGAACTCTCAACCTGCTGAATTTAGGAAGCTGTTTCTGTGGCAGCCCCTTACCGTGTATTTGGTAGTCGGGGAACACGTGCTGTGCTTAAGTGTGTGTGTTTGTAACAGGAATTCTTCCAGATATTGGCAGAGGTTCTATCTGTGCTCTTCCAACCTCGACATCTAATACATATTAATAACCCGCATGTGCGCTCAGTTTTCTTTGCACAAACATCGTGTAGTTCATTGTTCACGTGGGGGCATCGTTTACCAGCAGTGACATGTTTACATGCCCATTGTGTGAAGGGCCGTTTCTTTGTATGCCTGGTGTCTGGCGCAGTATCTGGCTCACTTGAACCCCTCAGAACGTGTTTGCTGCTGAGTCGATGGGATTCGTCCCGAGTTCCCATTCTTCTTGGGATTCACCTGTCCTTTTACTTTAACGCTTTCCCCAATTCTAACTCAGTATTATATTCATAGTATTGACATTATGGTGTTATATTCATCTGTCAGGCTCATTTTTAACCTACTGACTGTATTAATTTCACAGTGCCTAGGTAGTAAAGTCTAGGGACAAACTATCTGACAATTCCATTTCTTCCATCCCTTTCTTGAGGTGTGATGGCTTTCAGGTAGCCTCCGGGCACCTGGTAGACACTCAGTGCACAAGTTATTCTTCTGTTTCATACCTGTGGTTACCTGGGAGCCAGAGACCCGGAAGCAGGAGAGAAGTAAATACCGTTGGCAACTGCATGCCCCCCCCCCCCCCCCCCCGCTGTTCCTCTAAACTCAGAATCTCCCATGTTACAGGGTCAGGGTGCTGGAGGAGGGGGGTTCTGGGACCCCTCTGTGCAGCTTCTGCACATATTTAATCACTTAGCACTGCTCTCTTTTTCATCTCTGGGGCTACAATGTGAAAACCCATGAGGGTTTTTTTTTTTTTTTTTAATCGTCTGGAATGCTGTAAGGGCAGAACTCCCCAGCAGAAGGATGAGAATTAGATTACCTTTTGGGGACATTTCAACAGATGGCAAAACAAATTCTCAGTCCCTTCCCCTCAGACAATCACATTTTCTCAGCCTCTGGATATAGTTTGTTAAACACTCAACTCGGCTGTGGTGAGGAGCTTATCATGGTTTCTGTCTGCGTGTCTCCCCCTCCAGGGAATTGTTGGGGCCTCAGAAAAGAGGCCACCGGCTTGGGGACAGACATAGAGGTGGCCTGTTTCTCCTTTGTGGGTTGTCTTCACACCTGTAATTTCATGGTATCAGGGACCCGTTGGGAACCACACTCAGGGCGCAGGGAACGTGTTTGCAAGTGGAGGCGGAGGGAGCCGCCTTTCTGCCACTTTTCTCACTGATCCTTTTCTTCTTTCCCACCTCCGTCTTCCAGGTGTACGTGTCTTACGACTACGGAAGATCATTCAGGAGAATCTCAGAGAAGTTGAACTTTGGCAAGGGGAACAGCAGCGAAGCTGTGATCGCCCAGTTCTACCACAGTCCTGCGGACAACAAGCGTGTAAGGACGTCACCTGTCGTGACCGCGTGGGGCTGTCTTTTGGGACCATGGCTGCGCTACAGGAGGGCTGGGAGATGCAGTGCTTGGGCGTCTTTGCAACGTGACAGGCAGCCGGGGACTGTTTTTTGCTTACCTGGGAGTTGGTGACAGAATGTCATTCTCAGGGCAGAACTGTGCATAATCAAGCAGGCCAGGTCCTGGCCAGGCAGGATTTCTAGACAAACAAGGGCAGGTTAAAGCCCAAAGAATCTGCCAACTGCCAAATAAGTCGCCTGATTCGTAGGTGGCAAAAATGTTACCCAGGGCCACTGGGGCTTGCACTGGGGTCTAATCTAGGTCTTCCAGGGCAGTTGCTGAAGTCTTGGCTTCATGGGTATCACCGGTGTGTGTGCACACGTGTGTTCCTGCGTGTGCATGTGTACCCCCCTTCCCTCCAGCCTGTACCGGTCTAGAAGGGAAAACCAGGGCAGCTGATACTGCTGTGGCTCCTGATTTGTTTTCCCAGCTGTCTGCCCTGGGGCTCTGTTTCTGCAGTAGAACCCCAGGCAGTTTGATGTGGAGGAAGCCTAGACTTGAGATGGCCCTGGGCCCCAGGGAGGAAGAGGGGGGTGCGGGAACCAGGCAGCCTGCAAGCCTTTGCTGTTGGTTAGGTACCTTTAGCTTGGAGAGCTGTAGTTGGTTGGCTTCTTCCCCACTCTAGTGATCCTGAGCTCATTTCCAGGATAGGATGGCTGCTTCTAAGGATGCTCGAAAAATAGCTCCTTAGAAGCCAAAGCGAAGGTACGAGGTAGCCGCTGCTTTTTGCTCATCCAGAAAGGAAGGAGAGAGCGAAATCCACAGGGTCCTCTGACCAGGTTCCCCCTGCACCCCCACCCCACCCCCCGCCCCCGCAGTGCTGGCTTCTCAGGTTGCCTGTGGTCTGTTAGCAGGGACTGTATTCAAAATATTTAGCCACTGGAATGCCCCTGACCAATCAGAACAGACCCAGTCTGGAGGGAGCTGGGTTTTGAAGGCCACCCTGCTGAGGCAGGCATTAACCTTTCAGTTGCTGGATTGTGGGCTGGGCCTGGGGAGGGGACCAGGCCAATGGAGCTTTAGGAGGGGCCGCTCATGGGTTTAAACTGGCTATTTACTAACAGAAGCAATTGTTTTTTTTTTTTTTTTGAAGCAATTGTTTTTTTAACAACTAGAATAGGTGCTACTGGTACCTACTAGTTAATATCAGCCCTGTCCGATGGTCTCAAAGTGGAGGGGCAGTTAGGACAAACTCCCCTGTAACCTAACTCCAAGGTGACCGAGCAGTTCTTCCCTCTGTGAAGAAAAGCACAGAAAGGGGTTGGAATCGGTTCTGTAGTCTGGACAGCAGGCCCGCCATGCCCTCCCCACCACTGCACTGGCAGGGCGGGTACTGGGGACTCCCAGTCCCTCGAGTGACTGGGGAGCCCTGCCCCAGGGTGCAGCTTCCTGGCTGTGTTGCATCTCCTGTGGATCTATCTGCCTCTCAAGAATCAAACAACCCTTGGATTAGTCTCTACGTCAGGTGGTGCCTCTCCATTATTATTAGTATTAGTAGTACTATTACACATTATCCCGAAGTTAACTCTTGCTGAAGTTGTGGTCTTGAAACTGCTCTGTTGTCCCTTTCAGCCCCATCTCGTCCCCTCCTCGCCTCTGACCGCAGGGCACAGATGTCTGTAAGCAGGCTCCGTTTCCCTTCCTGCTTGTCACGGGTTGCGGTGAGCAGCTGCTAAACCCGCCCGTTGGAAGAGTCAGAAGACAGGAAAGATGAAGTTAGGGGCTTGCGGCGGGGGGTGATTTAGTACAGGGAGAGGTTCTGGGGCTTTTGGAGAGGGTGAAGGAGCAGGGCAGGGGCTAGGGCAAGAAGGAAGGAGAACCAGGGAATGATAGCAATAAAGGAGCTCTAGGTGCTGCAGGTGAGGCAGGAGCCACGGGCCCGCGGCCTCAGTGCCGTCACCTTGAAGAGGAGGGCTGCTTCGATTTCTCAGGGCTGAGTTGGGGTTGATTTGGAGTTGGTGGGAGGATGCGTAGGCTGCCTTCTTGGAGAACTTGGTGGCTGTTGGACCTGGGGCTGGAGCAGGCTGAGTGAGGTTAGGGATGCTGCCTTCCCTGTTGGGTTTGTAAGTCCCCAGAGGAGGCTGTTACCCCCTCCTCAGACTTCTCAGGAAGGAAGTGACCCTTACTGTGCTGATGACTTAGGTTACTTTTGCCTTTGTCCCTTGGAAGGCAGATTGCCCCACTTGACCTACCATTTCCTGATAAACATCCCCCATGGCTGAGTGCTTTGCCCTTTACGCCAGGGTGCTGGGCCCAGGCAAATCACCTGTGCACAGACGTTAGCATGGCTGTCACGGAGGGCGATTGGAAATGGTGGAAATGACTGTTCGCAGCTGCTCGGAAGGGCTAAGGTGTCACGAAAGGGCCACGTGGAAGTCTGGGGGGGCATGGCCTGCAGGAGGGGATAGAAGGCGCTGCTTAGGTAAATGGAGCGGCTGTGGGGTCATGTGAGAGTTTGGGTCTATTTTCGAATCTGCCCGCCGTCCCACTTCCTTCTTTGCGGTCCCCTGTGTGCCACCGCCTGGAGCAGCGTGCGGCTCTAGCCACCTGACAGCTCCACCAGCCTCGCAGTGCGCCCGAGATCAGTCAGCAGTGTCCAGACATGTCTGGGCTCTTTGAAGGTCACTGGATGTGTGGTCAGGTTTCCCAGCCTCCACAGATGCGAGAGCTGCTCCTGCCTTTTTCCAGGCAGAGGCTGGTCCCAGGTGAGATGGGGAAACGCTCTCTCTTCCCTTGGTTCCCACCTCCCGGAGGTGAGTCCGTTCCCTGCTTCGTCTGCCCATATCCTCCTTTCACGGTACTCTTGCCTTCTTTACTCGAAACTGGAGAGAGTCACTTAGGCCGACATGGGGATGAATTCTGTAGCGACTTTTGTTATCTCTCCGGAGGTCTTTGCGTTCTACGAGGGAACGTAGCGTTAAGCTGAAGGAAAAGATGAAGCACGTCTGGAATATTAAGTGATTGCAGACATGCTTGGAAAGGCGGGGGGTGGCGGTGAGGATGCTCCTGAAATTGCCCAGGTTAGGAAGCATCTAGTAGGTCAGCTCTGCTGGCCAGTCTGCAGGGTCGCCTCGAGCAGACTTGACAGCCAGGCATCCCGGGACTAAAAGCAGAGTAGGGCATCCCATGTCTTCCTACTCTGTGCACATTGGAGGAGGTTACTTAGCGGCAGGAAGCACGTGCCTAAGGGTGGGATGGAAGCTGCAGGTCATTGGAGTAACGTTGGATCAGAGAGGTGAAGGCTTCGTGGGTGCTCGGGACTAGGGCTGGAGCTTCACCGATGGGCAGATTTCTGTAGCTGGAGCAGAGCTGGTGGGAACCCTAGGAGATCGGCGAGGAGAAGGGCATGGTGCCAAATGTGTTTTCTCTGCAGGCGGAGGGAGAAGTGGGTTTTGGGGGGCAGGTGGCGAAGAATTCAGTTTTGGACAGAGAGCAATGTCTGGGCACATCCGGGTGGAGATGCTGACTAAGAAGGTAAAGAAGGTCATGAAAACTCGACTCTTGGGAAGACATCAGGGTGGGCGTGGAGATTTGAGAGTCTTGGAATGCGTGCTCCTGGAGGGGTGGTGGTGGAAGCTTTTGGAAGGATGAGCCATAAACCACGGTAGCAGCTGAGGATGGAGGAGTCAAGGTCACCTGAGGGCAAGGAGCTGAAGAAGACAGAGGGGCTGGCAAGAGAGAGTCAAAGACAGATGGTCAGGGGTGGGGCATGGAGCGTTGATGCGACTGTGTCGCAGAAGGCAAGAGCGTTTCCAGGGAAGCTTGGGGACTCGATTAAAAGAGGAGGCACTTCACTGAGCCCAGCAGTCCAGGCTGAGACCTATGGATTCAAGTTGGGAAAGGCTGCCTTTTTGTTGGAAGGAGAGAGGTAATGTTCGATGAACCAGCCAGATGCTGATACGAATGCTGCCTCTTGCTGGTCACCTTGGGCAGCTGACCTCTCTAAGCATGAGTGTCCTCATTAGTAAGAGAGGAGATGACAGTATCATAGCTTGGAGTTGCTGCGGGGACGCTGTGAGTGAAAAGAGGCAAGGTGTGCAAACATTCAGCCCAGTGCGTGGTGCATACTAAGTGCCTCTTGAAAAATTGTAGCTATTGGACTTCCCTGGTGGTCTAATAGTTAAGACTCCGCACTTGCAATGCAGGGGGCACGGGTTCAATCCCTGGTCGGGGAACTAAGACACACATGCTGCGCGGTGCAGCCAAAAGGAACAAAAAGAAAAAAAGAAAAAAGAAAAATCATAGCTACTGTCATGCACATCATACGTTCTGTGGCCGGACATGTCATTTCTAGGTCCTCAAATGTGAAACTGCAGGCAGCCGTGGGATAGGTGTTTCTGGAGAAAACTTTCCAAACTGAGAGAACACTCCCTCCCCCAATAACCAAGACGGTTTCAGAGCAGGAAGATGGGCTGTGTTATTTCTAGGGGACACTTTTATGCCCCAAATGATGATGGTCCTTCTTAGGGTCATAATTGTTTTTATCACTTTGCCTTTGGTTCCGCTAGTTTTTGCTTTCATACCATTTACTACCCTTTAGCGTTAGATTTAATTAGGCTTCTCCAGAGTTTGGAGTTTTACATTAGATGCTGTGGAAGAAACAGAGGAGAGAGAACACATAAAACACATGCCTGTGAAGTTTACAGACTGGATGTGGGGAGAGAGCGTGAAGGAGAGGGAGCAG
>NW_006776684.1:1660467-1669475 GCF_000442215.2 Lipotes vexillifer
GTAAGAAAGCAACGTATAGACACGCGCAGATTGTTTCTACAGGCTGAGGCTGTTAGTGCTGAAAGGGCTCCGAGCTGAAGCTGGGTCTGGAGCAGGTGGAATCAATTAGGGAAAGCGTCCTTGGACAGATTCCTGTGCATCAGTGATTTCTAGGATGTCAGTGGCTGAGTTTTAGTGGCGCTGGGTCCCCCCAGCTCTGGTTCTGGGTCACAGTCATCCTCTGAGCCACCCTGTGCTCCTGGGAGCAGGGGACGTCCTCCAGCTCTCTGTGTGCACGCAAGGCCTGCCATCTTCTGGGCTTTCCAGCCTTAATTTCCTGATATTTCCCTCAAGCCCCAAGACTGTCACCAAACCCATACTGTATTTTTTTTCCTTCCTCTTTTGTTCCCAAACTCAAACTGCCCTCGACTTGGCGCATTCCTTCCCTGTGGAAGTTTTGTCTGCCCTTCGAGGCCCAAATCTTCCATGGAGTAATATCCGATCTCCCAAACCTGAACTGATCTGTAGTCTGTGCTCTCATAGGACTCTGTCCATGGTTTCTCAGTTGGTCTCATTTCCCCTTGCATTGTAGTTGGCTGTAGACACGTCTTTCTCCCACATTAGATTGGAAGGTGCTTAAGAGGAAGGGTCCTCTGCTTTCTCTGGGACGCCCTCGGCATCTGGTCCAGGGTGAATATTCGGTGCACATCTATTCAGTTGAATTGCTTTGATCCTTTCCCCTTGAGAACTCTTCAGGCCGGCAGTCACTCTCCAGCCTGACTTGTTCAGAGTCACTCACCCGTGGGGGAGCAAATTAACTTGAGGCCCCTGCTTGCCCGCTGTGCCCCAGAGTGAGTCTGCCTGCCCCAGTGGCAACTGGGTCCTCAGAGCTGCCCCGTCACCTGGCACAGGGGCAAGAAGGGGAAGCTAAGCTTCCTGGGTGGGTGTGATGTCAGGGGTCTTCCTGGAAAGGTGTGTCAGAGGATGCACGGATAGTGAGCAGGCCCACCCGTGTGCAGCCAGCCTGGAGAGCAGGCCTCCTCTGCCCGGCTTCCTAGAGCCGCCCTCTGATTGTGACCGGGTGACCCCCCAGGGAGTTACAAAGGCCAAGTCAGTTGAAAGACAAAATAGAAAGGCTTGGCCCGCTTCATTACCTGGGTAAACAAGAGCTCCATCTGGCTGCAGCGCAGCCCGTCTGCACCCTTCTTTTGCCGAGCTCGTGTGGTGTGCAGCGGAATCTCTTCATTGCCAGGAGATGGCAAGAAAACCACGTGCGAGGGTGCCGGCCCCTGGCCTCTGCATGCGTGGGCACTCAAACTCTGCTGGGGAAGGGGTGTTTGGGGCGCGGCCAGGCTCTGCTCTGAGCTCTCCTGCTTTCCCTGCAGTACGTCTTTGCAGATGCTTACGCCCAGTACCTCTGGACCACGTTTGACTTCTGCAACACCATCCAAGGCTTCTCCATCCCATTCCGGGCAGCCGACCTCCTCCTGCACAGCAAGGCCTCTAACCTTCTCCTGGGCTTTGACAGGTCTCACCCCAACAAGCAGGTAAGAGAGCTTCCGGAACACGGTCAGCTGGGGCTCCTTGAGGTTTCTGTTCTGCCCCAGTGGATCGCCTGTCCTTCGAGTGACCTCCCCCAGCCCCTCCCTCCTCCTCTCTCAGGCTGAGCCTTTGTAGCTACTATTTCACTTCCCACAGCTGCGGAAAACTATATCCCCCTGGCACCCTGGGTCTGCATCCTAGCCAGGGAGCAACACCCAGCCCCGGCAGGCCCTGTTAGTTACACATCAGGCCATTCTTGCTGCAGGGACACCTCTGTTAGTCCTGGGGGTAAATCGGGTCTCTGGAATTAAATCAAAGAGAGCCAGGTAGGGAAGGCTGGCATCTGAGCTGTGCTGGGACCTCTTGTCGAATTTCTGTTCTACCTTTCCCATCCTCCACCTTAAACATACTGCCCTTGCCTACCATTTATTTGAAGTTACCATTCACTTAAATATTCTTGCTCTGTGTGTGTGTGTGTGTGTGTGTGTGTGTGTGTGTGCGCGCGCGCGCGCGCATGAATATAAATGTGTGCATTTTCTTCCTTTAACCGGGATTTGAAGGAAAGGTGAGAGATGGGGAGAGAGCCCAGGTAAGTTTCTATCTCAAGGTTAAAACTTGCCAAGTCAAGGGTATTGATCTGGCATAATCCTGTGAAACCTGTTGGCCCTGTAGGATTGGGTTCATGATGAGTTTCAAATGACTTTGCTCAGAGGAACCTTGGAACGATTCTTTTTCTTTGCAGGTTGTTTAACCAAAACATGACCTGTTTATCTTCACTTGCCTTAGGGAGTAACCCAAGTATGGGCTGTTTACCAGTGTAGGTGGATTATTGTTGTTTTTAGTCTCCTGCTTCTTGCTCCCTGGTCCCTAGGGCCACAGGAACCCTCAGGTTTTGTCTTTGGAAGTTGAGGGGCAAAGGTCAGCAAGTCAATTACTCATGGCCACGCCCTGTGTATTCAGGGGATTCCCTGAGTCCTCTCCATTCAGCTTTCATCACTGTGTCCCATTATGGGTTTTCAAGGACACTGCTTCCCAGGAGAGAGGTACTGAGTATAATCCTTTTGTTTTCACCACCACTTGAGGGTCAGTCTTGAGTGAAATATAATTTCTGATAATCCATAAAAGGAAGGCAAGTCACAATTGTTTTTCCATCCTTCCAATACGGAGGTACTGAGACCTTGGTAACTGAATGAAGAAGAGAATGCAAAGGTGAACTTCCTGCCCTTCCTGCCCTTGTTGGCACGTGGGGTAACCGGGTTGGGTAATGGGATCTCCCCACCTGTCTTCACAGGGGACGTATTGTTGAGGCTGGGGTTTCCATGGGTGTGTGCTGGTGATGCCATTCAGGGATCTTACATCACGCCTCTTGCATCGTGACCACTTGTCGCTTTGGTCTTTGCAGCTATGGAAATCAGATGATTTTGGCCAGACCTGGATCATGATTCAGGAACACGTGAAGTCCGTTTCTTGGTAAGTCGTGCCATCTGAGAAATTTGAGTTACATAATCCCCTTGCTTCGGTTCTAGCTCCTTCATGCAGGGCAAGTCTGCCCTCCCCTGAAATGTGAAGCATCTGGTTCAGGAAAGACACATTCCAGGCCCAGGGATGAGAGCTGCAGGTATAACAGACTCCCCAGGGGTTTGGGGGGTGGTGAGGAAGGAAGGTAACTTGTGACGGGAGTGACAGAGCTTTTGCATTTTTCAATCCGTCAGGGAATCCAGGGGAATCTTGAAGCTCTTGCATGTATTAGAATTTCTAAAAGACCTTCATTTTTAGAGCATCATATCAGAATTGGGGACTTTTCTCTAAAATTCGTTCATTTGTTCATTCATAACATATTTTTTTTGAATGTCTGCTGAATATAAAACAGATGCTTTAGGGTGTAAGAAGTTGAATAACTGATGGATATAGTTATATTAAGGAGATTGCAGTTTAGGAGAGAAGAATAGACATTTTGTGCATGTAACATACATCATGAGAGAAGCATGAAGTCCCACGGACATAGCATAAGAAGCCAGCGGAGGGCCATGCTCCTTCCAGATGGGTCATAGGCAGCTCCACGGAGGAGGTTACTGTTGATCCAGGATGTGCACACCAGGTAGGGTGTGGCTGTTTGGAGGTGTGCAGGATGGGAATTCCAGATGGGAACAGAATGGCCCAAGGCAGAGACGAGGCATTGTGGCGCTTGGGTGGAGAACCCTGAGTCTTATCCTTGGACAGTGTATTGGGTGAAATTTGGAAAGGGGTGTTGGTATCAGAATCTGCAGTGCTTGCTTGATAAAGGAATTTGGACTGAATTCTGAAAACAATGGGGAGCCGTTGTAGGTTTTTGAGAAGGAAAGTGAAATCAACAGGGCTAACCTTTAAGAGGTTGTTTCTGGTCTTAGTCACTTCTGGCCTTTTACTGTTATGGGGATGATGTATATAATCTTGAATTTGTACCTATGCAGACTAATGTGTAGAGCAGACTCGCAGGAGTGGACTTGGTGGGTCAGTGGGAGAAAGTCAGACCATTCACACCTACCAAACTTGATACCTCTTGATCTTCACCACCCTGGATCAGCTCTACCCATAGGTAATCTTCCCCATTTCAGTTTCTGGTTGCTCAGGTGAAAAGTTCTGAGTCATGACTGATTCCGTGTTTGTTTCATGCTTCACATTCAGTCCATCAGGAAATCCCTTTGGCTCTACCTTCAGTATATACGCAGGATCCACCACTCAGCTACTGCTTTACTCCACGTCACTGCTGTCACTCATTAATCATCCAGCTGGTCTTTCTACTTCTATTCTTGTCCTTCAACTGATTCTCAGCATGGCCGTGTTGATCCTGTTAAAAACAGGTCAGATCATGTTTTTCTTCTGCTTTGAACCCCTTCAAGTGCATCATTACTTTTCTCAGATTAAATGCCAGCTACCTTCCTAACCACAGGGCCTTTGCACTTGCTACTTTCCCTGTCTAGAGTGCTTTTCCTAAAGATATATTTGTGGCTTGCTCCTTTACCTCATTCAAGTCTGCTCAAATAACATCTTCCAGATGGGGCCTATCTTAAGGATCTCATTAAAATTGCAATTACTCCTGTCATTCCCAGTCTGCTGTAGCCTGATCTGTTCTTTTTTTGCACAGCACTCATCACATCCTAATATACTCTTATTATGCTTATTATTTGTCTTTCTTCAATAGAATAAAACTACACGAGGGCATGGACTTTTTCCAGTTTTGCACGGATATATCCCCAGTGACTAAAGCATTGAAATTGTAACTTTGCCAAAATTTATATAGAAAGTGTCAAATTTTGCACTCATTCTCAACAACATAGAATTATGCCTTTTTCCACAGCCAATGTGTTAGTATCTCAGTATAGTTGTATTTTTAAATCTTGTTTTATTTATTTATTTACTTACATGGTTGCACCGGGTCTTTGTTGAGGCTCGTGGGCTCCTTAGTCGTGGCACGTGGGCTCCTTAGTTGTGGCATGCAAACTCTTAGTTGTGGCATGTATGTGGGCTCTAGTTCCCTGACCAGGGGTCGAACCTGGGCCCCCTGCATTGGGAGCAACCACTGTGCCACCAGGTAAGTCCCTTGTATAGTTTTGATTTGCATTTTTCTTATTATGAATAAGTTTGAACATCCTTTAACCTAAGGGTCATTTTTACTTCTTTTTTGGGGACATGTCTCTTCATGCCCTTTGCCCTTTTTCCATTCGATTGTTCATCTCTTTATTACTGATTTCCAGGAGCTCTTTATATATTTGAGATTGGTCCTTTGTGATATGAAAGAGCTTGTATGTGTATGTTCATTTATATTTATATTTTCCAGTTTGTCATTGGTTTTTTGACTTTTACATGTAGTTTTAGTCCTCATTAACTGTAGTGGCTCCACAAGATGTAGATCCTGTCTGTACGTCTTTTAGCCATCTCTCTGAAGAGGAATGTCTTTGAGTTTGTATTGCTTTCTTAGTAATTAAGGACAGTAAAGGATGGAGCAGAGAGGGGCCTTACAGCTGAGTATCTTCAGGCTCCAGTGGACTTCCTTTTTTTTTTTTTTTTGCGGCCCGCGGGCCTCTCACTGCTGTGGCCTCTCCCGTTGCGGGGCACAGGCTCCGGACGCGCAGGCTCAGCGGCCATGGCTCACGGGCCCAGCCGCTCCGCGGCACGTGGGATCTTCCCGGACCAGGGCACGAACCCATGTCCCCTGCATCGGCAGGCGGACTCTCAACCACTGCACCACCAGGGGAGCCCTGGACTTCCTTTTTGTAGAGGGCAGCTCTTTCTGACTCTTATTATTTTCCTTGGGCAGAGGTTGAAGAGTCTTAGATTATAACCACACTTTCATCCGAGTACAACCTCTACCCAGGGAATACCATTAGAACTTTTTTTTTTTTTGAACTTTAAAGGGACAAATTGTTCTTTCTTCTGTTTAGAGAATCATATGTTAAGAGGGCAAACCAGCAGGATTACTAAATAAAGAAACTTCACGTTTGGGAATTTTTGTGTTGTACCTTCTGCCTCTGTGCAGACATGCAGATAGATATCCTAGGGGAAGGGGCTGGCCTGTCTTATTGTAGATAATGACACGTCTGGTGTCAGGGAATTTCAGGCTATTTGAGGGATTTCTCCTAGGGTTCCCCATAATACGTGAGAGTGTAATGTAACCTCTCAGAATAAAGGCACACTTTGTTCAAGGGTGCTTGGCAGCCTAGGAGCAGCAGGGGTGAGGAAAACCAGTGATTTATGTTATCCAGAGCTGGAGATTGGCAGAAGAGGACAGAGGATGAGCCGTGGGGGCGGGTTCAAGGATGCCCTGTGGAGCACCCCTGAAAGGCTGTAAGTGAGGTGGGTGAGGCCAAGTGAGGACCAATGACTGTGCTCAGAGACAGAGCAAGGCTTGGAACTTCCAAATGAGGGTAAAGAGAAGAGGAAGTCAGTGTCAGTGAGCATGGAAAGTGGGAGGCTAGCGATTGCCAAGTACAGGAATTTGTTGGGGGAGCAGCTCTCAGAAAGGAGAGGTTCAGAGGTGGATTACGGTGGGATGAAGGCCGCAGCTCTTTCTGTTGCTAGCTGTTGGCTGCTGCTTTGGGTTACGAAGGAATAGTAGAGGTGAGCTCCACCTCAATATCTGGGTGAAGGTCCCTTCCTCTCTGCCTTTTAAAAAATATCCAGCGTGTTTTAATTTGCATATCCTCCAGGGTAGGGGAAGCACTTTAATCAGTACTTTTTGCAATTGTGGAAAAGAAGGGAACACGTCCTCCCCACCCCTCCCCTGCTCTGCACACAGAGCATCTCACGGTGAACGTTCGTTTCTCTCATTGGGACAGGCTGGTTTCTCCAGTGTCCAACCAAGACTCCAGATTGTAGGGCCAAAGTCAAGTCTTCCCCCTTTGCAAAAAGAGGCTCTTTTGTTTTCCTCTTTCTTATCTCCCTTCTTTTCTTCGTCCTCCCTTCCTCCCTCCTTTCTTTTCTTTTCCTTCCCATCCCTTTTGTCTTGGAACTTGCTCTTGACAATACATCTTGGAAGGAATTTCCTATCATTGCCTTCATTATCCCGAGAGCCATTATGTCTATAGAACCGTACAAAGATGGTTTGTGTGAATTAATCATTAATGAGTCCTGCTTCTCCTTGGGTCATCACTGCATCCTCACTGTGACGCTCTGCTCCAGATTTTTCCAACTGTTTTTCCCTCTTGCTAAATGGTCCGCCTGGCCTTAGTGTTCTTGTGCATGTTAGGAAACCTCGGGCAGGTTAGCTGTCCTCCCAGGCTGCTCTTAGGGCCCTTCTTAGGGGACACACCAGTGCAGAGATTCTTCTCTGAGGTAGTTTGATCTAATCACTCTGCAGTTTTCAGTTTGGAAGAGCTTCTGCAATATGTCCGTGGATCCACGCAGCAAAGAACTCTATAGGATAAAAAGAAATGTAAGACATGGCCTTGGATGGAATCTGTACTCTGTTTAGGAAGCTCAGACAGACACATTATGGTGAACGGTATAATATAGTGGGTAAGAAGCCCCATTGTGTAAAGTGAGAAGACTGATTCCAAAATCCACTTAAGGCAGTTCTCTCCCTTTTCTTGAACTCATAAAAAAGGCTTGGAATTGAGACGCATGGCTAATGATGGGAGAAGGGCATGGGGGAAGGCTTCCTGGAAGAGGGGGACTTGCACTTGATCTCAGAAGACGAGTAGGATTTAGATGTGCAGATCAGAGAATATGCAGAGGGCATCCAGGCAGAGGGGGATAGTGTGGACAGAAGCACAGAGGGAGAGTTGAGCCCTGCGTTTCTGAAGGACGTCAAGGGGATCAGGACACTTGCCTTTCACTTTTCCTTCTTTTCCCTCTCGTCTAGCCCCTCTGGAGCTTGCCTGGAGCGAAACCCAGGCTGCATTGTAAACAACAGTACCAGCAGAAAATACTTGACAAGTGGCAGTTCCTTTCCCTCTCTGCTGAGCCAAGGAGCCACCAAAGGGATGTGTTTGCGGCACAGAGAGAGAGCATCACTTGTAGCTGCTGCCATGGTGACCCTGAGTTCTCACTGATGGTCTGCATGGCAGGACCTCCACGCCTCCAACGACTCAATGTGGAGATGATAGCAACCGCTTTTTTTTTTTTTCTTCCAGGGGAATCGATCCCTATGACAAGCCAAACACCATCTACGTTGAACGGCACGAACCCTCTGGCTACTCCACAGTTTTCCGAAGTACAGACTTCTTCCAGTCCCGGGAGAACCTGGAGGTGATCCTGGAGGAAGTGAGGGACTTCCAGCTGCGGGACAAGTACATGTTTGCCACAAAGGTGGTGGTAAGTTCGAGGAGTAAACTGCTTTTGCGTGTCCTTCCTGAGGGTGAGTGTTCTGTGATCAGGCACAGAGGGTCCATGCAAGCAGGGACGGGATGCACGTGCCTGGGGGAGCTTGATTGCAGGTGCTGGATGTAGCTGGACACTCCCAAGGGGCCTGGCAGGTTCTGGGAGGTCAAGGAGCAGAAAAGTTTAGACAACCACTCAGAGTGTCTCTGGGTGCTAGGAATTTGGTCCTTTCCTGGTCCAAGCATCCTTGACCAACACCCATTTCTTTGAAATTCCAATGAAAAGAACACAGAAAGGAGGGGTGGGGCTAAGTGGCTTTTTTCTTTAATCCCACTCGCTGATTTCCCTGCAGCTCAGGCCGATTTCTTTGGGAGGTTTGGACACATGTTCATTTACATGGCTAATAGAATGTGTAGTCATTGGCTAGTGGGAGTTATTGCTCTAAGAAAAGCAGTACGTAAGCTTCCAGCTGTCAGTAAGTAGCTTAAGTCTCAGGCTTTGGGAAAATCTCCTTGATTTTATGTGTTGGAGCCACATGCTGAAATGGAGGGCTTGCTCATTTAAAACCACAGTTGATTATTTAACAGGACTTGCCTTGCAGCTGTATCAAGTTGCAACCATACTGCCCTGGGGTAAAGGAAAAAACCAGACCGGGCCAAGAGTAAGTTGGGCCGCTCTTCTTAGGGGTT
>NW_006776684.1:1669485-1686968 GCF_000442215.2 Lipotes vexillifer
TTTCATAACGCCACCATTGCCTCCTTGACCTCAGGTCTGACGGAGGTCTCTGGTGCCTGGGCGGTTGCTCTTTTCTGTCGTTGTTAACCTTAGGGACTAAAACCAGATGTCATGTTTTCATCCAGGTTCTCACTTATTTATATGTTGGTAGCTGGCCAGGCAGAAGCAGGTCAACCCCCTTGGTAGGCTCCTAGGGTGGAGAGAGGACTTCCCCAAAAGGGAAAGCAGGGAGCGAGGTTGGAATCAGAAGGGAAGATGCGAGAGGCTAAAGGCCAGAGGGGTTTCCCCATTACACACCTCGAAAAATGTTTTTTAAGACCCACTAAACTATGACAAGTTTTCTTCTGTCAGGCTGTTTGCCTTGAGTCACTCCCTGGATCATTTGCTTCCTGCCTTGCCTGTCTGTCTCTTTCTCTTACACACGCGTGTGCACACAGAACAGCCCAAGGGCACAAGTATCCTTGAGTTGCTTCAAGCACAGGGGTGTGCTGGGAGTGCAGAGGTGAGAGGTCAGGCCTCAGGACTGGTACCTTGTGACATCCAGTTGGGTGACCCCAAGTACCAGTTGTGTTTAAAACCTTGTCTCCAGTCCTCTGGTGCTCATAGGTCTTTTTTGTTTTAGTCTCTTGGGCCTGTGCTTTTTGTGATTTTAATTTCTCAATTTTAAGGCCCAGTGACTGATCCCCAGATTTCTTTTACTGACTGAGCTGGGAGGGTCTGAGGTGGAGAGCACTTGTGCATTCCCTTATCCTATTATTTCTAGATCTCACACCTGAGAGTAAGTTATATCCCATTTGGAGCTTTCTGTGCCTCTGTTCTGCCATCACAGCTATGTCTGTTCTGTAGACATAGCTGATATGCAGAGTGCCGGTGATAATTTCTTTATTATTCCTGGCCAGTGGTAGGATCAGTGGCTGTGTCTGTTTGATCATCACGGATGCAGTACCCAGTATCTTGCACATTGCTTGATACATAGCAGAGGTACAGTGGAGTCGAATGAATCTTTGCCTGCCTAATTTAGAAAGATTAGGCTACTGGGGTTTTCTTTGGGAGGGGGATGGGATTGGGGGATATTAAATTATTAGTTCTTTTATTGTCGACTCTCAACTCTGTGTGTGGCTTATTGATTTATATGGTATTGGTGGCAAAAGTGTAGTTGTGTTGGCTGCTTCTTTCAGCACACGGATGGACCACCAGATTCCAAGGTCAGTGGTGTTAGCTAGAGGCTCCAGGTGAGATGAGCTAGGCCACCTCCTGGAAGTGTTGTCTTAGGGTCACCTGCAGCAGCAAGGGCCCTTGTTACAAATGCAGATGGCAGGGCCCAAATGCAGTTTTTCCCCTGAGCATCCCTAGGATGCCTAAGAGTCTCCAAAATTTGAGACATTCTTCCCTAAAGCCTTCTACATGCAGAAGCTTCCAGTGATAGTTATATTATCAAAGGAACGTTTCTCAATGGATAGGTTGATGAGAGAAGAAACACAACTGGCGGTGGATAATAAAATGGGTATTTTTCTCCTTGATACACTAGAGTCCTCAGCCATAAGGATAAACAACATTGGCCTTGGTTGGATAACCCTGTCAGTAGGAGTATTGAGGCCTGCAAGTGTCACTTCTTATCTGGGGTGTGCCCAGCACCCTGGTTGCTGGTTTGGGGAAATTCTGAGTGACTTTAATGTTAAATGGATTCAAATCAAATTAGGAAAGTCAAGAAACTAATTGTAAAACGACAGAAAATTGGTTTTGGGCAGTTAACTCTTTTGCTTTTTTCCGGCACTGTGAATGATTCCAATTCTTTGCAAGTTAGTACTTTAGAACATGTCTGGGCAGCCATCTGGGTTCTGGACTGGAGCTGGTTTTCAAGTCTTCATAACTCTCTGGGGCCCTTCTGACCTGGCTCTTACTTCACATGTGCTTTGTATCACATGCCCTTCAATTTTCTTTTAACCCAAGTTTCATTTTTATTCCTTGGTTTTTGACATGAAATTCACTTACATAGTCCACATCATAGGGCCATTAATGCAACAGGGAGGCACCTCTGCAAAGGGACCGACATCAGTTTGTGAACTTGGTGAGACACAGCTGCGAGGTACTTCCTGGTGGATAACGGTAGTTGCCCAACAGTTGGAGGGAGGTGAGGGCTGGCTGCTACTCTCCAGCTGCACTCGCAGCCTCTCCTGAAAGCCAGGCTCAGACATTTCTTGCACAAACGTGCAGCAGTGAGCCAACACCTGATGCATGAGCTTGATGGAGTTTCCTCTCTGTTCTTACAGATGATGCAGACACAGGGTTCTAGAGCAGGCTTGGCAAACCATGGTCCTTCACTTGTTTTGTTTTATTGAAACACAGCCATGCTCATTTGCTATGTGTCACCTGTTGCTGCTTTCATGTTACAGTGGCAGAAATGGATCATTTCATAGGGGCAGGATGGCCCACAAAGTCTAAAGTATTTCTATACAGACCTTCACAGAAAAAGTTTGCCAACCGTTGTTTTAGAGGCAGGATTCTGTTCGCCTTTCACTTGGCATCAGGCAGATAGAATCCTCCAATGCAAGAGCTTGATAAATCTGAGGCATAACCCCCAAGAGTTCAGGTGACAGGGCTCCCTAAATTGCTGTGCCCTTTTCATGCCAGGGTGTTATCTTTAGGATATTATGGCTATTGATTCAGACACCTTGCATTCTGCAGATTTCCCGAGAGAACTCATTTGGACTTTTAGTTTTACTACTCTGACCAACCAACCACTAATTTCACTATTGGAAACCAATTTCTAACCATCATTATGCTAATTTAAAGTCTCTAAGGCTGATAGAGATAATGGAAGAACTTGTTTATTGCCTCAGAACTATGGGCTTCTGCACGGGAGGTCAGCTGGCCACGATTGGGATGTGACTTTTAGGGTAACTGACCAACATCTGACTATTGACGAATTATTTTAATTATGACATCACTTAAATGTCTCCAAACATAGACCTAGGTATAAGCACTCACTGCTTATAACTCATACAACAATAAAGCTCAAACGTTTTTACGGATTAAAAATAAAACTATAATACCAATATGTTTAAAATTCATTTTTTATAACACCAGTATTGAGATATAATTTGTACAGCGTAAAATTCACCCTTGCAAAGTACACAATTCAGTGGTTTATTTCACGAGGTCACGTAACGCTCACCACCGTCTAAATCCAGAACATCGTGGTCACCCCCAAAGGAAACTTCATACACATTAGCAACACTTCCCACCCGCCTCTCCTTCCAGCCCCTTGCAACCAGGAATCTACTTTCTGCCTTATGGATTTGCCTATTCTGGGCATTTTATGTAAAGGGAGTCATATGATTTGTGACCTTTCGTCACTGTTGTCTTTCGTAGTATCGTGTTTTCGAGCTTCATGCATGTTGAAGCAGGGATCATGGGATCACCGTATCACCGTAGTTTTACGTTCGCTGCTTCTTTCTCCTGCCAGATCAAATCTCTGGTTGAACCCCTCTGGCGAATTTTTGTTTTGAGTTATTGTACTTTTCAACTCAAGAATTTCTATTTGTTTCTTTTTTTAAAAAAAAAATAATTTCTGTTTCTTTATAGATATCCTCTAATTTGGTGAGACAGTGTTCTCATACTTTCCTTTTTAATTCTTGAGACATGATTTCCTTTAGTCCTTTGAATGCGTTTAGGATAGGGGATTTAAATTTCTTGGCCGATAAGTCCGATATCTGGCCTTCCTCAGGAACAGTTTCTATTGACTGGTGTGTGTATGTGTGTGTGTGTGTGTGTGTGTGTGTGTGTGGTGTATGGGTGATACATTGCTGTTTGCTTGCCATTGTTTTGGTGGAAAACCAGACATTTTAAGTGATATAATGTGACAACTCCTCATATCAGAGTAACCCATTCCCAGGGGGAGCTTTTTGTTGCTTGAGTTTTTGCAAGCTTTTATTTCATTTTCAGGATTCTGAAAAAGTTGATATTTGTTGGTATTATTGTTGCTTTTGTTTTGTGAGTTTCCTGCATTCATTTTGTAAAGTCTGCATCCCTTGTTGCGTATGGCTGATAAAGTACTGACCATTAGTGGTCAGCTAATGACCGAACAGAGATTTCCTTAAGTACTTTGAGCCATTCGTCTGGCAGCCTTTGCTGAGGGCCTCTGAGTGTGTGTTGGTGGCATGCCTTCTACAACTCTGCCTTAACCTCTGCTTCTTGTTTGTGTAGAGACTCAAGGTTGTTAGCTGGATGTGAGAGATTAGGCCCTTTCAGTTCTTTCCTGAGCATAGCACAGCCCTTTTGTGTGTGACCTTGTGAATGTCTTGGGATATTTCAGAGTTTATCAAAGCCTCTTATGGACATCTTCCCCAGTTTTTCCTTTTATGCTTTTTAGTTCACCTTTTGCAGTTCCAAGCGATAATGTTTCTCCAGCAGCTGTGGTGTTAAAACATTTGCCACTTGTCACTGTTCCCTGTAAACGCCCTGGCTACAGGTCTGTGTGTACAGCGAGCTGAGTCATGTTATATAAAGAGAAGACCTGAGAATGCAGCTTTCAAGCGAGTCACCAGGCAGATCAGATCTGACAGTCCTCTGGCTGTGGGGCATTTGGGAAGCTCCAAACCTGTTCTGTCCTCTCCAGTGGCTTCTGGGCTGGTGGTTTTCACAGCTGTTGTAGCTGTGAAGCTGTGGGTTTCCCAGGCTACAACAGAGCTAGAGAGAAAAGGGATGGGATTAGAACAAGTTAAAACATCACCAAGTTAGCTCTTCTTGCCGGGTTTCAGTCGTTGTCTTGAATAAATGCTCCTTGAGTTTTTGCAAGCTTTTATTTCATTTTCAGGATTCTGAAAAAGTTGATTTTGAGAAGTTTTGTCAGTGTTCTTGTTGTTTTCACAGATGAGTGGGTTTTTAGAGTTCCTCACTTTGCCGTTCCAGAAGTGCTTTCAATTAATATTAACTTTGCCACCTTTTTATTATGGACATTTTCACATCCACATAAAAGAATAGTTTGTAATGATATGACCTCCCCTTGTGCCTTCATTCAGTCTCAATAGTATCTACGTTTGCTAATCTCTTTTCAGCTGTCTACGCACTACTTATTTTTTTCCTGGACTGTTTTAAAGCAAATCCAGATATATCATTTTATCCATAAATTGGGTATAAACAACATGAATGTGGATGATATTTAGCCGAAACTTTGTTACTGCTTTGAAGGAGAAGGTGGCAGGGAGTCTTACAGCCCATTTCTATCATGATCTAATTTGTATGTGAAAAAGAAATTTGGATGTATCAATTTGGCACTGTGTTTGGCTAGCAGACTAGAAATAAAAGCAGCTTAGCCAAGACGGAGGTTTATTTTTCCCTCATCAGTGCTGCCGGAGGTAGGCGGTCTAGGGCTGGCATGTTGGTGCCCTGGTGTTATTGGGGTCGCAGGCCTCTCTATCTTGCTGTTCTACCATCCAAACAAACGATTTCCATTCTCAAAGTTCCCTCATGGTCCACGACACTTGTACTAGCCTTCGAGTCTATTGGAGTTAAGAAGAATTAAGGACAGACAGAAAGGTCAAAATAGGACCCCTCCTAGCTGATTCAGTCTCTTTCAGCAGCTTTCCTTGAAACCCAACACAATAGTCTGTTTACGTCTCATTGACTGGTAGCTCAGTCGCGTGACCACACAGAGTTGTACAAAAGGAAGAGAGCCTTAGTCTTTTACTCAGGTGGCTGTCAGGGTCCTTTTGCCAAGGATGAAAGGCATTAATGGATGCTGGGGTAAGTGTAGCAGTGTCTGTCTCTCTCTGAATATGCTCATAGGTGACTGCACAGAACATTTCTGAAGGAATGGCCCAGAGCCTGTTACCAGTGAGCACTCGGGAGCAGAGCGGAAACAGATCTGCAGTTTACCTTATGCCTGTCTGTATTGTGAGGTGTTTTTCATGAGTATATTTTACTTTTATAATAATGGTAAAGGAAAACCCAACATCAACAAAAACCCATAGTTTATTAAGAAATCCATCTTACAATCAGTAGTGTGCCATAGTTTCATTGTTAACACTTTTCTTGGTGGTAGTAAAATATCACAATAACTCATCTACAAATGCTTTAGGAGTGAACCTGATTATCCATATTTAGGAATAATTCTCTTGGAAGGAAGTGGGATGGATGTGTTTAGAGGTTTTCCATGACCTTAGTATTCTGTGATTTTTGCACTTATGCCTTGCTATCCATTCTCAATTCTCAAGCCTCCCAGCAGCCATCATTAAGAACATTCAACTAATGATGGGCCTGAATGTCACTGAGAAAAGTGGCTCCTTTCTCAGGTATAACTGCAGTAGGAAGTAGTGACAAAACATAAAGCATAAAAAAATATGTGTTTCACTGATATCTGTGTATTCATATATATTCATAAGGATTTATATAGGGTGACTTAAATCATCTGACCTTTATATATAGTTATAAAACTTTATTGACTTAAGGAGGGCTTTTGGAATTTATACACAGCAGTTTTACTGGGAACTCTTCTCTCATTCAGGTGATACATTTTGCGTTTTTAATCAATCTATCATTTCTGTAGCCCCATACTGAGGACAGGCTATTATGTGGTTTTCAGGGTGCCATTTTGAAAAGGCAGTCTTCTATACTTCTCTACCTGGCTTCTTTAAAACAGACCACTTTTAACCAGTGTTCAGTGGTGGCTTGAAAAATAAATATGTGTGTGTGTGTGTGTGTGTGTGTGTGTGTGTGTGTGTGTGTGTGTGTGTGTGTGTGTGTACACACATTCTGCTGCTCAAATGAATAGAAAATAACTTCATCAGCTTGCTCTTCACAGTATTTATCGGACATGCATGAGCATGTGTATTAGTAGTTGTTATATTACAGTTAAGAGAAATTGGCATCTTCCATACTCTGTAGGAATTTAAAATCTATAATAAACAGTAGCAACATAGCCGAGGATACGTGAAGCCTTCTGGCTGGGGATCCCGACATTCTAATCAGTTGGGTGATAGTCGTGCTTGCGAGGATGTCCACATGAGGATGGGCCTCCCTGTCTGTTTTCGTAGATATGCAACATTTGCCTTCAGTTCCCGGTCACAGACTTGTAGAGCTGGAAAAAGCCACATAGATCCTTTACAGTGTTTCTTATGCTTTTTTGAATCATTGACCCTTTTGAGAACCTGGTGAGATGTTCTCCCTAGCAAAATGAGTGAGTACATCGACACAGAAAATTTGCATATATATTTCTGGGGTTCCTGGACCACTTAAACCCGTACCCAAAGTCCTGATTCAAATCAGCTTCTCATTTTATAGATGAATAAACTGGGACCTAGAGAAATTTAGAGCTAGCTCCAAATCTAGTGCTTTTATATACATTCTCAAGCTTCCAGCTGTGGTTTAATATCTCTAAAATGCAACGTGATGTGGTCAGCATCGTGTGGAGTGAGTGCATCACATGCGTGGTCAGCATCATGTGATGTCCTCTGTATGCTACCAAAGAAAGCATATTCTAGCAAAAGACCTTAATCATTGAGGAGTCTTAAAAGATTGAAAAGAGAATCAATGAAAATCCCTTCAACTCTTGGTACAAATTAAAGCCCTGTGACTCGGGGATCCTAGCGATCTGCAAATAAGAGTAGAAGGAGGAAGAGGGTATGTTTTTATGTGTATCAGGTGTGTGGCTGACCTCACCCAGTGGTGGTTTGGGGGCTGTAGGCTCCTCCGCCCCGCCTGTCTCTCCATCACACAATTCTCTCCCTTTTCGCTGTCTGCTTAAGCTTTGGCAGCCACCGCCCGCCTCCCCAAGCTCAAGTTCTCCCATCATGTGGTATCTGGAGTATCTAATATTTATTGTAGACCAGCTATCTAGGGTAAAGTGGTACAGCCCAAGCTGCCCAGTGACAGCAAATGTTGCAAAAATGTGCATTTGCGGTCACACTCTCTATTTTGTGTTTTTAGTTGAATCAGAGGGGTCTGACTTTTCTGTTTCCTTTTTCGCTCATTTTGAGTGGCGATAATATAGTACAGTTGATTTTTTTTTTTCCTCTTCCTTGGCAGCATCTCTTCGGCAGTCTGCAACCATCCTCTGTCCAGCTTTGGGTCTCCTTTGGCCGCAAGCCCATGCGAGCAGCCCAGTTTGTCACAAGATATCCTATTAATGTGAGTGGGGTCCACGCCGGGGTGGGAAGGAGTGCCGTTGTCCTCATGCAGAGGTTAGAGGGAGGGTGATGGGGGATGGATACCTGATGGAGGCTCCCTGAAGTCACTTCCTAGATTTGGTCTCGAGAGAGAGAACCATTATGCTTTGGGCATCTTGGTCTGTTTTCTCCCTCTTCACTTTTTGAAGTGGAGCTGAATGGGAGCCTTAATTTGCTTTAAGTGGAGGAGGATTGGCAGAGAGGTTTGGAACCGGAGTCAATGGTCTCAGTGTGCTAGTGCTGGAGGAATGGGAGGTTGGTGGCGGCAGTAGTTATTTATTAAGTACCTGCTGTGTTGCTCACAGATGGTGAGGTTCCAAAAAGGGATAGGATTTGAGTCTCACCCTTTTAGAAACAGATGGGTTGGAGAGCCTGAGAGCAGAGCAGAGGAAGAGACCACGTACAGTCGAAGGCTTGACTACGCAGTACGTGTTAGAACATAGAGAGCGATAGGGGAAGTCAGTGTGGGCTGGGTCATCAGAGAAGTGACCACGGGGAGGAGGTGGCATTTGGAGGCCTTGATGCCAGGAGTTGGTGTGATGGAAGGTTAGTAGCTAAGAGGAGGGTGTGATGGAGAACATGCTTGTCGGTTCTTTGCTTTGTCTGGGCTCTGCCTTCCTATAGTCACACCTTAGAGAAAATGAGAGGGAAGGAAATGCACATTAATCCATGTTGTACTTTGTACTAATGATAGGGAGACATTATTAACTAAAGGCGATTTCTGGGTCATTTTTGGAGTTCAGGGCCCATTCTTATTTTGTGTCCCACCTGCCAAGAAGGGGTTTGCTCCGGCCGTAAGGCAGCCTCAGGGTCTCCAAAGAGAGAGTCGGCCAAGCTTCTTTCCCAACGTGGGGAGGCTTTCCATGGGCTCCGAGCCCACACTCCTCACTGGGACATTTGGAAGTCATTGCTTTAGTGTGCACTGGGACAGTCCACAGGGCCTGTGTGGTGTTTTTGACTCCTGTCTTTTTTTGACTTCTGATGCCAAAGGAATATTACATTGCGGACGCCTCCGAGGACCAGGTGTTTGTGTGTGTCAGTCACAATAACAACCGCACCAACCTGTACATCTCGGAGGCAGAGGGGCTGAAGTTCTCGCTGTCCTTGGAGAATGTGCTCTATTACAGCCCAGCAGGGGCAGGCAGTGACACCTTGGTGAGGTAAGGAGACCGGGAGGCCCTCCCTGCTTTCTTACACCCCCGCACGACCTCTGGTTGGGTGGTTTTCAACATTAGCTGCACATTTGGACTCACCTCGGCAGGGAGGTTTCAGAAACCCCGATTATGCCTGGCTCACCTTCCTAGAAATTATATTTTATCTGGTTTGGGGTGTGATGGGTGTGTGAGGATTTTAAAAAGCTCCCCAGGTGACGTTGATGTGATGCACAGGCGGAGCATCACTGCCTGGGTGACACTTAGGGTCACCGCCACAGTGTCAGCCCCTCCTTTGGGTTCCCTTCATTCAGTTACCTGGTTTTGTGGTCTCAGAGCCAGTGGGAAAGAGCGCTTGCAAAATATCATCAACTCCAGACCAGCTGGTATATGTGGCCACAAGGCCCTGCTTCTGTGTGACTCTGGTTAATTGACGTCATTACTCTTTTTTTCAGTAATTGCAAGGTATTGTTCTGTGGTGTCTGTGGAAAGACACCAACGTCACCGATCCTTTGTCAGTAAATCACATGCCTGGAGTGGTCCTGTGGTAATGGGTGTTCTCTGGGTCGTGGAGGAGTCCGGGGTTTGGGAGGGGTGGATGCCACGAATCCGTGGGGGCACTGGTGCCACAAGCCCATTGATTCTCATTTATCGTGCGACAAACCAGACTTGCGTGTGTCTGACTGTGATTACATTTACTCTGTGCTCTTGGGAAGAGCCATCCGGTGGAGCTGACTGACTGGTCTGCAGTGAGGTCTGGCCCGAAAGGCCATGACCACCAGGCCAGAGGGCATGTCCTTGCCGCCCACTGTCCCTGTGCACGTTGCCAGTTCATTCAGTCATCAGTTCATTCAGCAAGTATGCTGCTGCTTGGTGCCCGGTGATGTTGCATGTACAGCCATGAGATATTGTATCCAGCAAGGAAAACTCAGGACGAGGCCCCACATTCTGTGGAGCTTTTGTTCTAACTGGGGGAAAACAGAATATAAACAAATATGTGATCTGCTGATAATGGTGAGCGCTGAGAAAAAAAATAAAGCAAGATAAGAGGACAGAGGGTTACGAGGGTATTACTTTATATTGGCTGGTCGTGGAAGGCTGTTTCACGAGGGTGACATTCCAGCAGGTGCCTGAATTACATGAGGAAGGGAGCCGGGCACGTACCCCGGGGAAGAGCATTGCAGGCGGAGGGAACAGCAGGCACAGGGGTTCTGAGGTGGGACTTTGTTGGTTTATTTTAGGAGCAGTGAGGAGGCCAGGGTGGATCAAACAGCTGGTGGAGGGGAGAGAGCATCCCCAAGACACAGGAACCAAGAGAGCAGGGTTCAGGTTGTGTAGAGCCCTCAAGGGCGTAGAAAGAACTTTATCCTTTTCTTCTGTTCTTCTTTTTTTCTTTTTTGTGCGGTGTCCTAACCACTGGACCGCCAGGGAATTCCCTATTTTTTCTTCTAAGCACGATGGAGGGTTTTGACCAGAAGCTGGACATTATTTGATTTAACCTGTTACGTTTTTTTGGACACCATTTTAAAAACTGTGAATTGCATTATGTAAAGAAAAGTGCATAAAACATAAATGGGTAGTGTTAATAAATAATTTTCAGTGAACACTCACGTGACTTATCTTTTAAAGAGGCCATCCTGGATGCCGTGTGGAAATTAGACAGCGGACTTTCATGTGTCTGGTGGGGACATGAGTGGAAGTGGACTTTCATGTGTCGGGCAGGGGTGGAGGGACGCCCAGCTGTGAGAGCACTGCCGGAATCCAGGCCAGTGGAGATGGAGGTTGGCTGGACCCCGGGGCGGTAGCAGTAGAGATGCTGGAAGTGGTCAAATTCTGACCATTTGCTGATGGATTGGACATGGAGTATGAGAGAAGGAGGAGTCAGGGACCCACCACTGCCTGGCCGGGGTAGCTGCTACAGTGATGGTTTCAGACTGACGGAGAGGGGTGGGCGAGGAGCAGGTGTGGGGAAAGGATCAAGAGTTCTGGTTTGGAGATGCCTATTAGATATCCGAGCAGAGAACTTTCCGTGTGGTCTCTGATATGCTTTTCTACGCCCTGTTTCTTCTCCTTTGGAGGTGCTGTCATCTTTTACTCCTTACTTTTTTTCTTCCCCGGTGTAGACTGGCAGGTTATTTATTTATTCCGGGTTTTTCTCACCCCCCCACCCCCACCCCACAGGTTATTTATTATTCAGTGTCTTATAATGTGTTATAAACCATTCCTGCCGTGATTCATCCTTAGGTTGTTCTGGTTTGGTCAGTCACGGCCCCTTCCGGCTGGCTCCTGTGGCTTTTTTTTTCTTTTTTTTGATTTATTGAAGTGAAATTCTCATGATGTTAACCATTTTATTAATGTAAACAACTCAGTGGCATATAGCACATTCACAATGTTGTGCAACCACCAGCTTGATCTAATTCCCAAACATTTACATTTGTATTTCCCCCAAAGAAAACCCCTTACCCGTTCAGCAATTTCTCTCCACTCTCCCCTCCTCCAGCCCCTGGCAGCCACCAGGCTACTTTCTGTCTCTACGGAGTTGCCTGTCCTGGCTATTTCATATAAATGGAATCATGCCATAACACCTGACCTTTGTGTCTGCCTTTGTGTCTGCTTCACTTTGTAATGTAATGTTTTCAGGGTTTATCCACATGTAACACGTGTCAATCAATACTTCATTTCTCTGTATAGGTGAGTAATAGTGTCCTTACTTTTTTATAACTAAACTCATGAACCACTCTCTCTCTGGCCTTTTGCCGACTCTTTGTTTGTCACCTCTGAGAGCCTCCAGCTATGGGGCTGATAAGTCACGGCTTGGCCGTGGTTTCCTTGATTTCTGCATTTGTCAGCTCTTCAGGATGGAGAGGGCAGGGCAGGAGCCCGAAGCTGCAGCGAGTGGCTCCCCGGGAAGCGGGAACCTCAGCGACGTGGCCATACGGCCACTGCGCACAGACAGATGGCCCGTTATGCAGTTACAAACGTTCCCCCCCGACTCCCTGCCCTGCCTCACCACTCGGTCCAGTTAGGAAAATGAAAATAGATTTACGTCAAGATTCATAGACTGACATCCTCCTCGGCCTTCTTATTTTTTTTCTTCAGATTTTATCTCGGGACTGGAGATGTTCAGATATACTCAATTGAATGACCTTTGTCTCAGCACCACGACATGGGACAAGGGTGAAGGAGCAGATTATGTGGGCAGGCTGGCTTAACTTAAAAAAAGGAAAACCACACCAAACCAAACGAGCTATGCTTTGAGCTCAGTGGGAAAGTGTGGTGCCGAGGTACCTGGATCTCTTTACTTACAGGCCGGGAGAAGGAATTCTCACCAGGGGTGACCTTGACCTTGTGAGAGGTGCCACGTGGAGGCAGCGTCTAGATGGAGGGACAGACGTGGTGGGCCCACAGGACATCTTGAGGAGGATGTGCTGGGTTTGGGCTGAGGGTGGTCGAGGGGGACCTGGTGAGCTGCCTGGCGAGGGGAAGAGCAAGTGGTGAGAGCCAGGGAGAGAAAACGGAAGTAAAGGGACTCTCCGGGGGAGATGCTTGGGTGAGTCAGGTAGTTGTAGGGTGCAAGGCGTCAGAGTGGGAGATGACAGGGTGGACTGGGGCCTGGAGGAGCGTGGGACGTACAGAGGACATGCTTCTGCTTGGATTGAAAAAATAAAACACCAGGAGAGAGACCAGGGGGAGAAACAGGGCTCCTGAAAGCGAGAGAAATTCAGAGCTCCCAGATAAATTGAAAGGAGCCAATACGGGGACCTCATGATGCTAGGATCACAAGCAACAGAGCAGAGGTGAATGGAGGGCAGCGGGGAGCAGACATGTGGCCCATTCCTAAGGAAGCAACTGAGAAACAATTAAAACAGACCTAAGGAAACCACGCATCAGAACATTTGGTCTCAGCGCTGGTGTTTTCTGGAGGACCTTGCTTTGCCTCTCAGCTGGGGTGGCCCTGCCACTTCTGTGTGCGTCTTCCTGTCTGAGGCGGCCAACAGTCATCCAGCTCGAGATTTGTATGACAGATAAAGGGAAAGCGCAGTTCTGTGCTTTTTTACAAAGCCCAGTGGCTCAGAACCCTCCAAATAAAGGACCCGCTTCCAGTTTTACAAGCCACGTGTGAACTGTGGCTACCCTTTCTGAGAGATCTGTTCTGTTTGTAACGTGTGTACCATGTTAGAACAAAACCTCTTCCCAGGGAAATGACAGTATCTGGGCTAGCAGTTAAGGCCGGGGAGGGTCGTCTTCTCTGCTTCACTGTTAATAAGCAGAACCTCAAGGTTTCCAGAGCCATCCTTGTTACATATACCATGCCTTTGGGAAAGGGGTTCTGCTTTGCTCCCTGATAAATCCTATCGGCTTCTGTCTGATCAGGGTTTTGGCTAATTAGTTGTCAGTATCTGGACAGCGGCTGTGTAACCCCTTAGCTATACTCCTATAGATTGGGTTAGATTGTAAAGCCTCAGCACTATAATTTTTTAAATCAGAGAAGAGTTGATTTACAATGTATTAATTTCTGCTGTACAGCAAAGTGATTCAGTTATACATTATATATATATATATACATTCTTTTTAATATTCAGTTCCATTATGGTTTATCATAGTATGTCAAATATAGTTCCCTGTGCTATACAGTAGGACCTTGTTGTTTATCCATTCTATATATAACAGTTTGCATCTGCTAACCCTAAACACTCAATCCTTCCCTCTCCCACCACCCCCTCTCCCTTGGCAACCACAAGTCTGTCCTCTATGTCTGTGAGTCTGTTTCTGTTTCATAGATAGGTTCATTTGTGTCATATTTTAGATTCCACATGTAAGTAATATCATATGGTATTTGTCATTCTCTCTATGACTTATTTCATTTAGTATGATAATCTCTAGGTCCATCCATGTTGCTGCAAGTGGCATTATTTCATTCTTTTTTATGGCTGAGTAGTATTCCATTGTATATATGTACCATGTCTTCTTTATCCATTCCTCTGTTGATGGACATTTTGGTTGTTTCCATGTCTTGGCTATTGTGAATAGGCCAGCACTATAATTAGTATCTGGTGAGTTTGGTTTAAGGTTTCCTGTTTGTCAGGGCTCACTAGAGGATTTGGGGTCAGTTTCATTAGTGGAGAAATAAATGTGACTCTGACATCAGTTTTTCCGCGTTGTATTCATCATTCTGAACCCCACGTGAGGAGTGATAGGTCAGGTGAGCATCTTGGCCTTCAAAATTACAAAACATCACTTTTTAAAAAGGACAGATTATTCAGCCATAAGAAGGAAAGAAGTACTGATACAACGTGGATGGACCTTGAAAACTTTATGCTAAGAGAAAGCAACCAGATACAAAAGGCCACAAATTGTATAATTCCATTTATATGAAATATCCAGAAGAGGCAAATCCACAGAGACAGAAAACTGATCAGTGGTTGCCAGCGTCTGGGATGGAAAGGGAAAGTGGGGCATGACTGCCAGTGGGTCCAGGGTTTCCCTTTGGGAAGATGAAAATATTCTGGGACTACATAGTGATGATGGTTGCATAACATTGGGAAGGTACTTAATGCCACTGAATTGTGTACTTTAAAGTGGTGAAATTTTATGTTATTTAAAATAAGAACATGCCAAGCAAATGATGAATTCATGCTCACAGCTGTTTATTTTCTCTTAATGTAGGTATTTTGCAAATGAACCATTTGCTGACTTCCACCGCGTGGAGGGGTTACAGGGAGTCTACATTGCTACTCTGATTAATGGTTCCATGAATGAAGAGAACATGAGATCAGTCATCACCTTTGACAAAGGGGGGACCTGGGAATTCCTTCAGGCCCCAGCCTTCACGGGATATGGAGAGAAAATCAATTGTGAGGTATAGATGCTTTGCTCTTGTTTGGATTGTCAATACACACTTTTAACTGTAGCTCTACTCTTACAGTTCCCAAACTCTGCATCAAGATGCCTTGGGGTGCCATAGTGAACTCACAGGGGCACCATGGGATATTTTAAGTTTTTGAGGGAAAAACTGTGATACTTGACATTTGTTGGTCACCATGTGAATTACTATCTTGAGTTAGTTGACAGTTTCAACATTAGCTCATGCTATATGTCTTTTGATGACATATCTTTGTGAAGCTGGATTTTTGGCATTTGATGTGGTAAAAAGCAAGTAAGAAAATCAGGTTGGCACAAGACATGATGGCAATGATATCTGATTAGATTACAAAGTTTGAGAAGATGTGCAGTGCCCAAAAGGTGTCTGTATACTATTATTAAGTAATTTTGGTTATTTAAGAATGAAATAAAATTTTATGTTTTCTTTGAATTTATACACACACACAATATTATTTCAAACTGCTGCTAAGTTATTAGGACATATACTTATTAAGTTGTTTGGACTTAACTATGTAAAAAAACAAACATTGGTATTTCTCCTGACCTGAGGCTGTTATAAAAAAAATTACTGAGATACCAGTTGTGCTGGGAACCAAGAAAGTCTGGGGACCTGTGCTGTACAGCAAAGTGATTTGCTGGGGAACATCTTTTAAAATTCCTCCCTGAATATAATTTAGGATTCTACAGTTTTCCCTACCTGTGGCTTCATCTGAAAAGCTCATGATACTAAAATGTGTTATTTGGTCCCATTCAGTGTTACCATTCGCTTAAGTGGCTCCTTCCTCTTCCCTGGGGAGAAGTCTGTGATCGTGGTCCTTGGCTTCATGTGACACCCCACACCTCCATTTTCATTTCTCTAGGGGATCTAGGGTGCGTAAAGTAGGCAGGCGGAAGGAACTTGGAAAAAAACAGTAGTACTCATTTTTGGAGAAACCAAAACATTTTAGTTAGGCAATTACCTGGTCTTTTGGATTTTTGAATTTCATTTGTCCATGGTTAAATATATTGACTCTCTTGTATGCTGTATCCGTGGTCCTTGGGAAGATTATTTTGGAGACTCTTGTTCTAGAATGTACTTCTTGATTTTTTTTTCTTTTCCTTTTTTTTTTTTTTTTTTTTTTTTTTTTTTTTTTTTTTTTTTGTACTTCTTGATTTTTCTTCCCTATTTGGCAACAGGTCTGGACTTACCACATTGAGTCTAGCTTTGGAGAGAGGCAGGTTATAAGTAGGTGCAGATAAACACCTAGGTGTTGTTTCACTGCATGATATAGGTTTTGGAGCATGTGGTAGGGGTCCAAACCTTGGTTAAATAAAATGAATAGTATTGTTAAAATCCAGCTGCTTATTTCCCTGACTGATCAGTTTATTTATGAACTGCACAACAATTAGTAATCAGCTTTTAGTTTCTGCTTCTGATTTTAGGTGGTGACAGAAAAGGTGAGTTGGCAGATATTTGAGACTCAGCCCAATTTGCTCCAGTTTTCATTTGCTGAACTTTGATGCTAGCAAGACAGATATTTGTTAGAGAGATCCTTTTGTTATAAAAATAAGTATATCTAACAAATCATGTCAGTGTTTACCTGTAACGTAAGCAGACATAGAGATACCCTATCTAGAACACCAGACAAGGCTAAGTAACATTTGACAGTCACTTTCTGGCCAGGAGGATCAGGTATGACCCTATAGCAAAAGGCACTGTTTGCAGAACTATTAAAATCTGAACATAAGTGATTGGAGGCCAGTTTGAATAATCTGAAGCCTTGCAGAGGACACCTGAAGACGTGTACAAATGCAGACGGCTTAAAAAAGTTTAATGTGACTCTTTTGGTGTTTATATCTCATATGTGTTGTCCATCTGGGAGCTTATCAGTGAGACTTTCTGACTTCTGATTCTTAGTTTTTTTTCTGACAGAGTTGCTTAAATCACATTTGAAATACATCTTCATTGACTTAGAAAATAAGTACCATGAAATCATTTCATTCTCTTTCATTCATTTGAATGACATGAGAGAAATTCTAGATAACATGAGAGAGTGACAGCTTTCCTATCTACTTGAGTTGGCACTGATTTCTTTTTTAATTTTTATTGAAATATAGTTGATTCACAATGTTGTGTTAGTTTCTGGTGTACAGCTAAGTGATTCAGTTATATATATATATATATATATATACACACACACACACACACACATACACACACACTTTTTTTTTTTTTTTTTTCTCGGTACGTGGGCCTCTCACTGCTGTGGCCTCTCCCCCTGCAGAGCACAGGCTCCCGACGGGC
>NW_006776684.1:1687027-1715880 GCF_000442215.2 Lipotes vexillifer
CGTGGGCCTCTCACTGCTGTGGCCTCTCCCACTGCAGAGCACAGGCTCCGGACGTGCAGGCTCAGAGGCCATGGCTCACGGGCCCAGCCGCTCCACGGCATGTGGGATCTTCCCGGACCGGGGCACGAACCCGTGTCCCCTGCATCAGCAGGCGGACTCTCAACCACTGCGCTGCCAGGGAAGCCCACACACACACTTTTTTAGATTCTTTTCCATTATAGGTTATTAAAAGATATTGCGTATAGTTCCCTGTACTATACAGAAGGTCCTTGTAGGTTATCTATTTTATATATGACACTGATTTCTAATTGCTGTTCTCTGAGAGTCTCAGAAGGAATTTTTTCTTAGGATTTTTCTCTTTTCTTCCATGAGAGGCATTTATGTGGTTCAGATGATCACGTCCACCTGGGGGAGTGTGGGGACAGCCAGGCTGTGGCTCTGGTCTCCTTTGGGCCAGATCTCCTTCCTCTGTGCTGACTGCAGCGTGGGCCCAGGAGGCCTCGGCGTTTCGAGGGACACCTCCGTGTCGTGTTGCATGCTGATGGCTCCTGAACTTGTGTTCCGTAGCTCTCCCAGGGCTGCTCCCTCCACCTGGCCCAGCGGCTCAGCCAGCTGCTCAGCCTCCAGCTCCGAAGGATGCCCATCCTGTCCAAGGAGTCGGCGCCCGGTCTCGTCATCGCCACAGGTAAGTTGGCTTTGCCTGTTCTCACTGACGGGTTAAGCTGTTGGCTTACGTGCAGCCAAATACACAGTGACCGCTGCCACCTAGGGCAATACTGGCTGTTCGTGGTTCTGAGACATCTTAGTTGCTAGATGACTCATAATTTCTGGTTGAGCAAGGTGATTATCTGACGTATTCTTGACATTAAAAATAATTACTCTTCTTGCATTTTAGGTTCAGTGGGAAAGAACTTGGCAAGCAAGACAAACGTGTACATCTCCAGCAGTGCTGGAGCCCGGTGGCGAGAGGTCAGCCCCCTCCCTCCGCAACCCCTGCCCTTGTTTGTGGGAGAACGTGGACTGTGCCTTGACATTTCAAGGACACACATGGCTGGTGGTGGAGGCCAACGATGCCAAGTATGATTATAAAATAAAGAGAGGTACCCGGAGCCACACTGACAGGGTCAGCTGCACTGATTTGTATTCACACCCCATGATGTGGGCTTGTGATTTTGCCAAAAATGTTACTTTGAATCCAAAACAGACTTTTTAAAAAACAACTGTGAATTTGTGTAAATATCCCAAGATTGTAAGTTCCGTAAGGGTAAGGCAGTGTCTGTTCTGTCACTTCTTTACTCCTGGGACCTAGCAGCGTCTGGCATGGACACATGGTGCTCAGTAACTGTTTGCTGAATCCATCAGCAGATTGTCATGTATTTGTAGTGGTATCAGTTCTGACCCTGGTTACTTACTTATTTTTGCATATTAGCGAAGTTAAAGCCAAGCCCCTGCCCCGCCCCCTTCCCTGACTGGCTGTACTGTGCAGGCCTTCCATCTCACTCCGTGCTACGGCAGACTCTGTGCTGTGGAAGGAGGCTGTTTTTGCCTGAAGGTTGTGTGACGAATTTGGATCCTTAGGAACTGATTGTACCAATTCTGAAGGTGGGGCTAGTTCTCTAGTCCCCAAATGCTAACTCAGCCTTGGACATTAGAGAATTCCCAAACTTCTTTAAAAAAACGTGTTTTTCACCAGTCTCCCATCAGGGGGACAGGCATCTGCTCTCATTCTGTAGGGGCCGCTTTCAGTGATGCTCTGCTGTGTGTGCAGGGAACTGCTGGGGTAGAACTCACCAGATCTCTCGCAGGCCGGATGTGATGTCAGGAGGGCTGTGGGATTCTCGGGAGAACCAGCAGACAGCTCCCATCCTCGTGGTGCCCTTCCTCGGAATGCAATACATACACTTTCAGGGTGAAATACATAGTATGTAAAGCAGTAGTAATACCCAGCATTTGTTTGGGTCTTGGCCTGTCACATACCTTATCTTGTTCGAGGTGGGGCTTGCTGTCCCTCCATACATTGTGTGTGTGTGCGCGCGCATGTAGGTGCATGTATGTGTTTGTGTGTGTGTGTGTGTGTGTGTGTGTGTGTGTGTAAGGACTACACAGCTGTACGGTAGGAAACATAATTACGTATTCGGATGAGGGAGATTGTTAAGGCCAGAGTAGTCAAAAAGTGTGAACACTTTGGAATTTTCGGGGCATCCTTGTGTAGCTTCCATGGGAAAGATTAAGCAGTGGCTTTCCTCTTCCCTGGAGCTGGACATTCCTTTTGAAATTAGGTGTTCTCTCCTCTGCAGACAGGCTGGTGGTTTGTTCGTACCTTCTGATGTTGGTGTAATCTGGGATTTGAACATCTGCAAGTGATTTCCTTCTGGGGAGAAAGCAGTGTCTTGCTCCTCCTCCAGTGAAGTGGTGTCGTCTGGCTAATGCTGGGGCAGCTGTCAGCGCCTCCCGCCAGGCATGCTCCACGCCTGCCGAGAGACAGCCATCGCACAAGGGACCTTAGTTTTGGAGCTAGCAGGGACTAACTAGGGGATGAAAAGGTGGAGACTGTCTGTGTGAGTGGGCATCTGAGTCCCCATGGGCAGCCTTCTCTTTAGAGGGACAGTCTCGGGTGTGTGAGGGGGATAGATGGTGGCCAGGGAAGAGGAAATGGGTTGCAGTTGACAGATGCTGTCTAGAAAACTGATGACTAGAATTCTTGTTCCCCTTCTCCTACTAATAAGTTGTGCAAATTCTCAGATCCACAGAGTTCCTTTTTTGCACTTAAAAAAAAAAACTTTGTTGAGGTACAGTAAGCTGCACATAGTTAAAGTATATAATTTGATCAGGATTGATCACCATCACTACACCTTCACCCACACCACAATTAAGACAGTTGCATCACCCACCAAAGTTTCTTTGCGTCCCTTTGTAATTCATTCTGGTCTCTACCCTCATCCCTCCAGACTATTAGCATTTTCTAGAATTCTGTGTAAATGGACTCATACAGATGCAGTCTTTTGGCTTTGAGGTTCATTCATGTTGTTTCATTTATCAGTGATTCTTTCCTTTTTCATTGTTGATCAGTATCCCATTGTGGGGATATTCCACAGTTTCTTTATCCATTCGTAGATTGATGGACGTTCTAGTTTTTGCTGATTACAGATATAGTTGTTATAAACATTTAATTGCATGGTTTTTAGGTGGACATATATTTTTATTTCTCTTGGGTAGATACCGTAGGAAGGAATGAGTGGGCAACCTGGTAGATATGTCTAGCTTTTAAAGGAATTACCAGATTATTTTAAAGTATCAAATTGTTTTCCAAAGTGGATGTACTGTTTCATGTTTCCACCGGCAGTGTGTGAGTTCTGATTGCTTCTGGTGCATGCCAACACTTGATATGGTCAATCTTTTACATTTTAGACATTTTAATAACTGCATATGATATTTCATTGTGGTTTTAATTAGCATTTCTTTGATGACTAATGATGTTGAGCTTCTGTTTTCTTTTTCTTTTTCTTTTTGATGTTGAGCTTCTTTTCATGTGTTCATTGGTCATTTAAAACCCTTTTGTGAAGTGTCTGTTCAGATCTTTTATATATTTTATTTATTTATTTTTAAATTTTTTTGTGTGTGGTACGCAGGCCTCTCACTGTTGTGGCCTCTCCCGTTGCGGAGCACAGGCTCCAGACGCACAGGCTCAGCGGCCATGGCTCACGGGCCCAGCCGCTCCGCGGCATGTGGGATCTTCCCAGACCAGGGCACGAACCCATGTCCCCTGCATCTGCAGGCGGACTCTCAACCACTGCACCACCAGGGAAGCCCAGATCTTTTATATATTTTAAAGAGTTGTGTTTGTCTTCTTATTGAGCTGTAAGAGGTTTTTTTAAAATATATTCTGAATTTAAGTCTTTTATGTGTGTTATAAGTTTTTTCTCCTAGTCTGTGCCTTGCTTTTTTGTTTTCTTAAAGGTGTCTTTTGAAGAGCAAATGTTTTTAATTTTGGTAAAGTCTAATTTATCAGTTATTTTCTTCTATGTTTTATGTGCTTTGTTGTTCTGAGAAATGTTTGCCCTTCCCAAGTTAGCAGAGATTGTCCCCTATGTATTCTTTTACAGGTTTTATAGTTTTAGGCTTTAGGTTTAGGTTTATCATCTATTTTGAGTTAATTTGTATATCTGGTGTGAGGGAAGGGTTGATACTCATTTTTTCCTTATAAACATGCTATTGGTCAAGCAGCACTTGTTGAAAAGACTTCTCTTTTCCGCATCAGATTGCCTTGGTACCTGTTTGAAAATCAATTGGCCGTATGTGTGGGTCTCTTTCAAGACTTTCTGTTCTGCTCCATTGATCTATATGCCTGTCTCTTCACCAAAACCAAATTGTCTTGATTACTGAAGATTTAGGGTAAGGGTTGAGATCAAGTACAGTAAGTCTTCCAATTTTGTTCTTTTTAAAAATTATTTTTTTTTAATTAATTTTTATTGGAGTATAGTTGCTTTACAATGTTCTGTTAGTTTCTACTGTATAGCAAAGTGAACCAGCTATATGTATACATAAATCCCCTCTGTTTTGGATTTCCGTCCCATTTAGGTCACCACAGAGCATTGAGTAGAGTTCCCTGAGCTATACAGTAGGTTCTCATTAGTTATCTATTTTATATATAGTATCAACAGTGTATATATGTCAATCCCAATCCCCCAGTTCATCCCACCCTCCTTCCCCCTTGGCATTCATACGTTTGTTCTCTACATCTGTGTCTCTATTTCTGCTTTGCAAGTAAGATCATTTATACCATTTTTCTAGATTCCACATGATGCATTAATATATGATATTTGTTTTTCTCTTTCTGACCTACTTCACTCTGTGACAGTCTCTAGGGTCCATCCACGTCTCTACAGATGACCCAATTTCATTTCTTATTATGGCTGAGTAATAATTCCATTGTATATATGTACCACATCTTCTTTATCCATTCCTCTGTTGATGGACATTTAGGTTGCTTCCATGTCCTGGCTGTTGTAAATAGTGCTACAGTGAACATTGGGGTGCATGTGTCTTTTTAAAAAAATTTTTATTGGAGTATAGTTGCTTTGCAATATTGTGTTAGTTTCCACTGTACAGCAAACTGAATCAGCTATACATATACATATATCCCCTCTTTTTTGGATTTCCTTCTCATTTTGGTCACCACAGAGCACTGAGTAGAGTTCCCTGTGCTATATAGTAGGTTCTTATTAGTTGTCTATTTTATACATAGTATCAATCGTGTATATATGTCAATCCCAATCTCCTAATTCACCCACCCCCCCTTCCCCTTTGGTATCCATATGTTTGTTCTCTATGTCTGTGTCTTTATTTCTGCTTTGTAAGTAAGATCATCTGTACCGATTTTTTCACATTCCACATATATGCATTCATATATGATATTTGTTTTTCTTTTTCTGACTTAACTTCACTCTCTATGACAGTCTCTGGGTCCATCCACGTCTCTACAAATGACCCAGTTTCGTTCCTTATTATGGCTGAGTAATATTCTATCATATATGTGTACCACATCTTCTTTATCCATTCCTCTGTTGATGGATATTTAGGTTGCTTCCATGTCCCGGCTATTGTAAGTAGTGCTGCAGTGAACATTGGGGTGCATGTGTCTTTTTGAATTATGGTTTTCTCTGAGTATATGTCCAATAGTGGGATTGCTGTGTCATATGGTAGTTCTATGTTTAGTTTTTTAAGGAACCTCCCTACTGTTCTCCATAGTGGCTGTACCAATTTACATTCCCACCAACAATGCATGAGGGTTCCCTTTTCTCCACACCCTCTCCAGCGTTTATGGTCTGTAGATTTTTTTGATGATGGCCATTCTGACCACTGTGAGGTGATACCTCACTGTAGTTTTGATTTGCATTTCTCTAATAATTTAGTGATGTTGAGCATCTTTTCAAGTGCCTCTTGGCCATCTATATGTCTTCTTTGGAGAAATGTCTATTTAGGTCTTCCACCCATTTTTTGATTGGGTTGTTTGTTTTTTTTGATATTGAGCTGCGTGAGCTGTTTGTATATTTTGGAGATTAATCCCTTGTCAGTTACTTCGTTTGCAAATATTTCCTCCCATTCTGAGGGTTGTCTTTTCATCTTGTTTATGGTTTCCTTTGCTGTGCAAAAGCTTTTAAGTTTAATTAGGTCCCATTTGTTTATTTTTGTTTTTATTCTCATTACTCTAGTAGGTGGGTCAAAAAAGATCTTGCTGCGATTTATGTCAGAGTGTTCTGCCTGAGTTTTCCTCTAAGAGTTTTATAGTCTCTGGCCTTACATTCAGGTGTTTAATCCATTTTGAGTTTATTTTTGTGTATGGTGTTAGGGAGTGTTCTAATTTCATTTCACATGTAGCTGTCCAGTTTTCCCAGCACCATTTATTGAAGAGGCTGTCTTTTCTCCAGTGTATATTCTTGCCTCCTTTGTCATAGATTAGGTGACCATAGGTGCTGCGTGGGTTTATCTCTGAGCTTTCTATCCTGTTCCATTGGTCTAAATGTTTGTTTTTGTGCCAGTACCATATTGTCTTGATTACTGTACCTTTGTAGTATAATCTGAAGTCAGGGAGCCTGATTCCTCCAGCTCCATTTTTCTTTCTCAAGATTGCTTTGGCTATTCGAGGTCTTTTGTGTTTCCATACAAATTGTGAAATTTTCTGTTCTAGTTCTGTGAAGAAAGCCATTGGTAATTTGATAGGGATTGCATTGAATCTGTAGATTGCTTTGGGTAGTAGAGTCATTTTCACAGTATTGATTCTTCCAATCCAAGAACATGGTATATCTCTCCATCTTTTTGTGTTGTCTTTGATTTCTTTCATCAGTATCTTATAGTTTTCTTCGTACAGGTCTTTTACCTCCTTAGGTAGGTTAATTCCTAGGTATTTTTTTCTTTTTGTTGCCACATAACACTTTAGAATCAGCTTGTCAATTTCTATAAATCCTGTTGGGATTTTTACTGGGATCACATTGAATTTATAGATCAATTTGGGGAAAATTGACATCATAACACTACTGGGTCTTCTAATCCATGAATGTGGTGTGTTACGCCATTTAAAAAAAAATTTCTCTTAGCAACATTTTATAGTTTTCAATGTGGAGGTCTTGTATACTTTCTTTTTGTTAGCTTTATTCCTAGATATTTTTTATTTTTTGGTATTACTGTAAATGGGACTTTCTTTAAAGTTCATTTTTCAGTTTTTGCTATGGTATATAAGAAGACAGTTGATTTTTATATATTAACCTTATATTCTGCAACCTTGTGAAAATAATTCATTAGTGTTAGTAGTTGTTTTGTAGATTCAGTACAAGCAGTCGTATCATCTGCAAATAGGGACAGTTTTATTTCTTCCTTTCTGATCTTTACTTGTTTTATTTCTCCTTTTCTCTCTTCCTTCTCGTCCCTTCCGTAATATGTAATAATATGATAATATGTTATATATGTTGTATTATGTTAAAGGAAAAACTCTTTGCCCTTACTTTCAGAATACTTCTGATACTAAATGTATGGAAGTTTTCCCATCACAGCAAGCAGTACTCCAACTCTCCAGACACCCACTGATGTCCTACAGTTAAGTCAGGACACGTGCTAGCTGGAGTTGGCACAGACCCAGAGTCTAAGGGCTCAGTCTCACAAGACTGCCCCACCTGACCCCACTTCAGACGCCAGTTGCAAGTCTCAGGTTGTCACCTGTACTTCTGACTGACCAGCTGTAAACTGGGGGTTCCCACGACTTACTCTTCGGGTTCCGTAATTTGCTAGAATGGCTGACAGAACTCAGGGAAATATTTATTTACATTTACCCGTTTATTATAAAGGATACTTCAAAGGATACAAATGAACAGCCACATGAAGAGCTACATAGGACAGGGTCTAGAAGGGTCCCAGCCGTGGAGCTTCTGTCCCCACAGAGTTGGGGTGTGCTGTTCTTCCAGCATGTGGATGTGTTCACCAACTTGGAAGCTCTCTGAATCCTGCAGTTTAGGGATTTTTTTTTTTTTTTTTACTAATCATTTGACTTTATGTATTTATTTTTAAAATTAAAGTATAGTTGATTTACAATGTGTTACTTTCTGGTGTACAGCAAAGTGATTCAGTTTTTTATATATATATTTTTTCATATTCTTTTCCATTATGATTTATTGCAGGATATTGAATATAGTTCCCTGTGCTATACAGTAGGTCCTTGTTATTTATCTGTTTTAATGGAGGCTTCATCGCATAGGCGTGATTAATTATTAACTCACTCTCCAGCCCCTCTGTCCTCCTGGGAGGATGGAGGTGGGGCTGAAAATTTCAAGCTTCTAATCATGCTTAGTCTTTCTGTTGACCAGCCCCCGTACTGTCCAGGAGCCCACCATGAGTATCCTGATTAGGACAAGAGACTCTCCTGTCACCCAGGAAGTTACAAGGGCTGTAGGAGCTCTGTGTCAGGAACTGGGGTCCAAGACCAAATATTTAAACAAAAGGTGCTCCTATTTCTCTTCATCACTTAGGAAATTACAAAGATTTTTAGGACCTCTCACCAGGAGCCCAGAACAAAGACCAAAGTTTATATATCTTCTTATATCACAGTATCACAAATGTAATATGGTATAGTACATTTATTCGTTCTTGAATATTAAACTATCCTGGAATTACTGGAATAATTCTTGAACCCTACTTAGTTACAATATATTATCCTTTTAATGTAAGGTTAGTAATTTTTAAAATTAATTAATTTATTTTTGGCTGTGTCGGGTCTTTGTTACCACACACAGGTTTTCTCTAGTTGCAGCAAGCAGGGGCTACTCCTCGTTGTGGTGCGCAGGCTTCTCATTGCGGTGGCTTTTCTTGTTGCAGAACATGGGCTCTAGGTGTGCGAGCTTCAGTAGTTGTGGCTCACAAGCTCAGTAGTTGTGGCTCTTGGGCTCTAGAGCGCAGGCTCAGTAGTTGTGGCGCACGGGTTTAGTTGCTCTGCAGCACGTGGGATCTTCCCGGACCAGGGCTCGAACCCACGTCCCCTGCATTGGCAGGCAGATTCTTAACCACTGTGCCACCAGGGAGGCCCCTGTAAGGTTAGTTTTGATTTGCTAGTAGTTTTTAAAAGGTTTTTGTGTTACTTATGAGAGATATTGCTCGTTAATTTTTTTTTTTTTTTTTTTGGTAATGTCTTTGTCAGGTTTTGGTGCTAGGGTAAAACAAACGGAGCAGCAATTCTTCCTCTTTTATGTTCTGATAAAGTTTGTGTAAGAGTGGTGTTCTTTTTTTCTTGAATCATCTACCAGTGAAGCTATCTGGACCTGGAGTTTTCTTCTTGGGAATGTTTTTGTTTAGAAATTGTTTCTCAGGCAGATAGAGAACTATTCAGATTTTCTGCTACTTTGTCCATTTTGGTGAGTTGTATATTTTTAGACATTTGTCCTTTCATCTAAAGTTATTGAATTTGTTGACTTAAAATTACTCAAGGTATTTTCTAATGTTTTAAAATGTCTGTAAGATTTGTGGTAATAACCTGTTTTCATTCCTGTTATTGGTGATTTGTATTTTTTTCCCTCTATTTTTCTTGATTAGTTTAGTTAGTGGTTTGTCAATATTATTGATCTTTTCAAAGAACCTGCTTTTGGCTTTAATTTTCTCTGTTGTCTGTTTTCTATTTTGTTGATTTCTCCTCTGTAATATTACCTTTCCCTTATCCTTGTATACTTTGGATTTACTTTGCTTTTCTGTTTGTAGCTTGTTAAGGTATAACTTTAGGTTATTGATTTTTAGATCTTTTCTTATGTAGGCATTTGCAGCTCTAATTTTCCCTGTAAACACTACTTTAGCTGTATGCCACAAATTTAGATGTGTTGTGTTTTTGTTGTCATTCAGTTCAGAATTTTTTTTTTTTTTTTTTTTTGCGGTACGCGGGCCTCTCACTGTTGTGGCCTCTCCCGTTGTGGAGCACAGGCTCCGGATGCGCAGGCTCAACGGCCATGGCTCATGGGCCTAGCCGCTCTGCGGCACGTGGGATCTTCCCGGACCGGGGCACAAACCCGTGTCCCCTGCATCGGCAGGCAGACTCTCAACCACTGCGCCACCAGGGAAGCCATCAGAATATTTTTTAATGTCTCCCTTTAAAATTGAGATGTAATTCACATGCAATAAAATGTACCACTTTAAAGTGTGTGGTTCAGTAGTTTTAGGTATATTCACAAGTGATGTGATGTGCAGCCATCACCACTATCTGTAATTCCAGAACATTTTTATCACTTCATAATGTCCCTTTTGCTTTTTGTCTTTGTCTGATAAGTTATTTAGAAAAGGGTTGTTTAGTTTTCAGATATTTGATGTTTTCATAGATATCTTAATTTCCTTGTAGTCAGATAATACACTTTATATGATTTCAAGTCCTTTAAACTTAATGGGACTTGTTTTGTGATCCAACATGTGGTTTGTCTTGGTGAATGTGTCATGTGCGTTAGCAAGGAATGTATATTCTGCAGTTGTTGGATGCAGTGTTCAACAGATGTTATTTATATGAAGGCAGTTGATACTTGTTCAGACCTTATACATACTTTGGGGCTAGTTCCATAAATTGCTATATATTGCAGTTCTGTAAATTGTTGGTGGTAAAATCTCCAGCTATGATTGTGGAATTTTCTTTTTTTTCCTTTGAATCCTATCAATATTGCTTCATGTATTTTTATGCTCTGTTATTATGTACATACACATTTATAATTATTTTTTTCTGATTTATTGTCCCTTTTATTGTTATGGAATATTCCTCTTTATCTATGGTAATACCCTTTGTCTTGAAGTCTTTTTTATCTGATATTGAAAGTCACTTTAACCATCTTACGTTTACTATTTGGATAATATATCTTTTACTATCCGTTTACTTTCTACCCATCTGTGTCTTTACATTGAAGTGTTTCTTATAGGCAGCATATAGTGAGGGTCTTTTTCATTTATTCTGATAAGCTCTGCTTTTTAACTAAATGCTTAGGCCATTAACATTTAATATAATTATTGATATGGTTGGATTTAGGTTTAATATTTTATGTATTTGTTTATTTAAATTTCATTTTTAAAAATTATTCTGTTCCTCCTTTATGGCCTCCTTTTGTATTATTTAGGTAGTTTTAGTATTCTGTTTTTATTTAAAATTATCTTTTTGATTATATTTCTTTGTAGTATTATTATTTTTTTAGTGGTTGCTCTAAGGATTACAGCATATATATTTAATCTTTCATAGTCTTTTTTGAATTAATACTGCATTTAACATAATATTACACTTGGCGTAAAATTTAGAAAACTTGCAACCAAATAAATCCCTTTTCTCTTCTCCCAACTTTTTTGTTTTCATTTTTTATCACATTGACACATATTGAAGAACTCAGCAATGTCTTTGTTTTTGCTTTAATCATCATATGGATTTTAAAGAACTTAAGAGGAAAAGCAGTCTTTTATATTCACCCAGATATTTACCATTTCCCTTGCTCTTCCTTCCTTCCTGAAGATCCCTGTTTCCCTCTGTAAATTTCACAGCAGCCTGACGACATGCCTTTAGCATTTGTTGAGGAGCGATCTACTAGCTGTGTGTTCTCTTGGTTTTCCTTTTCTTGATTTTCCTTCATTTGAGAATCTCGGTAATTCACTTTCATTCCTGGGGGATGTGTTTGTTTGATATTGTATGCTGGATTGATAGTAATTTTCTTTCCATAGAGGCATACCTCATTTTATTGTGCTTTGTAGATATTGTATTTTTTACAAACTGAAGGTTTGTGGCAACCCTCCATCGAGCATGTCCATCGGTGCCATTTTTCCAACAGCATTTGTTTGCTTTGTGTCTGTGTCACATTTTAGTGATTCTTTCAATATTTCAAACTTTTTCATTATTATTAGTATATTTGTTATGGTGATATATATTCAGTGATCTTTGATGTTACTACTGTGACTTGCTGCAGGCTCAGATGATGCTTAGCTTTTTTTTTAATAGCAGTAAAGCACTTTTAATTAAGGTGTGTACATTGTTTTATTTAGGCATAATGCTGTTGCACACTTAATAGACTACAGGATGGTGCAAGCATAACTTTCATAAGCACTGAGAAATCAAAAAATTCATATGATTCACTTCATTTTGGTATTTGCTTTATTGTGGTGGTCTGAACCACAGTATCTCCAAGGCGTGTCTATACTTTAAAGATGTGCTATCTGCCGATGGGAAATCTGTAATCATTTGTTACCATTTTCTTATATGTATTGTGTCATTATCCTTAAGATGCTTTGATATTTTTTCCTTATCTTTGGTTTTCAGCAGTTTTGTTCTGATGTCTCTAGGTGTGGTTTTCTTTGTGATGATTGTTTTTGGGGACACCGATCTCTTGAATCTATAAATTTATCTTTTTCACCAAATTTGGGAAATTTTCAGCCATTATTTTTTCAGATTTTTTTTTCTGCTTCAGTCCCTTTCTCTTGTTCATCTTGGCCTCCAATTATACATAGACCTTTTGTTATTGTCCCACAGTTTCTTGGGGCTTTTTTCCTTTAAGTCTTTTATTCTGTGTATTCTTTAGAATAGATCATTTAAAAAATATATATTTATTTATTTTTGGCTGTGTCGGGTCTTAGTTGTGGCACGTGAGGTCTTTTGTTGAGATGTGAGGGCTCTTCATTGTGGTGCGCAAGCTTCTCTCTAGTTGTGGCGTGCAGGCTCCAGAGCGCGTGGGCTCTGTAGTTGCAGCACACAGGCTCTCTAGTTGTGGCATGTGGGATCTTAGTTCCCCAGCCAGGGATTGAACCCGTGTCCCCTGCATTGGAAGGCGGATTCTTAACTACTGGACCACCAGGGAAGTCCCAGAATAGATCATTTCTACTGTTCTGTATTTATCTTTAAATTCACTAATTCCATTGTCATTTCTATTCTGTCATTGAGCCCACCAGTGAATTTCCTATTTCAGATATTTTATTTTCCTGTTCTAGAATTCATTCCTTAGAAAAAAATAGTTTCCACTTCTCTGGGAAGAATTCTTTTCTTTTGCTCATTTCAGGTGTGTTTTCCTTTACCTCATGCAACACAGTTATAAGAACTGTTTTAAAGTCTTTGGTAATTTCAACGTTTGGATCATCTTGGAATTGGCACCCATTTATTGTCTTTTCTCTGGAGAATTGGAGACTTTTTACCGATCTGTTTGTATGTTGAGTAATTTTGGATTGCATCCCAGACATGAAATGTAATCCTCTGGAGGATGTTGCTGTTTTCGTTTTAGCATGTAATGAACCTGTTCAGATTCGGACTGTAACTTCTGCCTTGCATTCTTTGGAGATCTCAGTTCAGATTGCTAAGTCTTTTCTGTGCTAGTTTGGGTCTGTTCCCCACACATACAGTTTAGGGGCTAGGCTGAAACATATGTGAGTCCATCCACAGAATTAGAGGGTTTACTTCCTCATACTCTCCCTTCTGGGATTCCATCTACATTCTCTCCGTCATGCAGGGGCTTCTTTTCCTGACTCCTTAGGCAGAAAGTTTCCATTGAAGGTTTAGCTGCCTGGCTGGGACTAACGTATTCTAGGCTGGGGCATTCCCTCAAGGCATAGGTGTACCAGGAAGCCCCAATTGTTTGGGTAGTTTCTCCAGGTTTTAAATCCCCTTCATAAGCTGCCTTATTTTGTTTACTTTTCAGCATCCTTGGGTAGCTGTCTTTTTGTATTGAATATTTTGTCCAAATTTTTTAGTTGTAATTAACAAGAAGGATAGGCTGTAGTGGGCTTATACTGTCACAGTCAAACCAGAACTCTAGTTGGTTAATTTTTAATAGATGCTTGGTGAGGGTCAGAGATGTGGGTTTGACTCCTGCCTCTGCAGTTTACAGTCTGCCACTTTAATAGGAACTCCAGTTTCTTCATTTGGCAAAAAAATACTGGAATGTGAGAACTTGCTCTGCCCAGCCCCAGGGTTGTGTGGATCAGATGAGATAATGGCTGTGAAGTGTTCTGGAAATGGAAAAGTTGTATTCAGGTGGTTGATATCCCTGCTGTGTGTGTGCATGTGTGTGCCTGAGTGTGTGTGCACGTGTGTGTGTGGTGTGTACCATTTATGCCCGGCCATCTGCATGGCAGTGACATCAGCACTGACTCTCTCTCTTCAGGCTCTTCCTGGACCTCACTACTACACATGGGGAGACCATGGCGGGATCATCATGGCCATCGCCCAAGGCATGGAAACCAACGAGCTGAAGTAAGTGTCTCTGGTGAAGCTTTTTAACATCACACTGTTCTCCCAGAAATTTAACTCTGTGACTATAAGTGGATTTATCTCTGTAGCACTAGATTATTGACAGCACAATTTGTGCCTTGGGAAATTACTTAAATTTTTCTTGTTTATTAAGTGGGAATGATAATCTGCCCTTCCTATCTCAGAAAGGAACAAATGAAATAATTTTACTGATTTGAAAAAGCACAGCTCTATATAAATATAAATTAATAATGACTAAAAAATTAACTAGAGGCTCTTCAACGTGTCTTTCTTTGCTTTGTGTGTGACACACAGAGTTACTCATAGAATGAGTCATAATAATAATAAATAATAATGATACGTGAGTAGTAATTTCAGAATACATATTACTTGATAGCCAAGTGACTTTTACTATGATACCTTTGGTTTTGGGGTTCTTGCAAATAGACCTGGAAAGGACATTTGGGGTTAATGGCTTCATCTTCTAGATGAGAAAACTGAGGCTCAGAAACGTAAAGTAACTTACCCAAGATCCTCCCCTTTGTTAATAACAGACAAGACGAGCCCTCAGGTCTTTAAATTACGTTCTGTGCTCTTTGCAGTATATTCCTCTGAAAAGCAAAAATGTCAAGAGTTAGTAACCTCTGCTTTCTTGAGTCTGATTTTATCAGAACCAATTCTTTCATTACTTTAGTCTGAGTTAGAACAGAAGTTAATTTTGTTAACATTCGGTCGGGACGGACTATCTCTCACTTCTCCTTGTTTTTTGGCTGAACCCATGAGACAGATTGCTAAAGGAGGGGGAGAGAGCTCCTGTGATCATCTTGTTTAACACAAGGGAGAAAGCTTTCTTTTCCTTGGATCCTTTTAGAAACAGGGTCAGCAGCAAGAGAGAGAGGTGGGTGGTTTGAAAAAAAGAGCTCTTAGCTCGTTTCCCCTGTGGTTAATTGGACATGTGCTGAGTGACCTGGCCTCCAAGAAGCCGAGAGAAGCAAAGTCCCGGTATTCTGCACTCCACCTGGCTGGTCTCTGGTCTGTGCAGCTCTGGTCAGCGGCTGCTTTAGAGCCAGGAGTCAGAAGAAGTCCTGTTTGTACGCAACAGACTGTGTCCCCATTCAGATTGACGTTTGCTCAAATGAGGACAGTCACAGGGTACATGCTTCCCACATTCGTGTCATTTATTTATCCATTAATTTATTAATTCCCATCTCATACATTTCGTGAGCGCTGATGGTGCTTGGTGATGTGTATCTGAAGAGACAAAGGCCGTTTTCCTTCACTAGCAAGGATTCCATCCTCTAGTGGTGAGATAACACAAGTACACTATGCGATGTTCGGGACTCTCCTTGAAAAGTACGGTAGGCGACGTAGTTCGGCTCCCTGGGAATACATTTCATTCTGTGCGTGGCAGTCAAACTGCAGAGACAGTTCCTGATTTTCCCCGTTTACCTCTCCTCCAGATTACACTTGCATTGCAAGCTGGCTTCTCTGAAGTAGCTAATGTGATTCTGGTCCTCTTACACCATCTGTCGGTGCATATGTGCTCGGGGACCGCAGCGTCATTGCTAGCTAGCTGCAGGAAAACATGGTCAGGAAAATAGACCTGCTGCCAGAAAATCCCAGTGCCCTCGGCAGATGTTAAACAGTGATTTTGGGGGTGGTAGACTTTAAGGATATGGACCCTCTAGCATCCCTCTATTTGCACAGGTCACGTGGAGGTGTCTGTAGGTATGGTTCAAATAAAACGTTTGCAAATATGAGAATGTGTTCAGGCCTCCTATTGACAGGTGCGTGTGTCCCAAATATCAGTCTGAGCTTGGCCAAAATCTGTGTAGTGTAGCCACCTGGCATTTGTATGTTGCTCACAGAGTTTTTTTTTTTTTTTTTCCTTGCTTCTCCTGCTGCTGTGCTCTTGACCTGTGTGCTATCAGCTTCATCAGAAGAGAAGCAGGAAATAAATATTGTAATTAGTTCAGATCCTTAAACCACATGAGTGAAGGCTGCTTCTGACTCACCTGGATTTCTATTGCTGGTCTAGGACTTCAGACACGTCTAAGTCTGGTCTCCCCAGCCATGGCCATGGCTCCCTCCTTTGAGTCTCATAGTATTTATTGGCGGCTGTCTCATTGATTTGGCATTCATCGCATGCTGAATGAATTGTTAGTTACCTTTTCATTATATGCCTGGTTTCCTCAACTCATTAACAAGGTCTTTGTAGACAAGGATTTCTATTCTATGCAGGCTAGCAGGCACTTAGTAAATATTTGATTGTTCAAATAAATAGGTTATGCACACCTAGTCTTCCAAGATTGCTTATTTTTTTCCTGGTTTATAAAACTGGAAAGGGTGGGGTAGCGTGGCAATCGCAGTCCCCGGGGGTGGGGGCACTTCCGTTATTCTCTGTTGTAAATGACAGTCCCTGGAGCTCAAACGTGAGTGGGGGGTCCCCGGATGTGTGTAATCTGGTGAGAATGTGACTGTCAAGAGTTCAGGTCCACGCTGGTTGGAAATGGAACATATTTCTGTTAAGCATCATTTCAGGTCAGTTACACAAACATTTGTTGAATATCTACAAGGAGCCAGATGTTGTTCTAGGAACCGAGGATGCAGAGGTGAATGAGGCATCCTTTGGGAGCTGTCCAGCCCCACTGTGGCTGTGAGATGTTTCTGAGCCAACTGGAAGGAGAGGCCGGGGCAAGAGCTTTCCGACCCAAAGCTTATCCAGCCTTAGGGAGGAAGCCGTAACAACAGTAACCCTAGTGAGAGGTTTAGTGGGGACAGAGGATGGAACATTGCTTAACGTAAGAGTTAAGTTTTGGGGTGTTATTTTTTTGGTTGTTCTTTTTTTTTTAATTAATTAATTTATTTAGGCTGCATTGGGTCTTCGTTGCTGCATGCGGGCTTTCTCTAGTTGTGGTGAGCAGGGGCTATTCTTTGTTGTAGGTTGCAGAGCACGGGCTCTACGCGCATGGGCTTCAGTAGTTGTGGCTCACGGGCTTAGTTGTTCTGCAGCATGTGGGATCTTCCCGGACCAGGGCTCGAACCCCTGTCCCCTGCATTGGCAGGTGGATTCTCAACCACTGCGCCACCAGGGAAGTCCCTGGTGGTTCTTTTAAATAATTTATGTCTTTCTCTCCCTGTTTAGCATAGTTAACGAAGAGTTGATGATTACTTGTTTCAGCTTCTGCCTTGATTCTCCACTGAGGCTGTTTTCTTTGTTGTTGTTAATTGAAATTGAGAGTAAGAAGTGGAACGCTTTGTTTTGCTCCTGTTTTCTACATGTCTGAAATGAGTAAACAAGAACCTCTTCTGGGAGTCGCTTACCCCTTCGTTCAGCATGCTGCCACCGTGAACCTGCTCAGGGGTTGCAGGTCGTTCTTGTGTGGAATCAGTGTTTTTCAGAGAAGGGGCTGTTGTGTTTTTGCACTCTGACCAAAAATGGACCCAAACCCAAGCTTGTCGGCTTGATAGTGAGGGATGAGGTCAGTTTCCATTTCTTCCTGGTGGTTTGCCTGTCAGCATAATGATATTGGTAGTTACAAGTAATACCTTGGACTTTCCCCAAAGCACCTTTCCTCATAGGAGATTTCAGATTTCATAGGGCTTCCCTCTGGGGAGTCCTGAAAAACCACTGCAAAGACTACACCCAGCAGAGCAGCTGTCTTTTCTGGACCTGAGTTCTGGAAGCAGCTTCACAGTTCTGGAACGTGGGAGATGGCGGTTAACCTGTCCTTGTGGTTGCGGAACCTCCTCTCCTAGTAACTTACCTGGATGGTTGCAGAGAGAGCCAGCCCCGCCCCCACTTCATTCTCACCCCCGTGTGGTGTCTTTGGCCCTGTGAATTATAGAGGAACAGGTATTCTTATCAACCTTTAACTGTTGAGAAACTGAGAGATGGGGTTAGAAAAGAAAAAGAAAATACAGTGCAGTTCATTTAATTTCCTTTAACAAAAAAGCATTAATTAATGCCCCTCTGTGTGCCAGGGGCAGAAAAGTGAGTAAGAGGTCTTATTCCTGATGAACGGCAGCCCTAGTAGAAGACGCTTGCAAAATCAGGTCGTTTAAACATAGTAGGTATGTTACTGAACCAAACTTGGGTCCACTTGCCCATCTACTGACACTGGGTTGTGGTGAAGGAAAGTGCAGCATTTATTCTAAGGCATCATCAAGGAGTCCGGGACAGCTAGTGCTCAAAAACCCCGAACTCCCTGATGGGTTTTAGGAAAGCATTTTTTTTTTTTTTTTGTGGTACGCGGGCCTCTCACTGTTGTGGCCTCTCGCATTGCGGAGCACAGGCTCTGGACGCGCAGGCTCAGCGGCCATGGCTCACGGGCCCAGCTGCTCTGCAGCATGTGGGATCTTCCTGGACTGGGGCAAGAACCCATGTCCCCTGCATCGGCAGGCGGACTCTCAACCACTGCACCACCAGGGAAGCCCAGCAAAGCAGTTTTAAAGGGCAGGTGAGGGAGGGGCGTCGCAGGGTATGTGATCAGCCCTGCACAATTCTCTGATTGGTTGATGATGAGGTAACAGGATGGTGCCACAGGGGTTAATATTATCAATCCTTAGGCTCCAGTAGGCTACGTGCTCATGGTTATCAAGTTGTTAACGTCTTCCATTTGGTGGTGGTTTTAGCATCTGTAAAGCAACACAGGAAATGTGCATCATATACTGTTATCTAGGTATGCAGAGAGGAGCTATAGCAGAGGACCTAGGGGAGGGGTCTGTTCCATAGGGTCCTGCTCCGTTACAGGTATAAGATAGAGGTGAGCACAGGGTGCGGGGTGGCCACAGGAGGGCCAGTAATGCTATCTGAGAGACAGGAGAAGGCTTCTGGGAGGAGAGGAAACTTGAGCTGAGACTTCAAGGGTAAAAAGCAATGTTGCATTGCCACCCCAGGTTTAGAAAGAGCTTGAGCAGAGACCAGCATGAATCAGAGTGCAAGGTGCAGCTCTTTAGTATTGACAGAATGTAAATCTCGGGGTGTATGTGAGGAATGAGGCTTGCAGTAGCTCTGTGGTCAGGGGCCAGGTCCCCTGAGGACCTTACACACTGCACCAGAGACATTAGACTTTGCTTTTGAAATGATAGGGTCCCTCTCAGGGTTTAAAAATAGGGGAATGACATGGCTAGTGTAGAAAGATGGCTCTGGCAAGTTGAGGAGCATGAATTTAAAAGGACCAAGACTGGAGGTGAGAGATGCTGCTTAGGTGGGGACCAAGCATTTTGAGGACTAAGTGATCAGGACCTGCTTTTTGACCAGACGGTGTCAGGGGTGATGGGGGGCGGTGACAGGGCAAGATGATCATATCACTCATAGAAAAGCAGAAGAAAAGGAATTGGCCTGAAGGGCCATAGGATGAGTGCAGATGTGGACAAGTTGAACTGAAGTGGCTGTGGTATGTCCACGGGGAGATCCCCAGCAGGGATCTGGACATATTACATCATCTGATTCTGTCTTCCACTGCCCGTTGCAGGAATTTTCTCTCTGTCATCTGTGATGAATGATCACCCAAGTCTTTGCTTGAATAATTCTAGTGATGGGGACTTTGCCAAATCAAAAGGAGCTTCCATTTCACTTTGGACAATTTGTTGTTCATTTGTTCGTGCACTAAGTATTTATTCATCCGTTCCTTTATGAATGAAAGTTCTCAGGTCAGAGAGAGCCCAAATTCTCCTCACTCCCGTTGCTATGCAGCGGGCTCAGCTTCCAGGAGATACATCCAACAGATATTTTCTCTTCTGCCTGAAAGCCTTTCAGATGCATGAGGACCTCTCCCTGTCCTCTTCAGAGCATCTCCTATTCCATGGCAAACAGCCCCCGTTCCTTCCCTCCTGTGCTGTAGGATCCTGAATCTACACCCTCTAGCTTCTCCTTTGGGCCCTCCTCACAATGTCAGAGGTTTAAGATGTGGAGCCCAGATCTGTCCCCAGCAGCCTGAAACATGCGTCACATTGGCGTTGATACCAGCGTGATCCTAGACACTCAATTTCTTTTAATAAAAACCCTAAGACAGTTTTTCTTTGCCCTGTATCGTTACCGTATTCTGAAATCAAGAGTTACCCTGAGAAAAGGAAACGGGATTCATTTATTGTGACTTGTGTGTGAAACAATTTGAGCTCCCAGCTCCGACTTCCTCGTGTCTAAGTTCTCACCAATCAACTGTTTCATACTCCATTCTTGAAACAACTTTTTCTTCTTAAGGGAAATAAAACTACTTTTTCCTCATCTAGTCTTGAGATCTTTATCTGTTCTCGTGGTTCTTTTAGAGATTATTAAAAGGAGCTCTGCAATTACACCTTTAAATCTTTCAGTTCCCTAGAATGTGCTTTACTTTGCATTCATTTTCCTTTAACTTCCCTCTTTTTTCCTGCTTTGTCCAGTTTGAAGATCATTCTCTTTAATAAAGACAAAACCAAAATAGAAATTGACTAACTACTGCTGCCTCTTTTTCTGTCTTTCCTATTTATACCATTAACCATCGGACGGATGAGCCTATTCCATTTCTGATTCTTTATAGAACTTGCTGGGTAACCATCCCACGTCTCACTGCCCACTAATCTCCCAATTATTTTGGTAATTTGAAGCATAATCCTTGACTTATTTTGAGTTTGAGTTGTTTGGCCACTGTTTCTACAGATTACTAGCTGTAAGAATGACAGCTAGGATTAATTAGCAGATTGCTGCTTCTCTTTAAGTTTTTGCCCTTGGTTAATATGACTCTTTTCTCATCTTGAATATGTTTTTTTTTTTTGAAAGTCTGAGCTCATCAAGGACCTTTCTCTCCAGCCACACATTTGTGTTTTAAATTGACTGTCTACCACTGCTTCACTTATTTCGTGTATCTTTGGTTACGTTATTATTATATTATAGTCCCATCTTCTTGAGAGCTTTGGCCATGAGATTATGTCTATACTTCTGTTTGAACGTTTTAAATTCTCCGTTCCTAAAGGCTGGGGCCCTACGTCCTCTTTCATGACTATTAGGCGTGTAAAGATGGCTTGGTTTGTTTTCTGGCAAGGTTCTTGTCACTTTCACTTCACCAGCACAAGTTCTCCTCTGGAGGTCAGAATTTGGTCCAGAACAGATGTTCCCTTAACTGTTGCAGTTGATAATGTGACTGCCGTGTCTCCAAAATTTTGAAAATGCACTGTTTTTCAAATGCACGGTTTATTCTTAGGTTCAGGGCTGTACTCGGCCATGCACCTGCTTTTTAGTCTCGTTAATATGTTATGGTCAGAGTCTGCTGGGAACTTCTCAAGAAATGGGGTGATTCATTTCCTGAGGTTATCTCGCATTCGAGGAGCTGTTAAGTAGAATTACCTAGGCAATGTGCAAGTAGGCAGACTTCCGGCATTATCACACGGATAGCTCCCATCATGTCTGGTTAATAGGCTGGCTCTGCTGGTTCAGTTTGCTTTAAAGATGGCACTAAGCCATTCGCTCATCACCCTGCTACAAGAAAGAGATTGAATGAGTTACCTTATCCCCGTACCTGCTGCAGAGTTAGCTTAAACCAAAAGCATATCAGCCAGAAGAGAATTTCTCCTCTTAGGAAGGTCTGTGGGGGAGATTGCTTAGTCCGCATTGCCCTGTAGCCCCACCACTAGGTTTAACCCATAGCGCTTCTTGCAGAGGTACCAATTTTAGTAATCTCAAGACAAGAGGACGTGTTTGGATTGAATGATGTTGTAAAAAGAACTACATCAAGTATTAAGATCCTGAGCGAGTAAAACTAATATCTCAAAAACATGGGAAAAGTGAAAGAAAAGTTCTGTATATAATTTGGATTTGAGAGACCCAGTAGCTCTGTGACCCTCATGAACCCCCTCTTAATTGAGTGGTTTCTCATGGTGAGCATCTCACCAGCTTACTGGGTGATGAAACAAATACCAGGCACACTTTCCTCTCCTTCTCGTCTTCAATACAAAAGATAATTTGAAATCAGTACAGTTACTTTTTTTTTTTTTTTTTCCTCAAGGGCTTGCTCTCTCGTCCTGGTGTAGTCTGTCTTGGAGACTTTTCTCAGGACACACTTTCCTCCAACTTTTTAATTTTTAAGACTATGGGAAAAGTTGGAAAAATTGTATAAAGATGACTCATGTGACCTTCCCCTACAGCTCCCTTAATCACCAATTGTTAACATTTTGTCCGTTTGCTCTGCTTTTGCCATCTATCCTGTCTGTCATCTTTCTATCCATCCATCCGTCCAGCTATCCATCTGTCCAGCCACCCTTTTTTTTTTGAATCATTTGAAAGAAAGTTGCAGCTCTTGGGCCCCTTTATAGCTAAATACTTAAACATATACATATCTCCAGGAAGTAAGGGTATTTTCGTGCACAATCAGAATGCCATTATCACACCCAAGAAAATGATCATGAACTCAGTATTACTTATAGACTATTATATTTTCTCAGTTGTCCTTTACTATTTGTAGCTGCTGTTTTTTTTTTTTTCTAATCCAGGATTCAGTCCATGTTTACATATCGCATTTGGTTATTATACCTCTTTAGTTTCTTTTAATCTATAACAAGCCCTCTGCCTCTTTAGTTGGTTGGTTGGTTGGTTGGTTGGTTCTTCATGGCCTTGACGTTTTGAAGAATCCAGACCAGTTGTCAATGTAGAAAGTTCCACATTCTGAATTTGTCCAATCGCATGGAATAGTAGTGCCTAGATGATGTGGTATCCTCAGTGCTTTATCCAGGAGGTACGCAATGTCAGGTTGAACCACTGTGAGTGATGCTAAGTTTGTCGAGGGTTGTACCTCAGATTGTCCGCTGTAAATTACATTGCCCCCTTTGCAGTGAGTGTGAGTTGATATCTTCAGACCGTGTGAACACTCCGGTCCTCTTGTCTGACTCGGTTGTTACAGTGGGGGGTTATAGTACAGTCACTTTTCTCATTCTGTCATTGTTTTCAGCATTTATTAGGTAGCACTGTAGTATAATAAAAAAAAATTCCCTCCTCCCTTTCTCTTCCCTTTTGGTATCATTTAGAGACCCATGGCCTCTTTTCATTCAGTGTATTATCTGTTACCATCATTTCTCTTTGCTAAGTTCATATTTCCCCAGACTGGCCAGTTGGAGCCCCATCAAGGTGGCTCCCATGTCCTTCTGGGTCATCGGCATCCATCTGTGAGCACTTCCCCCCTTTCTGGCACAACCTGAAACTTGCCCGGCTTTAGCCCAGTATCAGCCACTTCTCCAAGGAGCCCTGGTTCCTCATACAGATGAATGTTATCTGGAAACCAGGCTTTTGCCCTGGAGACTTTAACCGCAAGGATCCTTTTACTTGCATTTGGGCAGGTACAGCACCAACGAAGGGGAGACCTGGAAAACATTCATCTTCTCCGAGAAGCCGGTGTTTGTGTACGGGCTCCTCACGGAGCCCGGCGAGAAGAGCACTGTCTTCACCATCTTTGGCTCCAACAAAGAGAACATCCACAGCTGGCTGATCCTCCAGGTCAATGCCACAGATGCCTTGGGTAAGCTGCTGCCTCCTCAGCCCTTTGCATGGAAATACCTATTGACCAAAGCATCAGCTTAGATACCGTGCCCTGGGAAGAGTTTGTGATCCATTGAAGAAGACGGGCACATATGCAGTAAGTGAATGAGAGATTCAGAGGCAGTTGCTCAGGCAGTTGTTAATAGGGCCGCATGTTGTCTTTTGTATCCTCATTTCCTGTGCAGTCATGGGCACAGGGCAGGTTTACGTATATGTGTGCTGAACATGTGAATGAATGAATGCTTGGAAAACCTACTTCCAAATTAGCAGTTCCAGTTTGGCAAATTCAGTGGGTAACTACTACTAGTAATGCAGGGTCCTCTCAGAGCTGTCTGGGGTCTCATCACTATCTGCTAGCCCAGACCCAGGACCTGTAAGTAAGCGAGCAGGGAGAGTGAGCCTCCTTATCATACTTCTTTCTTCCTCACCCCCGTGTAACCCTGCCCTCAGCAACTTCTCTGCTTTGGCTGACATTATTCCAGCTGCCTGGAATGCCCCTTGGGTTCAGTTTCCACTCGTTGAAATCCTTCTCATGGATCAGATGCCCTTGTCTGCTAATCCCAACCAAAAGATCTCTCCCCTCTTCTCTGTGTCCCTAGCATACGTGTACTCATCACACCTTGAATTACAAATTTGTGTCTGTCACTCTGGGTGTGTCCTCTCCCATCAACTAGATCATAGGTCTTTAGACAAAGAACCTGCCCTGTGCATATTTATATTCTACCCACTGGACAGCCTGATAACCTTATTGTCAGTAAGGGTTTAATAAATGCTTGCTGATTGGAATGGTGTTGAGTTGACAGTAGTTCATCAATTTCAGGCAGTATTTAATCTGACCAAAGGCACACATATGAAAAAGACATAAACTTCCACTATAGACATTGGTGTACTTTGGAATTCCTGTAGAAACCACTCTACTTAAATTTCGAGTGGATGTGGGTAGATGGAATGCCTGTCCAGGTTGTCTGACCAATTCTCAGCCTCCTTTCATGAAGATCCCATACCTTCCGAGCAGTGACAGCGAATTCTCTTGCTCGTGGGCCATACTACCAGATGCGTCCACGCTGCCTCCGGAGGCAGGCAGGGGACAGTACTCCTGAGTGATACCATCTCTCAGGGATTCAGCCTCTACCTAACTGCCTGGAGATAAATGCCTCTGGGCACCTATTTCTAAAGGAAACTGCAGAATCTGCTAAAATCTTTCAGAAGTGCAGACAGTGAGCACCAAAGATGCTTGCTTTTTCCCATCTTTCTCAGATGCACGTCCGTGTTTCAGGGGACACCAGGGGGCTGCTGCCCGGCCTCAGAGCCGGCTGATTAGAGGGGCGGGCTGGCTCCGGAGGCCTGCACACCTGCTGGGCAGTAATAGGAGGCACGGGAAGTGGGTGGCTGGGCTGCGGGGCGGGCAGGGCAGGAGACCCTGCGTGGGTCTGCCTGTAATGCTGCATTTCCTCCTCCTCAGGGGTTCCCTGCACAGAGAATGACTACAAGCTGTGGTCCCCGTCTGATGAGCGGGGCAGTGAGTGTCTGCTAGGGCACAAGACTGTTTTCAAACGAAGGATCCCCCACGCCACGTGCTTTAACGGAGAAGACTTCGACCGGCCGGTGGTCCTGTCCAACTGCTCCTGTACCCGACAGGACTATGAATGGTGGGTTCTATATCCATGCCGGGGACTGAGTTCTATTCTGGTCACTCACCGGTGTGGGAAACAGACTAGGGCGTGGTCCCTTCCCCTGAAGAAAGGGAGGGAATCATAGGAAACAAATATTTATTAAGCATCTCTTATGAGCCCGGAACTGTGGCACTGTTTATGCAGGTTATTCCATTTAGTTGTTACAGCCGTGTGATGTGGTGGAGGTGTGACACCCAGGCAAGTTGCAGTGGTTTATGCGAGAATAGATCACTCTGGGATTTGTTTCTACGAGGGCAACCCAAGAAAGGAACGCGCTGAAGGTTCGATTGTAGATAACTCCTTTTTGTTAGGAGCCCTATTCTAGAGGGAATTTGTTTCTTTATCTGAAACGAGGGGGGGGGGTTAGTGTTTTATATATATATATATATATATATATATATATATACACACACACACATTATATATATATATTATATATATATATGTATAAAACACTAACCCCCCAAATATATATATATATATTTGTATATTCATTAGTCCTTGAGGAAAATATCCAAGGTACTGCTTGACATTGTGGAAGAAATGACATGCACACAAATCATTGTAACAGGAGACGGGAAGATGCAGGTACCTTGGAGGAGGAACAGGTGCTTTTACTGGGATTATCGATAGGAAAGAGGAGACTGAGATTTGCTGCTGGGGAATCAGGAAATCTCTGGAGGCAGCACTGTTTTGAGATGGGCTTTAAGGAAGAAGCATCTGGATACGTGACTGGAGCGTTCTAGGAAGATGCAGCGGCAGCGTGAAGGTGTGGAAACGGGAAAGTGTAGTTGGTGGTTTAGTTTGGATGCCTTGTAGGGTGTATGACTGGGGGTCAGTGAGTGGAGATGAGGCTGAAAAGAGAGAGAATACGGTGGGGTGGAGACTTGGGCGTGGACCATATTCTGTAAGCAGGAGGGTGTCTTTGGAGGCTTTTGAGGAGAGTTGATGACCAGAACAGAGCTTAGCTTTAGGAAGATGACGCTAGCAGTAGAGACATAGGGTCTCAGAGCCCGTAGACAATCCCCCAAGTCTGTGATCCAGCATGAAATCATTCCAGATTTGCAGGGCTCTCAGTAGAGCACGGGTACTGATCATAAGTACATAACTCATTTTTCAGTGGTTGCCGAAGCATAAAGAAACCAAAGGTTGCTTTGGGAAGCCTCACTTATCTTGACTGAAGCCAGAAACCTTGGATGTGTTCTAGTCCAGAAGTGGGAACAGGGCCACAGAGTAAACGTTTTAGGCTTCACAGGCCATGTGGTCTCCGTTGCAGCTACTCAGCTCTGCCTATGTATCGAGATTGCCGCCTAGATGAATGGGCATGGCTGTGACCCGATAAAGCTTTATTTACAGAACAGCCAACCAGATTCAGGCAATTCCGGTCCTAGACCAGTGCTTTGGAAACTCGAAGGTGCATGTGAATCATCTTGGATCTCATTAAAATGCAAGTCCTGACTTGGTTGTCCTGGGGCCCTGCAGTCGCCCAGGCTCCAGGTGACCCCGAGGCTGCTTCTCTGCAAAGCTACCCTCAGAGCAGCAGGGCTTTAGACAGCGGAAGACGAGCATCCTCTCCGAAAGCTGTGTGGTCCTAAGATAACAACGTAGACGCTTTCGTGTCAGAAGCACAGAGCTGTTCAATGTTCCCTGTGATGTCCGCTCAGTGCCCCTCTGCTGCCTTCTGCCCTCCCTTAGAGAACCCTATATGGTAATATGCTAATCGGAGGGATTTTGCTGGTCTGAGGTATCCCTGCCGACTGGATTGAGACTTTGGGGACCCTGATCATGGAAAAGATTACGAGCCCTCTTTCCTCCCTCTCTTATCCCCATTAAATACTTGAAAATAAGACAAAATGAAGAATATGTGAGAAAATCTGACAAATCTTGATTTTTTTCTTTTTGATGACCACTATTATCATCTAAAATCATCATTGTTTTTCTCTAAAATCCCCCCAAAACAGCAATAACAACAACCAAAAGCAAAAGCCAGGTGCCTGGCCCCCATGGGTCTACCACACCCACTCAGCTAAAACCCACTGGAGGCTGAGACCAGGAAACGGCCTGCCCTGCCCCTCTTGGACCTGGGCTTTGGGCCAGATGGGATTGTGGGGTGATGACCATGCAAATGGTGAAGGGTGTGTTTCAGGGCATCCTGTAGTTCCCCTGTTTGCTGTAGCTTCTAGAAAGGAACCAGCCTGACTGCATGGCTCTTGGAAAGGTTTGGTGGCACTGGCCTGTGGCAGTGGGGAGGGCAGGGTCTGGACATGGACATGAAGAGAGGAAGTGAGAATCGGCGAGCTCCCGGTGTCTGTCCATTGGTCCTGCTCCTGAGGGACAGCTGTACTTACTTCCAACAGTCCTTTTGGGCCTCCCTGGGAAGCACCGTTACTTGCCTGTATGTTCCCTGATTTCAGGAGTAGTTTCTTTTACATCTTTATATTCCCCCAGGTTGCCAATAAGAGTGGTTTTCAAACTCTTGACTGCAACTCCTAGTAAGCAATGTATTTTATAGTGTGATCCTGTACCTACACATATTTGTGTATGTAGACACGTACACACATCTATGTAAACAGAAGTTTTATGAGGTAAGATTTACTTTCAAGTGCAATGAATTTTGCAATTTCTTTGTGGGGAGGGGAGGAAGCAGGTCTGGACCCTCCAATATGCTTTCACAGCCCACTAGGTCATGACCCATAGTTTGAAAAAACTGCCCAAGCAGAGTACTTTGCCATTGGAGTAATTAATGCTCTGCTTAGTCCCCCAAAAGGTTTAAAGCAGCCATTCCGTAAAAATTTACCGGATTTAATGAATGGAACGTGTTTGGTACAGTAATAAAACTGCTCCCTTCTGAAAAATGCTCTACAGGGTGCTAAATGTGGACTGTCATGTAATATGTACACGAACCACTTTGCCCTGTACCTGTTAATACTTTTCCTGTTGTAGGTGTTATACTTGATAGAGTAAATGAAGGCTTTTGGGTAAAGCACATCAACATGGAAAGTCCCGTTGGGTTACGAGTTTATGGTTTGGGCCAGACCTTGGCAAATACAGCTGCCTCGTTTTAGAGCCGTCCACTCACGCAGACAAGGGCAGGGCCAAGACTAGACCTGGGACCCCTGCTTCCTACCCCAGGGCTCTGCCTGGCTAGCTGGCCAGTGTGGAAGAGATGCGGTCCCCAAATTGCAGAAGGTCTGTGGACTCAAGGTCTGGATCCTAAAGTGCACGAGGAGGCCCCCACGGTGATTTTCGGGAGTAGGTGGACATGCTCTTAAATAACATTGAATCCTTAGTTTAGAAAAAAAGACGGTTCCTTTAAATTTCTCTTTTTTTTTTTTTTTTTTTTCCTTTGCGTTATGCGGGCCTCTCACTGTTGCGGCCTCTCCCATTTGCGGAGCACAGGCTCCGGACGCGCAGGCTCAGCGGCCATGGCCCACAGGCCCAGCCGCTCCGCGGCATG
>NW_006776684.1:1716062-1746383 GCF_000442215.2 Lipotes vexillifer
CCCGCGTCTCCTGCATCGGCAGGCGGACTCTCAAGCACTGCGCCACCAGGGAAGCCCTAAATTTCTCTTTTAATCCTTCCAGTCATGTCAAGGAGAAAGTCTCACTGGGTGCTAGTAATTCTTCACAATGGCCAATTGCTTTTAACAATGAGAGGGCAGGCCCAGAGTCTCTGGGCAGGGAACTGGGTCCAGCTAAAAAAAAGTCGGTATTATTTTGTCTTTGGCATCATGATCTGTCTCGTTTCTGTCTATTTATGGCATATGATAATGGTTTTCCAATTACGGCTCTGTTATAAAGTTTCTTTTGAAAATGCATTAGTGTAAAATAGTGAGTATTTGTTAAAGGGACATGTTGAGTGACTTACAATACAGGTGGTGGGCAGTAGGGTGGACGTCGCAAGGGAGGGTCCCAGAATACCTGAAGTGTGTCAACCAGCGGCCTTACCGAGCCCCACTTGCCTTTTCAGTGACTTTGGCTTCAAGATGAGTGAAGATTTGTTATTAGAGGTTTGTGTTCCGGATCCTGAGTTTTCTGGGAAGTCGCACTCCCCTCCCGTGCCTTGTCCTGTGGGTTCTGCTTACAGGAGAACCAGAGGGTACGTCTCACAGAGGTTGCCATGTCTGGGACACGGCGGGTCTGCACTTGGTATGGAGAGCGCAGAGGACCACCTGGGTTCCTTTCATACCCTAAATGCCAGAATTCCAAGGTAGCAGGTTTCAGGTAGCTTGGGGAATATTTAACACTGATGTTTGCAAACTCGTCTCCCCACCCTAGCCCCCCGTGGAAAAAAATGCAAGCCTGTAAGCGTCTCTGCAACTCCAGTTGTTTCTTAAGTCATAAACTTCAGCCAGTGCACGTCTTCAGAGCATCGTGTTGAAGAGATACAGTTGACTCTTGAACAATACACATTTGAAATGCATATAAGGTCCACTTACATGTGGATTTTCTTCAGTAAATATAATACCTGTATTTTCATTGTACAGATCTTTTAAGTTAAGGTGGGGGAAAGTTTGTGTTCGATGAGAGATCACAGTATGTGGAATCATAAGAACTAGGGTCCTAATCCTGATTCTATTCAGACTATTTGAGTTCCTGCCTTTGGTGAATTTTTACCTATAGTTGGGGGGTAGGTCAGTGCCCCTGACCCTGGAGCTGTTCAAGGGTCAACGGTATATGTGAAACTCTCGCCTGGGACAGTGCTCCAGATTGTCTCGGCTGCCTCATTTATTTACAGGCAGAAGCAATTCAGAATGATTCACCTTCCTTCTTCTTGCTGTATAGGAAAGTGAATAGATAAGCTGTATTGTCCATGGATGGGTAAATGTTCCTTTATGACTATTCTTTGATGTTTCTGACCTCTCACTCTTGGGGGGGGGGGTGACAGCTATCGGAAGATTTCTGGGGACACCTGCAGTGGAGGAGATGTTGAAGTGCGCCTGGAAGGAGAGCTGGTGCCGTGTCCTTTGGCCGGTGAGACGTGCTTTCTTCCCTTTGTCTTGTCAAGACATTGTTGAAGCATTCCCGTGATCTCACCCGGCTCTTCAAACTTCCTGGAGAGAAAGGATGGGCACCTCAGAGCTCCCATTTCCCCCTAAGCATGGTATCCAAACAACATTTATTTCTAATCTTATGTTCTTATAGGAATGGAAGACATTTTCGGAGGGAAATCCCTTTTGTTCATTGAAAAATATTTATTTGGCATCTGTTGTATTCTAGGCGTGGGGGGCCGAGGTCACCCTTAGGCCTTCTGTGTGTTCCTTGATCTGTTTGTTTGTCATAGAAAGAGACTCATGGCTTTCTGGGAAATAGCTAAGTGATCTATCTTAATTTTTATAACAATAATTATGACTAATATTTTAATGGAATTTTACACATTTTAATGTACTTTTCCATGCGTTATCAGTTTAGTCCTTAGAGCTACCCAGTGAAGCAGATATTATTATTAGCTCCATTTTTTGTTTTGTTTTGTTTCGTTTTGTTTTTTTGCATTACGCGGGCCTCTCACTATTGTGGCCTCTCCTGCTGCGGAGCACAGGCTCCAGACGCGCAGGCTCAGCGGCCATGGCTCACGGCCCCAGCCGCTCTGCGGCATGTGGGATCTTCCTGGACTGGGGCACGAACCTGTGTCCCCTGCATCGGCAGGCGGACTCTCAACCACTGCGCCACCAGGGAAGCCCCTTTTTTTTTTTTTTTTTTTTTTTAATATGAGGAATTGTGTTCAGAGGAGAGAGTTAAACAGTTTATTTGAGGTCACACATCTGGTAAGTGACAAAGCTAGAATTCAGACTCTAAGCCTCATGCTCTTCCTTGGCCATCACTCAAGTGGCAAATGAGCGTCATTCCCATTCTTTGAGGTGATCATGTGCATGCTCATTGGGGGAAACTTTTGCAGCAGGTGCACATGCTATAAAGGTATAATGTGTTCCAAACATTTCAAGTTGATTTGGTGGTGATGGCAGATGTTGAGGTATTTGTATTATAGACGTGAAATTATGATACCTTAACGAAGAGCTAATCTCTTAGCATCTCTCCTTTCTTTGCTCCATTTCTAGTCTTTTTCATGTAGGGCTTCTCTTCCCTCTGAGCCCTCCCTCCTGCTCATGCCTCTGGGGGAAGGTGCGTGACTGGAGCTGGCTCCATTGGTGGTGGTGGCGTCTGATGGAACAGCCATCAGCGCCAAAGGAAGCATGAGCGAACAGCCTCGTCCTCCGTGGGCAGGGAAGAGCAGCCCTCTCCTTCGCTCACTGCTCGCCATTTTGCCCTGGTGTTTTTCATGCTAAGCTCATTAGTCCCTTAATTTAATCTTCCATCATTACTGAGTAATTAACATCCCTCACTGTGGAGACTTCAAAAGAACATGGCTTCAGCAGATTCCCACAAATGAGCAGATAATATTCAAACAGTCCCCTCACGAGAGCTGTTATTGATGAGGGCTTGGGTAAGCAGGGTTTGAGTGATCGCTCTTAAGGGGCTGGAGTAGGTACTTTGGTAATAAATATTTCTGAAGGTAATTCAGCGAGGGACAAAACAGTTTGTTTAAAACTGTCTGAACTGGTAGGAAAGCTATTTTCTCTTCTGATAGGAGAGGATAGAATAGGGAATGAAGTGGAAAAATCTCATGTGTAGTGTAGGCCACCTCCTAAATGTTTTTTTTTTTTTTTTTAAAGCATGGAATAGAAGGCAGGGATGTACCAAGAAAGGAAAAGATGGTTTTATAGGACTAATGTGGAACCATACTATGTTTGCAAAGATGAGGTAATCTGGTCGTCTGGAAGGATTTTTAAAAGTGAAGTCATTTTTCTTCCTTTGAGATTAGGATAATAACGCACATCTCTAGGCTGGGCTCATGTATGGCTGGGATTTACCTAGAATTCTATTTCTTTTCTAAGTTAAGAATTGCACACAAAGTGCTGTCTGTTCCTCTATACCCAATCCTAAGGCAGGTGTTTCAGGACTCAGACTCTACTCAGAAGGCACTAGTTGGTTAGAAGGAAAAAAAAAAAAAACCCAAAGCAACAGAATGAGGTTTCTAGATGGTAGAGAGATGTGGGGTGAAGGGCTTGCTGCTGTGAATGTGTCTCCTCATCTCCACGTGGCAGCTGCCATGAGAATGCTTGATTGCAATGTCACTTACAAGCTGGGCACTTTTCATCTTGACTATTCCATCCCCTGGGAATTACAGTGGGAAGGTTTTCTTGCAAACCAAAGCCAGGGGTTTGTTATCGTGTGGTGGTAGCTTAGATACTTTTGAAGTGAAGTAATACTGAAGGAAAAGAAGGCAAATTTACCTTTGGTAAAAAACAGTAGGTAGACTTATATTTTGGGGGTGCATTATCTATACTGAAGCCTTTATAAAGCAGAGGTGGCTAGGACATGTTAACTCGTTGAATAAATGGGATGAGAGAGAGAAAACCACCACAGTCACCGTGCAGGCATGCAGCAGAGGGATCCAGATTTGCAGCTTGGTGCCAGATGTAACATATTGTCACAACGGATGCCTCAGATATGGATGCAGGTGTGTTGCTCATCTCCATTCCCTTGGAAGAATCTGGATGTTTTCCAGGCTGTTCCCTAAGTGGAAGAGATAGAGCACCAGCTCTTCACATTCCTAGTTGTCTGACGTTAAGTCAGTCCCGTAAGCACCCTGGGCTTCTATTTCTATGTCTTGAAAAATGGCACCATCGGTGTTACACCATTGGGTGTTAAAACATAGACTCTGGATCCAGACCATCCGGGTTCAAGTCTTGGTTCTGCCACTTACTAGTTGTGTGACCTTGAGTGGGTTACTTAACCTCTTTGCTCTCAGTTTTCTCATTTGTAAAATCAAGTTAATAGTAGTTCTTCCTTTATACAGTTGTTACTGGGATCAGACAATGCCTGGTACATAGTACGTACGTTGTGTAAGTATTTAAGTAGAAATAGAATCTTTGTGATGATTGTGTTGTAAAACATTTTGTAGGTGGCCAAGGATGTATTATTGCTTTGAAAATATAGTAGGGTGATATAATGGCTCTGTGTCATTGTGAACAGTATTGAATGGGTGAGTAAATAGATTAGGAAACTTAGCTGTAAGTCTTCAGCGACTTGGGGTCTCTAGTCAACAAGATTACGATGCCACGTGATGCAGTCCTGTGACGAGGAGGAACGTGCTGATTGGTGTAATTATTTTGTCAAGTGTGACCAAAACTTTTAGGCCGAGCTCTGAAGAATAGCTATTGGAGCATGACTACTGGAGGGAATCTAGATTTTTAAAAAATGTAGCAAGTAGACACTTTGCAAAGGAAACAGAGATTCACGGGAGTTTAAGAAACTTGCCCAAGGCAGAAATGTGATTCCCTTACCCACCTTCTAAGTCTGGATTCCTACGTTCTCACTTGACCCGCGCCACGTGCAGTGGCTCTGAGGTTTATGGGTGAGAAAAAAGAGGGTCAGACGTGCGAGGACCCGTTCAGCATCCCCAGGTCCAGCCCCCTGTCGTCTTTGTGTGCCTGTGCAGAGGAGAGCGAGTTCATCCTGTACGCTATGCGCAAGTCCATCCACCGCTACGACTTGACCTCCGGAGCCACCGAGCAGTTGCCTCTCACCGGTCTGCGGGCAGCGGTGGCCCTGGACTTCGACTATGAGCGCAACTGCTTGTATTGGTCCGACCTGGCCTTGGACATCATCCAGGTGCGTCCACTCTGGGTCTGCTCGTGGGGGTTGTGCCTCGTGACTGCCCGGTCCTGGTAAGCTTCTTTCAGAGTGGCCCAAGGAGATGGGTAATTGGAGGTTTTTAAGTTGTAACTCCTCTCAGGGCCAACAGATGACACTTTTCAGTTTTCTGTTTTAGTATGTTCTTCCCCTACCTCCCTCTGTCCTTGTAGGAAGGACAGAGGGAGCCCCCAGTCTGCGGTATTGCTTATAAGTGAGGTCTCCCTTTACCTGCTGGGAAGATTTTAGGATTCGGTATGTAGCACTGTTAGTCCCTCCCTATCTACGCACTGCCTCGTTAGCATCCTTCTTTCCAAGCCGTGATATAGTAACACTTGACTTCTCCATAGTTCACGTAATTATCCATTTCAGCTATTCTGAGCACAGTCAAGAACCAGGAAGTAAGCTGTCAAGGTCGCCATGCAGGCCAGATAGATGGCCATACCCTCAGACCCATGCATTTTAAAGGAGAGCTATTTGATATTTATTCATTGCTTATTTAATCCTTTTAGAAAAGCAATTCCAGCAAGTTTTATCTGGACTTGCAACCCAACAGAAATTTTACAGGGCCCAGGTATCCGAAGGGTTTGGTGGGGGGGGGGGTGGTGGCAGTGACTACTGCCCGTTACTGTCCCAGCGATAGCACCTGATGGCTAGGAGCCTCCCGAGGGAGGAAAGACTTTTTATAAAAAGCAGACACAGGATTTAAAAAATAACAGCAATCTGGTTTCGTTTATTTTAAAAGCAGACAGACTTATGCGTTTTGGTCATCTCCACCTCATTATTGTGATACAGCACAGCTCAGTGACTGGTGTTCACGATGATAATGCAAGGTGATATAAAAGATTCAGTTCTGTTTGGTTATTCTGCTTCAAACAGGAAGCCATAATCCATTTTAGAAATGCTTTTATTAAAAACCAGCTTCATGCATCTGGAACACTTGCGAATATAAAACATCTCCGCCCTCACCCTTCAAGCCAATTGAATAAGTGGGATCCCATCGAAGGGACTGATTTGGCTGGAGGTCATTTGAACATTTCACACCGTTTCTTCTTCTTTCTTTCTCATCAGCGCCTCTGTTTGAACGGGAGTGCAGGGCAAGAGGTGATCATCAGTTCTGGCCTGGAGACAGTGGAAGCCTTGGCTTTTGAACCCCTCAGCCAGTTACTTTACTGGGTGGATTCTGGCTTCAAAAAGATTGAGGTATGTCCTTAATTGTGCAAGCAGGGGAGCCCCTGGGCTGTGAGCCAGATTTGACACAGAAGCAGGAGCCAGTGTGTCTAATTCCTCTGGAGATTCCCTGAGAAATGCAGAGAATGGAGGTCCCGTGTGCGAACAGGGTGCCTGAATCTGTCAAACAGAGATTTCATTACGATACCTGAATACTACTTTTGGGCTAGCAGAAGCATAGAGTAGTAACAGCAATGATGATAATGATACCGTAGCGTTCTTACAATGCCACACTCGAGTATTATGCTGTCAATTAGCATAATGAAGATAATATCGTGATTATTATCATAATATCATTGTTATTAATGATGAGGAGCCCTGTTGGAACCACTTTGCATGAATTATTTGATTCACTTCTCACAGCCACCCTGTAAGGTAGGTTCTCTCGTATCCTCACTTCACCTGTCTGCGCCTGAGCTCCGCAGGGCACTAGGAGGGTAAGAAGTCATGGTCTCCTAGGCATATGCTCAACTCCTGCATGTTCCTGCTGAGGCAGTGGGGCGCTGCCTCCGCACCTCTTTATACTGATTTCACTGGGGAGACATGACTTGTGGTTTACTGGAAGGCACAGTAGAAGCAGAGAGACCCAGAGAGTTGGGGGAAGTTGCATGACAAAAGCCACAAACTCGAGAGACAGACCTGGGTTCAGTCTTCTTTTTTTTTTTTTTGCGGTTCGCGGGCCTCTCACTGTTGTGGCCTCTCCCGTTGCGGAGCACAGGCTCCGGACGTGCAGGCTCAGCGGCCATGGCTCACGGGCCCAGCCGCTCCGCGGCATGTGGGATCCTCCCGGACCGGGGCATGAACCCGCGTCCCCTGCATCGTCAGGCGGACTCTCAACCACTGCGCCGCCAGGGAAGCCCTGGGTTCAGTCTTTATTCTAGTAGCTAAGTGACTTGGGCAAGTTTCTTATCCCTTCTAAGCTGCAGTTTCTTCATCTGTAAGGTGAGGATTCCTTTATCCACTCAGTCATTTGACAAGTGCTGTTTTCGGGCACACTTCATGCCAGGTATGGTTTTAGGTCATGATGATAGAGCAGGAGGCAAGACACACAGGTCCCTGTGCTGAGAGAGATTAGGTTTTAGTGGAGGAAGCGAAATAATGAAGAAATAAGTCCATCCGTCCTGTTGGTGCCACGTGCTGCAAAGAACATCAAATGGGGCAATGTGACTGTGTGACTGGGGAGAGGAAGTGTCTTGGAAGGGACATCTGAGCTGAGCCGTGACCGAGGAGGGGATCATTGGAGTGTTCCCCTCACAGGGTGGTTGAGAGAACGGAATGGAAAGATGCACAGCACCGGGCACACACTGAGCGGTGCATCGGTGGTCTTGTTACTACTCTTCCGCTCCTTTTTTTAATTGAGTGTGGTCAGCGCTCTGCTAGAAGGGTGCAGGTAAAGCTTCAGTGTCCACACGCGTCCACAGTGTACAACTCAAATACTGTGTGTGAAATGGTGTAAGAGTGGCTGCCCCTTGATCGAGGCGGCTCAGAAGGGTCAGCAGAGCAGGTGGACCTGGGGGTGGATATGGCGGGAGCAGACGGGAGCAATTATGTCAGGCTTGGAGAACCATGAGAAGACCAGCCTCCCTGAAGTTGTAGGAGCCTGTGTGGAGGAGAGAGTGTGGAGAGAGCAGTCTGTGGAGGCTCTTACACGGCCAGGCGGTGACGTTGAGTATTTGTTTTGTGGACAAAGCAGAGCCATCGGTGGCTTTGGAGCTTGGAGCAGCGGAGGTGGGTGGAGTCAGTAAACACACAGTGAGCACTTACTTCGTGCAGGTCATCAAGTGGCGCTGGCTCCGCTGTCAGACTGTGTGAGAATTGTCACCTGAGCCAGAGGAGGGAAGAACTCATTCTGGTTGGAGATCAGGGCAGTTTTCCAGATCAGTCTGTAGGGGAATCAGGCGGCCATAAAGGGACTCATCTGTAGGAGGGAGCCAAGTAGGAAACTTTGCAATGTGGGTCTTTTAAGGAGCTCAGACCCATCTTGGCCTTTTCCCCTCCTTTATTTGTCAGGTGGGGAATCCAGATGGCGACTTCCGACTCACGATTGTCAATTCCTCTGTGCTTGATCGGCCCAGGGCTCTGGTCCTCGTGCCCCAAGACGGGTAAGTGCGGTCCCAAAGGAAATCTGTGTGTGTCCAACGCTGCAACAGACAGATTCTCATGGAAAGGCAAACTGCTGGACAGAAACTTGTTTCTAATGATTGTGGTTGAAATAATCTGTGACCTGTAAGTCTTGGAACCATCGCTTAGTCATCCTGGGCAGCTAACTCCATCCCCTTTCCATTAGCAAGCATCGGAATCTCTGTAGGCACCCAGATGTCTCACAGCTGTGGAGTGTTTCTCTAACAAAAGGTAGTATTAAAAGTCTTTCTGGACATAGTCAGGCCAACGTAGCTGGATACTGTAGGGAGTCTTTATCTTGAGTTTAACGTGTGATACACACATTTAACCCCTTGCTTCTTTTCTCTGCCCCCCAGCTTGTGTTTTCTTACCAGCAGTTTGTATGCACTTGGGAAATGCAGAGGTGCTTTTTACTAATTTATTATTAACTTAAGGAAACAGAGCTAAAAGGGAAATTCTGGATGAGGCTTTCGAGCATTTATGATTGAGAGTTAGATCGATTTTTAAAAGAAAATTCTGAAAATAAGATATGCATTTGATTACAAATATTAAAAGAGAGTAGAAGTTGATGAAATGAAAAATATTTGTTTCCTCCATTCTCTTAACTCTTCACCCTCACATTTCCTAGGGGTAATCATTGTTAACAGTTCCTTGGTTAAGAGTTATCATTCAGAGTTTATTTTTACCGACGTACACGTGTATGCCCTTTAAACACAGACACACACAGACAGACACACACGGACACACACACACACACGCGTATCAGAAAAGACTATAGGATATTTACTATTCTGCATGTTTTAAAAATATTTAATATGGTTTGAAGATTGTTTTATGTGAGCACATGTGGCTCTTTAGACATCATAATATTCTTTTGTGTGTACCATAATGTATCACTTTATAGATTAACATCTTTGTGTGTATACGTGTATATACACCTAAATATATATGTGTATACGCACCTATATATATATATATATTTTTGGCTAGTATGAACAACGCTGTGATGAACATCTTTGTACATTGTCTTTGCATAACTTGATTATATCCATAGATAAATTCCAATAAAAGAATTTGTGGGTCAAGGAATTAAGTGGCTTTACCTATTAGAATTAGAGATTATAATAACAGTGCTGAACTAACTGGCTGAATTCTTATCTCTTCGGAGCAGTTTTTGAGCTCCCATTTCCCCAGTTCTGATGGGATGTGTGCTCTTCCCCGGTTTTGGCCAGGGTGATGTTCTGGACCGACTGGGGGGACCTGAGGCCTGGCATTTACCGGAGCAACATGGATGGTTCGGCTGCCTATCGTCTTGTGTCGGAGGACGTGAAGTGGCCCAATGGCATCACCGTGGACGAGCGGTGGATCTACTGGACGGATGCCTACCTGGACTGCATCGAGCGGATCACTTTCAGCGGCCAGCAGCGCTCCGTCATCCTGGACAACCTCCCACACCCCTACGCCATTGCTGTCTTTAAGGTGGGGCCTCACTTGTTCCAGCATTGGACATCCTGTCAGTGTAGGTGAGGAGCAGACTGAGGTGTAGAGCCTGCTGTCTCTGGATTTTTGCAGAGATGCTTATCTAACTTAGAAAATCAGCTCATTTCTGAATTGGAGGCAGTTTCTTTCTGCCCGTAGGGTGGGAGGCCAGACAGAGCTGCCAGGGGTCCAGGATGCTCACTGTTCGCCTTTCATAGTTTGAGGTTGCATCCCATGAAAATTCCTGGCTTGCCTTTCAGTATCGGTAGCCTCATTTTGGCTCTGTGTCTTTTTTTTTTTTTTTTTTTTTTTTGCGGTACGTGGGCCTCTCACTGTGGTGGCCTCTCCCGTTGTGGAGCACAGGCTCCGGACGCGCAGGCTCAGCGGCCACAGCTCACGGGCCCAGCCGCTCCGCGGCATGTGGGATCTTCCTGGACCGGGGCACGAACCCATGTCCCCTGCATCGGCAGCCGGACTCTCAACCACTGCACCACCAGGGAAGCCCTCTGTGTCTTTTTTAAAAATTTTTTATTTTTTGGCTGCATTGGGTCTTCGTTGCTGCGCGTGGGCTTTCTCTAGTTGCAGTGAGCAGGGGCTACTCGTCATTGCAGTGCGTGGGCTTCTCATTGTGGTGACTTCTCTTGTTGCAGAACGCGGGCTGTAGGTGCACGGGCTTCAGCAGTTGCAGCACGTGGGCTCAGTAGTTGCGGCCTGTGGGCTTAGTTGCTACACAGCATGTGGGATCTTCCTGGACCAGGGATCGAACCCATGTCCCCTGCACTGGCAGGCAGATTCTTAACCACTGCGCCACCAGGGAAGTCCCTGGCTCTGTGTCTTGGTCTCTTGTGAGGTTTGCTCTCTTCATTCCCTGATGTCTTGAGATGAGCCCTGTCCCACCTCTGCCTCCTGGGGAGTGGCCTGTCACTTGTGCTTCGACTCTAGAACACAAAATGCTTGTTCAGATTTTCTACGGAAGGGTTCAACTTGTGGTCAAACTTATCGGATGCTTATTGGATAGTTTCTTTTGGGTAGTTCCTTCAGTGTGGATATTTGGTGAGGTTTGGATAAAATCACTGACTCTTGCATTTAAGTCAGATCTTGATCAGGCTGATCATTCAGCCAGTGAATGTTAGGTGTCCACTGCACGATGGAGCTCTTGTTCTGAATGAGGGTCCAGAAAAAATGACAGAAGAGCTGACTAACAAACAAAGGTTTTCTTTTTAGAATGAGATCTACTGGGATGACTGGTCACAGCTCAGCATATTCCGAGCTTCCAAATACAGCGGGTCTGAGATGGCGATTCTGGCGAACCGGCTCACGGGGCCCATGGACCTGAAGATTTTCTACCGGGGGAAAACAACCGGTAAGGCAGCATCTCCTCCTTAATCTCTGTCGAGTCGATCTCTTGAAAGGGGCTGGGTGTGGGCAGTCTCTGATCAAGCAGGATCTGGCACCCTGTCATGACAACATGTGCATTATTTAATTTCTTCCTATGACATCTTAATTTCTTTTCTAATGATACACAAACAGCTGGAAGACAGCATGTTTTTGCCTGCCTGGAACGCTGGTGCTCGGTGGGTCAATTACACCCTCCTCCTGCCTTTGGCCCCTGACTGATGGGTGCTGTGGCTTCTGTTGCAGCTGGAGAGGCCCAGTGTGCACTTAATCCCCGCTTGGCACCCTGACAGGGAGTGATGCTGTGCTGGGTGCATAGCTTCCGACAGGAGTCCCGTCTTCTCTGGTTGCTCAGAGGACCAGTTGCTCATTGAGCCCTACTTCCCTCGCAATGTGAGATCTAGTTATGTGATGACTTAATTCGCTTGTCCCCACTGTGAAACTCTAAACCCCATGAAGCAGGAGATTCTGTCTTTGTTTTTGCTCAGTAATCTTACCAATGACCAGCACTCAGTAGCTGCTCAATTCATACTTGTTGAAAGAAGAAGGGATGGGGGTGGGGAGTGTTGCTGGTAGGTGTAGAGAATGGCTACATGAAAGACTGTGGGCTGAGGCTTCAAGGACTGCTGCAAGGCTCTGACTGGCTGGTCCTGGGGTCCGAGACTATTCAGTAGGATACCTTCGTCCTTACTGCACTGCCCTTGCCCCTTGTTTATCTCCCAACCATACTGTTGATTCCAGAGGAGGGGGATCTGGGTACTCCCCAGAAGAATAGTCCCTTTAAGAAGAGCCCTCTTTATCGCAGCAGGATTAAGTAGCATCTTGGGTCTGCTGACTCCCCTTTATTGACAGACTGCTAGGTTTCCTGTTTTGAACTAGAACGTTGATATTGTCTTGTGGTTTTTGGCTGGCCCTGTGCTAAGAGAAAATTGACAAGGGGAAATAATACGGTTATAGATATCACTGCTGTCCTTTGGGGACTAATGAAGAGAGCATGAAAACACGCTTGGAAAACTGTAAAGTATCCTAGAAATGGAAGTCTGCATTATTGTTATGTCTTCACAGCTGACCCGTGAGGTGGGCAGGGCTGGTATTATGGTCCATGGTTTCTAGATTAGGGAACAAAATCGCAGATGTGAATTAGCTTTCCCAAAGACCCCTCCCTTGTTTAGGAGCTGGGCTTTTGTTCCAGTTCTGCCACAAGACGAAGTCACATTCTTTCTTAGAGGAGGTGCCTGTTTTGAAATAGGGCAGAGAGACAGAATACAGAAAAAGCGCACGCGCACACACACACCTCAAAGACAAAAAAAAAGAAAAAGATTAAAAAAAAAAAAAAGAATGAAATAAGGAGAGAGAAAGGAATCATGCTTTCCAGCTCCAGGGGCTGAAATCTCAGGGCCTTTGACGGAGGACACCCAGCCCTACTGATCCGCCCCTCTGGCAAGCCGAGGGAATTCTCAGCATTTCTTCAAGTTACGTCCCCGTCCAGAAAAGCAGGTCTGCATTTTGACATGTGCTTGTCAGCATGTGTTGGCTGAGCACACAGCCTCAGCTCCTGCAATACTGTGTTCCGATGGACCCGTAAACCCCGGTTCCCATCCCGAGTCTCGGCTGGTCACTTCCTCTCAGCTGCCATGAGGTCACCGCTGTGACCCCGGAGCTACTCTGGCTAGTTTAAAGGAAGGTGACTCTTTGAGACATAAAGGGGGAATCATGGCCTGTCTCCTGCTTCCCGGGGACCTCCTGCCCGCAGACACAGGGCCAGTGAAGCCAGTTTGTCATGTCTCAGGCCGGTTTGGGTTAAATCAAAGCATTTGCAGTGGCACCTGGCTGCCAGCACTGCCTGTGTGCATTGGGTGCCTCCTGGCCTTGAACTTGTTTGCTCAATCCTGTCTGCTTTGTCAGACGCTGAGAGTATTACAAGTTCATGATGGGTATTGGCAATCCCTGGTGCCAGTCGAGCTTTATTAACTTTGTCGTCTGCTCCTAACACACACAGGACTTTGTACTAGCCGTGTGTAGAGTGATAACGACATTTACTCTGAGGGATCTTGCTGTGTCATAAGCACCACACTAACTTGCCCAGTGGGCTTGTATAACCTCAGTTAACCTTCCCCAAGGCCATGTGTATTATTATTCCCATTTTATAGATGAGAATGTGGAAGTCAGGTTCCGTACCTTTTCTCCATCACACATTTAGTAAGTGGTGAGAATTTGAGCCATGGCCTAGTTGACTTCACAGCTTGAACTTCAATAAAACCATCAGGCTCTCTTCCGTCTGTGATCTGTTGTTGGATTAGCAGTGCCGTGGGATACAACAGTGATCGAGGAGTACTAGGTTTTGATTGATTCTTGTTTAGGACAAGAATTTTGTTCACTTGCAAAGTGTCTCTTTGGGATATTGGGTTATAAACAGATGCATATTTTCGTCTTTATACCGGGCTGATTTTTACACAGCGTTACTGGAATTAACTCTTCATAAAGAGTGTTTTTTTTTCCTTAAAACAGCTTACTTTGCAAGGCTATTAATGTATGCAACTGATGCTGTAATGGGTTAAAATATTTTGGAGTTCTCCTTCAGAGCCTGCAGTAAGCACATGCTTTTCAGTATCCGTAACGAAGGCAGATATTTATTATGTGGGGTAGATTTGATAATTGTCAAGTACGTAGATTGTTAAGCAAGATAATAGCAATTTTGGCTCCTAAACTGGTTCTGGGGGAGTTTTCCAAAGAGGAAATCTAACAGTGTTCTGACTATGCCTGGTGAAGACACTGCGGGGCTAAGTGTTTGGTCTTCTCTTCACATGGCCCACCTTGCCCACAAAAGGCTGTGGCATCCTGGGTGAGGGGTCTCTAGCTGTGTGGTGGTGGAACTGTGCTGAATCCTCCTCCTTGCTCTCCCGGGTTCTCTGTAACTAGCACACTCCCATTTTCTGTACTGTGGCTTTGGACCTGCCCACACACTCCTGCCCTGCCTAACTCTTGGGGTCAGTGACTTGGCTGCCTAGGTTGGGGTTTGTCCCTGGCCCTGCCTCTCCGGCTGCAGATTCATTCAAGTCTGTTGAGACCCATCTCCTGAATTACCGCATCTCCCTTTGGGCACTGACTGTACTTTTGCCTCTTCTTTGGGTGGGAACGTTTGCCCTGCACGGGAGAATGTCAGTTGTGTTATTTTACAGACACGACCCATGTGAAAATACTCCTGTCGTTGAGTATTTTTCAAATACTCTATTATTGTTTAATTTCTTGGAACGTCAAACAGTACAGCATCCTTTGAATACAAAGAACATGTTCCAGAACCCCAGATGGGGTTGTTTTCGTTACTGGCAGCTCAACATTCCCTCCTGCAGCCCACGGCAGGTGTATTTGAGATAAAGGGACAGTGTCTGCCCACGGAACAGATGAGCGGGAGCTGGTTTCTGGCATTTCTGCTCCAGTCAGCAGGTTATTCACTATGATAATCCAGCCTATAGGTTGATGGGGTCATTTGCAAACCCCTTTTGAATGTTGCATCATACAGATCTCCCCCTGTGGATGTGTGTATTTTATCCACTTGGTAATGCCTTGTGCTCTTGGATCCTTAGCATGAAAGCAATACTGTTGCTGTACCATGGCGGGGGTTTATTTTTATGTGTAATACCAGTTAAACACCGATGAGGTGCCAACACATCCAAGGCTTCTGAGTGTGTCAACACCCATCTGAGTACCGATTGTCATTAATGCACCCTGTTTCCCAACCAGAGGCCAGCAGAGGCGTGGCATAGTTCAGATCTTGGCTGACTGGAAACCGGTTACTTGGATTTCGTTCTGGTGGCGTTCTCTGTCCATGAGATGGCACAGCTGAAGAATCTTTATCAGTTGAGTTTTATCCAAGCACTTATGTTTATTTTTCCCAGTTTTGGTGATGAGTAGTCACAGGCAAAAGGAAAAAATACATTTCTTAATTTACATGGCTTTCACGTTGCTTTATAGTTGCATCATATTTTCAGTTGTTAGGAAATGGTTATGGGTCCTCTCTCTCCTACCCAGAAAGACGTGGAGGGTAGAAAACACCTTTTCCATCACTGCCCATCCACAGAAGTCCTCCCTTGAGAGTGCAGTGGAGGATTGTATGGACTCTAGCTGGCACTCTCTTTGGAAAGCTGAACCAGAGAAAAGATTGGAAATAGTGGGCTAGATCAACAGTGACTGGTCCTTATGTGGGTTCATTGCATGTGGATTTATTGCCTAATGGGTCTCTGGTTGGTTCCTCATTGAGCTCAGCAGCTGTGCCCTGGCACAAAGGAATTGAGAAGGGCAGGCCCAGATTTTTGTCCGAGCCCTGTCATTTCTCAGGTGTATATTCTAATTAAGGACTTTGGGGGTCACAAGGTATAGTAAACTCACTGAAGCTAACTCAAGTGAAAAGTGCTGTGGAAAGAATGAAGGGGGATAGGAAGGGAGCCAATATAGGAGGTGCAGGTGTGCCAATGGGGACTGGGGCTGGGCCTGGCAAAGCCGCCTTCCCTCCCCCTCCCTCTTCCCTCGTCCTGGTGTCATCCTTTCTTCTCTCCATAAGTTGGCTTCATCGTCCTGACGCTGCAGAGACTGATCCTACCTGCACGGCTCTGACTTGTACAGGTTTTGGCTTGCCCTGCAGCTCCTGTGATGCCCTGCAGCGCGCCTGTGACGCCCTGCAGCGCGCCTGTGACGCCCTGCAGCGCGCCTGTGACGCCCTGCAGCGCGCCTGTGACGCCCTGCAGCGCCTGTGACGCCCTGCAGCGCCTGTGACGCCCTGCGGCGCGCCTGTGACGCCCTGCGGCACGCCTGTGACGCCCTGCAGCGCCTGTGACGCCCTGCAGCGCCTGTGACGCCCTGCGGCGCGCCTGTGACGCCCTGCAGCGCCTGTGACGCCCTGCGGCGCCTGTGACGCCCATGGGGCCTGACTCTCCTCCTGGATCCAGCTCCCCACCTACCTTGTGGTGTCTCAGCGTCCTGATTTCAGATTCCCAGGAGGACCGGTGGGTGCCTGGCTTGGTTCTGGGGCCATCTGATCCAGCCGGGGCCCGGCTCACACTCGCCACGTCTTTCCCTTCCTGAGCTTCGTGTTGCTGGGTCTGTAAAAGGAGGAGGCCGCCCTGGGCCTCAGGCCTGCGTTTGGTGCACCCTGGTGTTTACTAACCTGGCCACTGCCATCTGTCTCCGTTCCAGGAAGCACCTCCTGTGCATCCAGGCCATGCAGCCTGCTGTGTCTGCCCAAGGCCAACAACTCTAGGAGCTGCAGGTGTCCAGACGGTGTGTCCGGCAGCACCCTCCCGTCCGGGGACCTGATGTGTGAGTGTCCTCACGGCTATCAGCTGAAGAACAGCACGTGTGTCAAAGAAGGTGCGTCCCTTTCCTTTTCCCACCATCCCCCCTCCCTTCTGTCCCCGCTCCGGGTGTCCTCGATGCACTCATGTTTGGGGTTATTAAAAATGCCCAAGGTAGAAATTAAACCCCCCTAGATACAGACATCCTGGTTCAGGCTCCAAGGCCCGTGATCCCTCAGTCCTCATCCAGAACAGGCCCATGCTGTTCTTTTAAAAATAAGAGCTGCTTTTAGGATTAGTGTCAGGAGATGCAGGCTTTCCTCTGAGTGCCCCTTTCTTTTTTTTCCCCACCTCTTCCTCTTCTCATCCACGCCCCACATCTACCTTCTCCAGCTTCTCCTGCTTCCGTAAGTCACACCACCCTGACTTGGGCAAGGGACTGGTCGGACTCCTTCAGAGTTCACCACATCTCATCCAGCAGCTTTCCGCCCCCCTGCCCCCCGCCCCCTGCCAGCCTGGGAACGTCTGAACTTTCCAGCCAATATTGCAGAGGACTTCAAGCCTTTCCTCCCAAGCCCTGGCCAAGTGGCTGCAGCAGCCTCGTTCCACTCCCCCTTTCAACACGGATTCTAACATTTTCCCCCTGAAAACCTGCTAAATCTTTCTTTCCTGTCTAGTTTTTCCGTTTACCCAAAGTGGCCTTCTGGGCTCTCTTAAGAAATACAAACGGAAAGAAAATGAACCTTTTCTTCTGAGACACAGGAGACTCTCTTTCAGGCTCTCGACATCATCTTAAAGTTGTTGGGAAAGAAATGGAGTTAACACTGAATTCCAGCAGAAGAAGAGGGCCTCTCTGTATCCCTGTCAGAATGCCTTTGGTTGTCCAAACAGGAGGCCAGTCATCACGTGTTCTCGACCCAGTCGACTAAACAGTGCCTTTTTTTCTGTGTGAGGAATTGTAACTGCTTGCTTTGAAGAAGTCATGGTTTGAAGTAGAAAAAAAATCCGCAAGAATATGTAAAGCAAATCTCCATAACCTTCCTCGTTAATAAGTGGAATATATGTGAATATATATGACCATAGTCTGTATAAACTATATAGATACACTGAATATATGTTTGGATCTTTGTACACAGTCCCTTAAGGAGTTCCTTGTGAAATTAGTATTTTATAACATTGGTACTAGACCCACTGTATCCACTAGACCCACCTGGCACCACCATTCTCCTTTTTCATCATCGCGACCCCCTCTGATGCTCCTAGCTGCCTCTGCTCCAGTTTTTTTTTTTTTTTTTGGGTCGCGGGGCCCCTCCCCGTTGTGGCCTCTCCCGTTGCGGAGCGCAGGCTCCGGACGCGCAGGCTCGGCGGCCGTGGCCTTAAGGAGTTCCTTGTGAAATTAGTATTTTATAACATTGGTACTAGACCCACTGTATCCACTAGACCCACCTGGCACCACCACTCTCCTTTTTCATCATCGCGACCCCCTCTGATGCTCCTAGCTGCCTCTGCTCCAGTTTTTTTTTTTTTTTGCGGTACGCGGGCCTCTCACTGCTGCGGCCTCTCCCACTGCGGAGCACAGGCCCTGGACACGCATGGCTCAGCGGCCATGGCCCACGGGCCCAGCCACTCCGCAGCACATGGGATCCTCCCGGACCGGGGCACGAACCAGTGTCCCCTGCATCAGCAGGCGGACTCCCGACCACTGCGCCACCAGGGAAGCCCCAATTTTAATTAAAAGAGGAGAGAAGGGGGCCCCCTTGGATGCTTGCTTCCCTGCGGGCACGTGTGTGTAGCATCCCCCTTCCCCTCTGCCATCTAAGGCATGTTATTTGAGTAAGACAAATGGACACTCAAAAGAGAAAGCCTTGTGGTCCAGCAGGAAGAATGATATTGGTTTCGTTTCCTCCTCTGTCTCCCCCAATGGCCAGAGAACACCTGTCTCCGCAACCAGTATCGGTGCAGCAATGGGAACTGTATCAACAGCATCTGGTGGTGTGATTTTGACAACGACTGTGGGGACATGAGCGACGAGAGAAACTGCCGTGAGTCCCCGCTTGTCCGAGTTTTCGGGGTGATAGGCATTTCCCGTTACTCGGAAGGCTGGTCAGCGCCTCCTGGGTGGGGCCTGCAGTCTGGGGCCCCCATGATCAGTGATGCCCATTTAAGCGGCTGGAGAAAACACATTTCCATATTAGATATTTATTATTAATTAAAGCAAACGCACTTAAGTAAGCTAGCTACTCACTGCAAGAGATTTACAAATAAGCGTTGCATGGTTGGAACTGAGCTGATTTGGGAGTCAGGCAGTCTGGGCTCTGACCGTGGCTCTTCCACTGTGAATAGAGCTGGTGACCTGGGGCAGGTGACCAGGTGATAGTCCTTGATTTATAAATTTAACGTTTAGCCTTTTCGGAGATGGGAAACAGGCTTTACCTTGTTACCTCCAATCAGTTGGTGCCGGCTACCTGCAAGGCTCAGGAGAGGTTGTTCTAATTGGTGATGCCAGCTTTGGCCTGGGTTGTGGGAACATTGGTATGTGTGCATGTAGATGTCATCTTTGAACTATGTAATTTCTAAGGTCCAACTACGAAAGTATGTGATTCTGTTTAGCAGGGTTTAAGGACAAATAACTACTTACAATGGATAATCTATTTACCGCAAAGTTGGCCATCTTTCTTCAGTTAATTTTTAGTAGCTTCGACATCATCTCCTAAGGAGGGGTCAGTCAGTAATATGTTCACCCGTTCACTCAACACGTGTTTATTGAGGACCATGTGTTCCAGGCTCAGTGATAGGCCTGGGGATAAACTGGTGATCAAAGTGGACACAGAGTTTACAGTCTGAAGGGGGGTCGGAGAAATAACCAGCCAGGTACATTCGAGCCATGAGCGCTGTGATGGGGCAGCACCATGAGCTTCAGGAAGGGTGCCCCCATCAGACTTGGGGAGGTCCTTAGGAAGGGTGGGCAGAGGTGAACCAAGCAGAGGTAGAGGGAGGAAAGTTCCGGGCAAGGGAGCAGCATGGACGAAAGCCCTGAGGCCAGTGTGTGCTGCATGAGCAGGAAAGCAGCGTGGGTTATTGAGAACTTGAGTGGGAGCCATGGGGTAAGGGGAGGGTGGACTGGTGCCTGGGGCCCAGAGTAGCAAGGACCTGTGGACTTTATCAGAAGAACAGTTTGGAACCATTGAAATGACAGGATAAGATTTTGCCTTTGGAAAGATAAAGGCATGGGCAGAATGAATGAGGTGGGAGAAAGGCCAGAGCAGGGAAGCCAGAGACCAGTCTGAAGGCTTCTCTTTCAAATGTTTTGCCTTTGGAAATCCAAAAGCTCATTTATCATTTTGTGCTATAAGGACAGATTAATGGGTGTGTCCCGTCTCTGTGTACCCACCTTGCCTCTGGCGAAGATATTTTGCCAGCACGTGCCTGTTCCTGTGCCCCTCCTCCCAGAAAGCAACTTCAGAAACAGTCAACTTGTTACCTCATCTGCGCCCTGCAATCCTAGGTACTGCCTTTTCTGGCTCATAGGAGGTTATTACCAGACCTTAATCATTTTTCCTTGGTTTCGGTGGCTGCCTTTCACGCGGAGGGAGAGGAGCTTACCAACAGCAGATTTGGGAGAGCACCAGCCTCTCCGTGTGTTTTTCTTTTCTGCAAAAGGGACACTGATCAAACCTCCTGTACCTCCCAGGGTCTCAGGAAGGTGTGATATTTGTGAGGGAATAGCCAAAGCTCCTTACAGACATTAATTGATGTTAACATCATTGGAGCAGATTCTGCAAAGGAGTTTGTTACGGAAGAGGGTGGGCGAGGAGACACTTCTTAGAATTAACACATTGTAAGAAAACTGCCCGGATGTAATGAGGCGTAGCTGAAGCAGAGAGCTGTAAACTAGAGGACCTCGTGTCCAGTAGCTCGGGATTCCTCCTTGGGTTCCTGGGCTTTGGTTTCTACTAGATGGACGAGCTGGGGTCTCATATTGGTTCAGTGTTTTGCGAGGAGGACCTCCCTCCATCTCCTTCCCCACAGCCCCTGAGCTCTGGCCTCACAGGTTTCCGTGCAGAGTTTAAGCTTCTCCTCGGAGTGAATTATGCAGCTGGCTCTGCGCTCCTCCGGGTTTGGTGCAAATGTCAGCCGGGCTTGACCTTCCCGAGCCCCTGAGACTTGCTTTCTGCTCTGCTTTCTTGCAATTCCCCGCAGCTCGAGTCCTGGACTAGTCAGATGTGGCAGAGGTGAAGAGGTGAGGGGTGCAGGGTATAAAACGTGGAGCCTGGGAGCCAGGAGGGTGGTGCTTATCTGAGCCTTCCTGAGCGTCTCCCTTATCAAGGAGGAGGGGGCAGGCACCCTGTTCCTGGGCAGGGCTGCAGGAGGGGACAGGCCGTGGCTGGGCAATGCTGTCTGGAAGTTAAACGAGGCATCCCGTCAGCTGCCAGGGAAGAGGAGAGGCGTGGCAACAAAGGCAGACGTGGGAGGGATGCTGTCGGCAGATCCCCCTTCTCTTCAGCAGGCTCCTGCCCTGGGTGGCTGTCAGCCGCTGGGGGTCTTGACGTGAATCCCCTGCAGTCTTGTCATTTCTGTATTCATCCCCTGCCTCCCACCATGAACTCAGTTACGGAGAAGAAACGGAGCCGCAAATAAGAGCGGCCGGGCACGCCTGACTGCAGGGTTGCCGCCCGCCTCTCACTTCCTGATACTCCCCACCCTCATCCCAGGATTCTGTTCTATCACGTCATTCCTTGTGGATTGGCTGCTCTAGGAGCAGCCTTCTTTCCCAAAGCCTTTTCTGAAAGGTTCTAGGGCTTATGCTTAAACCCAGATAATTTCTGTTTAGAAGGGGGAGAAAAATCGAATTATGTTCACATTCTGAGGCAGAAGGGCGAGAGGAGGGATGGGAGGAGACGTGACGTTTGTTTAGAGCCCATTATACTCGCATCCTAAGGATGGGTGCTGGTCCCAAACTTGTTTTCTTATTGACCATCATAATAATGCCAGGAGGGTAGGTATTATTTCCATTTTACAGTAGCGGGACCGGAAGCCCAGGGGGGTTGGGTGAAATAAGTTGTGGCTGGTGGAATTAAGACCCCTGTCAGGTCTTTGTGTCTGTCATCACAAGCGCTTGCCCACGTTACCTTATCTTCCTTTTGCTGTGGAGAAAACTGAGGCTCGGGAAGGTTAAAATTAATTGCTAGAGGAAGAGGCAGAGCCAGGATTTGAAACCCTGTCTCGCCTGACTGCAGGGTCTCTGTTCCTGCTGCAGAATTTTACCTCAGCCTCCCTCTGTCCTCTGTACGGTGAGGAGCCAGCTTCGTGTGTAAAATTGGGCCTCCTAATGGTAGTTTTCCAGATGAAGGTATTTCTGCCATTTATTTAGGAAGACACCGTCACTTCTGAGGGGATCTTAGGAGGTTATCTAGTGGAGCGGTCCCCAACCTTTTTGCACCAGGGACCGGTTTCGTGGAAGACAATTTTTCCATGGACGGGGGCGGGGGGCTGGTTTCTGGGTGATTCAAGCGCATTGATTGATTATGGTCTCTGTGCAGTCAAACCTCTCTGCTAATGATGATCTGTATTTGCAGCCGCTCCCCAGCGCTAGCATCACTGCCTCAGCTCCACCTCCGATCATCAGGCATCAGGTTCTCATAAGGAGCGAGCAGCCTAGATCCCTCTCATGCCTAGTTCACAGTAGGGTTCACACTCCTATGAGAATCTAATGCCACTGCTGATCTGACAGGAGGCGGAGCTCAGGCGGTAATGCGAGCTATGGGGAGCGGCTGTAAATACAGATGAAGCTTCACTTGCTCACCCACTGCTCACCTCCTGCTGTGCGGCCTGGTTCCTAACAGGCCACGGACCGGTACCAGGGACCCCTGATGTAACACATCATGCTGTCTCCTAGCTCAGTGACAGTTTCTCACTCTTCCCAGCCCTGTTCGGATCTGGAATCCGTCCATGGAAAGATAGGCCCTTATCTCCCTTGGCTGTAAATTTCAGGTTCTCACACAGTTTATTTTTTCTCTAAGTCTAGGTTTCAATTCTCTTGTTGAAATTCATATTATAATTAATATCTGCTTCCTTCTGTTTTTCAGTTGGCTTTCCAGTGGGATGTTTGTATTTGGGGGGAGTTGACTGGACCTAATGAGCATGTTGTCTCTCTTTCCCATCCTAGCTACTACCATCTGTGATCTGGACACCCAGTTCCGCTGCCAGGAGTCTGGGACTTGTATCCCACTCTCCTACAAATGTGACCTTGAGGATGACTGTGGCGACAATAGCGATGAAAGTCACTGTGGTAAGGGGACGTGATGTCCAGGAATCCTCTTCCAGAGGGGGCAGCACCCTGGCTCATGGGACGGGTTGGAAATGGAGAATTTCTGAAAGCCATTGTGGGATTTATGACATCAGCTGCATGGCCACCTCCATTCACATGGTAGGATTGATTCATTCATAAAGTGATGGACCCTGCTTCCTTGCAGAGATGCTGTACGCATGAGTGTGAGAATTAGGAAGATTTCTAAATGAATTCAGGAAGTTATTAACAGCTTTACAGCCTTAGCCCACGCACGCCTCTGGGCAGCTATGACGTTAGCCTCCTGAAGACTCAGAGCTCTACCTTTGTGAACTGTTTTTTTGTTTTGTTTTGTTTTTTTTAACTGATCTAATTCAGTAAACCCTGTTAGAAGTCAGTGGATGGTACAAACGTTGTTTGAGCATCTGTTTTCTGAATGGACATTTTTATTTAGGAAAATAGTGTGTTGGAATTGAAGGAGTGGTGGGAATTCTCTAGTTCAGTCCTTTTGATTTCCAGATGAAACACCTGAGGTCCATAGAGGTCAGGGGGCTTATTCAAGGTGACACAGTTAGTTTGTGTCAGAAAAGGGAACTGGAACTGTGTTTCCCACGCCCTTCTTCTCGCATGATCCTCCCCAGTCAGTTTCACGAGCCCTGTCTTAGTTGATGGGCTCTGGGTACCAAACCCGTAGCTGCTGTCACGGGAGGGAACAGTACACAGAGTGCCCCAGCCTGGAGGGGAGTGCGTGTGGGGGCCACTGCGAGGGTTCGGTGAGGCCCCGTGGGCTCCCTGCCTGTACACGGGGGCAGGTCAAGTCCAGCTGTGCGTGTGCTTCTGGACAGGGCCTGCATCATCACGACTCACTGGGACTCAGATAAGGAGAGTGGGGGAAATGATCCTAGCCTGGATGTCAGAGCACTTCTCTGGGGGGGAGTGGTTACATAATTTTCCTTCATCTTTGTAAAAATACGAAGTTCCAGGAAACAGTCCTTGGGGTTGGCACTGTTTTCCCTTCATTCCTCCCACGTCCCCCTCTGCACTCAGAGGGTTAACGTGCACAGCCAGTTTTGCTCTCGTCGGGAGGGATCGCCATGTGGTTATCTGTTTCTAATGTGTCCTCTCACCCACTCACTGGACACATGTTGGACCATTAAATGGTGTCTGTCCCTCAGATTCTCTGTTCATGGTCCATTCACGCTGGTGCACCTGAGTCCACCTCAAGGTCGCAGGTGGTCCCTACCTCAGATCCAGGTCCTCTTCATGAGTCTCCAGACTGTTTCCTCATGAATATCTGCTCCCCAGTTCACCATCAACCTCTCTCACTGAGGCAGCCACCCTGGGCCCCCGGGCTTGGCTACTTCTGTTTTCCTAGAATCTTTACAATTCCATGTGAAAATTCTGTTTTGTTAGTATCCCCAGGGCCTACAAAAGATGCTGTCAGTGTAGTTGCCGCTCCTGTCCTGGTCAGACTGCCCTGGTTCGTTTGTCTCCGGCCCCCACCCTTCTTGAGACAGCCCCAGCAGCCAGCATCCCAGAAGCTCTGCCCACAGGAAGTCACCAGCTTTTCTGTTTTGGGAGCTCAGCACTGATCTCTCTTTTCCCTGAGCTGAGCATCTCACATTGATCAGCACACTCTGCATTCTCATTACTCCTGTTCTGAAACCACAGGCTCTGTCTCTGGAAGTCTGTTTCTTGAATATTTGGCTTTCTGGGCAGCCAGAGCATTGCTTCCCAACCTTCTCCAACGTAGGAGGCATAGAAAATGATATTTGTAAAGTGCACCAAGATAAATGGCCAAGGCCGCTGTTGCCTAGAGGCAGCTGGTGGCCAGAGTGTGAGGTGTCAGGATCTCAGCACACCTGTGCCCCATTTGCAGCGCACTGCAGTCATCCCTGAGTATCCACAGGGTATCAATTCCAGGACCCACCATGGGTTCCAGAATCCACAGATGCTCAAGTCCCATAGGCGGCCCTCCATACCCACGGATTCCGCATCCACGGATTCAACCAACCATGGATCGTAAACATAGTGCCCATTGCACAGTTGGCTAAATCTGTGGATGCAAGACCTGAATATGCAGAGGGCCAACTGTACTTGGGCACCATCCTCGAGGACTTTCCATCCCTGGTTAAAGTCTTCATGCGTGCTTTCTGGATCATCAGCGATAATAGGGATATTGGGTGCATCTCTAACCCTTAGGAGCTTTGACCTCAGAGACAGAATTCCGGGCAAGCTTTTGTGCTCAGATCCTTGTCTGTGGTCTCACCTGCAGAAATGCACCAGTGCCGGGTTGACGAATACAGCTGCAGCTCTGGCATGTGCATCCGCTCCTCCTGGGTGTGTGACGGGGACAACGACTGCAGGGACTGGTCTGACGAAGCCAACTGTACTGGTCAGTATTCCCTGGACTCCCTGAGAAGCACTTCCCTGCTCATGTGCTGGGTAGCATTGCAGCCCTACGTGATCGCAGAATCTAGGCTGTAAGAAATGGACCTTAGAAACCAGCGAGATCAGTGCTTCTCAAAGAGCTGGTCTTTGATAAGCTTGTGCCGAAAATTTAATCAACTCTCTGCTTCCTTCCTTGAGAAGGTCTTGCCATGAGAAAATGTTCAACTGAACAGTCTCCTGAGTGATAGAGTTGATTTACATTTTGGCTCAAGCTTATTTCCTTAGGACCAGTAACAGTAACCAGTACAGACTGACCCCTGGTCTGGGGACCATATATTGAGTAACATTGAACTAGCTCATGTTTTGGAATGCAGCATCAAGGGGTTCCCTAAACACTGAAAGCTTAAATTGTGCTTGCACTGTTTTGGGTAAGATTTTATTGAAAATAAATTTGGGAACAACATTAGAATATGAGAGGAAGGCTGGGTGGTGTAAGGTAGAAGTAATGTTGTAATTCTTCTGTTGGGTGTTAAGTTCACTCATGTTCACTCCAGTGTTTTGTGAATGAATGAATGAACGAGGGCCGTATACATCATGGAGGACTCGGGGACAGCAAGGAGTTGGGGAAGTTGGAGGCAGGGAAACAAAGCCCACTTCTGATGAGTAAATTTTCTCTGCAACCTCCTCTAGAAATTGTCATTCAGTTCTACCCTAAATCCCTCCAGCGATGGAGGTAAAGATGTTTCCTTTAACCCTTCTGTGGCGAGGGGAGATCTGGTCATTCAGGCTTCATTTTGCCATCCACTGTGAATGGATCTTCACTCTCGCGAATTAAATCCCTTAAGTCACGTGTCTTAATCTCTCTTTCCCCCACAGTACCCCAGCAGTTCTTACACACTGCCCAGCATTTGGGAGCTCAAAGCCTGCCTCCTAATTTGTAAAAGCAAATAAAAAGTAGATCTGTTATCATGTCCCACACTTACGTATCAGTGTGTTATGTTTTGCTTTAGATTTGGTTTGTGAAGGGCAGAAATGATGTTTTACTCCTTTATATTCTCCCAGTGCCCAGTTGAGAGAACCTCTGTTGATAGGGTAATTGTACACAGCTGTAATTCTCCATTCATTTTACTTTAGAGGTGACCTTACGTGACTTTAAGGAGTAAACAGAGCTCCTCAAAGGCCAGGTACATTACACAGGCTGATCTGTGATGTTACCAGATTCCACCCCCTCGTAAACTCCCCCCCGCCCCCATATCTTTTCTGGCGCAGTCTCGGTGTCTGCGCCTCTGCTTCTGGAAGGACTGCAGGCTTCTCTCCGTGTACAAGCCTGGCCTGCAGAAGGAGGAATAACCAAGGTCCGCAAAGGAACTGCCATCAGCCCAGGAAGCATATGAGTGCTGTTCATTCTGCTTTGAGTTGGGCAGATAGTTGGTTAATAACTTAGAGGGGTGCACCTGGGCATTTCCGTTTGTAAATTGCGGTATTGAAGGAGACTGAACATCTTGTTAGCGCAAGCGCGTTAGTCAAACGTATGTTTTAGGTGCATGCGTCGATCCTCCACCAAGAGTGAACACCTCCATTTCTGTGGGTGGGCTTGTCGCAGACTCCTCGTTTTATCTCTGGTTTTCTCTGGCAGGGCTACCAGAGGAAGTGTAGAGTGCTTGCACCACAACTGCAGCCTTGTTCCAATGGCTGTGCTTCCAAACCTTTTAAAGATGATTCTCCTTGTCTGTCACCTCAGAATAGTTGGGGGTCAGATGTGAGCTCATTTTGATGTGTGGCGGGTTACTTCATTTCCTGGCCTAGTAAATTAAGTCACCTGCAGAGCCAAAGAAAATGGGTCGACTGACGTCCTGTGGGCCTCAGCTCTCATGCATGGTCTGTGCTGGGCATTTTCTTGGCTCTTCCCCTCCCCCTTGTTTTGCTTTCCATGGAATTGAGTTTCCTTTATCCCTCCCCCCCCCACCCCCCGCATTGATTTTGAACGTAAACGTTTCATTTCTGTTCTTTTAGCTGTTGCCGTAGACATCTTATGTGTGTTCCTAATATCTTTCCCCTCCCCTAGACCTGCTTTGATTCCAGTCTCTGACCACAGTTTCAATACTGACATACTTTGTATATATTTAGTATTTTAAAACACGAAATACTTCGTATTTTAGTTTTATGCTTTAAAAATCCTAAAATTAGTCATCATTATTATTTTTTAGTAACCAGACTTATTTATAGGTACCTACCTGTCTACCAGTTCTGCTTCTTGTACCTAATGCTTCCTTTCTGTGCACATCCTTCAGTGTTTCTTGTAGCAGGAGTCTGTGAGTAGTATACTTCAAGATTTTGTTTATAGAAACATGTCTTTATTTTGATCTCAAAACTGAATTCAGATGGATCTGGGTTTCTAGATTTGTAGTAATTTTCCCTAAGTATTTCGATGGAATTAGTCCCTTTCTTTCTGGCCTGTTTTGTATTGATTTAAATTCTCCTCTCAGATTATCTGTTCAAACAACAGTCTGACATTCTTTTCTCTCCAGTTGTCCCTAGATTTTTTTGCATTTTGTTTGTTTGTTACTCAGTTTCACCTACCTAGGTGTGGGAGTATGTTTATTTATCCTATTTGTTTTCCTCATAAAATCTGAGGATTTACGTTTTTCATCAATTCTGGGAAATCACAGCCACTATCTTTTCAGCTGTATCTGTTTGCTACTTTGTCTACTCTTGTCTTCAGCAGCAACTATCAGCCGTTTGCTGGACTGTCTCATTCTGGTGTTCATGCCTCTGGTTTTCATATTTGCTGTCTCCTTATGACTCTGTGCTAGACTCCGAGTTACTTCCTCAGATTTCTCTTCCAGTTCAACAGTTCTCTTTTCAGCTGGATCTAATCTACTGTTTCACACACCCACTGAGCTATTTTTATTTCCATGGCTATGTTTTTTTATATCTAGAATTTCAATTTGGTTCTCTTTTAAGTATATAATTTTTGGTGTACTATATGTGTGCTTTAAATTTATTTATTTATTTATGGCTACATTGGGTCTTCTTTGCTGCGCTGGGCTTTCTCTAGTTGCGGCGCGCAGGCTTCTCATAGCAGTGGCTTCTCTCTGTTGTGGAGGATGGGCTCTAGGCATGTGGGCTTCAGTAGTTATGGCACACGGGCTCAGTAATTGTGGCTTGTGGGTTCTAGAGTGCAGGCTCAGCAGTGGCATAAGGGCTTAGTTGCTCCGCAGCATGTGGGATCTTCCCGGACCAGGGATCGAACCCACGTCCCCTGCACTGGCAGGTGGATTCTTAACCACTGCGCCACCAGGGAAGTCCCTCTATTTGATTCTTTTTCAAATTCTGCCTTTTATTTTTCAGTGCACTTTTCTTTATGCTTTATGTTATTTTTTTACATTATTAATCATTCAAGTTGTGTTGGTGTTAGCATTTCTTTTTCCTCATTCATTTCCTAATAGTCCAGTGCTTTATAATAAGGCAGTGTTTTTGTTGTCACAGTAATTAATTCATGTCTTCTGCCCCACTTTTATTTGGCTAATGCTTTTGATCAGGTGTCACAACGGGTCTTGCTGAGTCAGGAGAGATCTGCCCAAGTCAGAGAATAGGTAGGAGGGTAATGGCCTCTATTAGAAACCCTGGTATTCTGACTTCATGATCATTTGCCCCATTAGCCTTTCTGTTCTTAGAGTCACAATGAATCCTTCTATGCAAAGGATTCTTCATCTTCCCCAAATTCTTTAGTCTGTATTAAAGTCCAGCTCTTTCATCCTTGTAATTAAAAAATATTATCGATTGAGCATGTATCATTCATCAGACACTCAATGACAGAGAGCTAGTAAGTTACTCAGAAGACAGAAAAATTCAGAAAAAGAGAGTATGTTAAGCATTCCAGCCCTACCTGGCCACTTGAATGAACTGGTGCAAATTAATTAGTCTTTCTTGACTCAGCATCTGTGATGGAATCGGGGGATCTCAAACATGCCTCCCAGAATTGTCATTTGGAAACTTCATTAACACTCTGAAATTGTTTTCAACTGGAATTGAAATGCATAGACTGAATAATAACAAGTACATCAGTATGGCAATGAGTTTAGGCGACAGTATCTTTTATGAAAACGAGCAAGGCTTTGGTGAGGAATTTTTTAAAGGGCTGTCAGATTTGTAAAACCAATAAATCAGAAGTATTCCAGGCAATGGCTGTTACTGGGGCAAAGCTCATGTAACGTGCGTGATACACTTATTCCTCTTATCAGAGATAAGTATATTTTAAAAAGATGTTTAATGGATTCTGATTGCCAAAGCCTGTAAAATATTGAAACTTCCCGTAGACTTATTTGCATGCTACCGGGTATAGCCTTGGTCTTTGAGAAGATAAGTCAGCAGATGATGGACAACCGTTTGTTGTAAAGTGGTTTGAAAAATCATGTGCTTTGTGTTTCAGACTATCGCAAAAAAATAGCCTCAGAGGCAGTAGAAATTCTAGAGGGCATTGGAAGCCCATTTTCCCAACCCTTGAGTCACTATTACCAACCATCTCAATTGAATAAATAACTATGGTGTGCACTCAACAGCCCACTTTTGTTTGTTTTGCCTCCTTCTGTTGCTAGAACGTCCTGTCCACACAGTTAAACCAAGAGAGCCTGTATGTCTTGGTTATATTATTTTATGCCAGTTGTAAACAAGGCCAGCCCTGGCTTTCAGGAACAGACACAAGCTGCTCTCTGTGTCAGAGGAGGAAAGGGAAATCTGATGCAGAGGGGGCTTAGTAGTGTTGGTTGGGGTTGAGGCAGATACTATGCAGTTTGAAATAGTCTTTTGACCCGAGGTTTTGGGACGTTTTCTAAACGACTTCCAGGTGGCCTCAGCCCATGTATATGCAGATGAACCTGTTAATTTATAACAGTGGCTCTGTTTCACTTGCCTTTTTTTTTTTTTTTTTTTTTTTTATG
>NW_006776684.1:1746451-1756923 GCF_000442215.2 Lipotes vexillifer
TTTTTTTTTTTTTTTTTTCTTTTAATGACTGTAGATAACGCCCGCCCCGTATTATTGGCTGGTAGATGTCTCTCTCAACTGTCCAGAAAGTTAGATTTTGGATACATCTTTTATTCTCTTCAGACCTGAGGTTTTCCACATTTGAAATTGGGTGGTTTATTTAGAATTATAAAATCATGGCCTTTCAGAACTTACAGGGGTCCTTAGATATGAATATAGATGATGAAATTGAGGCCTCCACACAGTGGAGGACCAGCTTTAGAACCCAGTCCCCTGAGCACACACTGCCTGTCCTTATCCTGCAGAATCTGGATGAGTGAGAAGATAAAGTAGCCAGGTAGAGTGGAGAAAGCACAGGCTTTGGATTTGGACAGCCCTGGTGTCATTACTTCATTGTCTTTGTGAATGTGGGCGAGCTTCTTAGTGTCCTAAGCCTGTTTCTCATCTGTAAAAGGGGGAATACTTCTTACCTCATAAGTTGTTGTGAGAGTGACTGATTTTTTAACATGTATATCTGGGCTTGTAACACTGGTAAACTCAGAGCCTCAAGCTGTTGCCCATTCAGGAGGCTGCATTCCACCTTAAGGGCAGCCCCAGGTCATACCTGTGATCTAGTACAAGCCTTCTCTCCGCTTGGCCCCTGACGGTGATGGGAGCACGGAGGTGAGGGACGTCTTGACCATTTCTCTCTTCTCTTTCTCTGGCAGCCATCTATCACACCTGTGAGGCCTCCAACTTCCAGTGTCACAACGGGCACTGCATCCCCCAGCGGTGGGCGTGTGACGGTGACATGGATTGCCAAGATGGTTCTGATGAAGATCCAGTCAACTGTGGTAAATGGAAATGCTTCGGCCCCCACCCAGAGCATTTCCCATGTCTGCTGTTCAGGAAAATAGACAACAGACAGGCCAGGAAATTGAATAGTGTCCCACTGTGCCCGGGTGCCCACTCTGACCACTAGTGAGCCCGCAGTTTCTGTGTGGCACTGCCGTGCAATGTGTAGGCCTGGGTTATGTAGTCTTAATCCTTGGGCAAGCAGGTTGCCTCACTGCTTGTCCATAACAACTTTGAAGAAAAGAAATAGAAACCCACTAACCCACCCGGAGCACTAAATGCACTCACATTACCAGTGTTCTGCCAGAAATTAGCCAACAGTTACTATATAAATGGTATATTTTATGGCTGAGAGGCCTCTGTTATGGCCTCTTGGGAAGATTGCTTTACCACTCGTTAAGGCAGAACTTGTTCAATAAGATCTGTTTAAAAAACGATTCTGAGATAATCATTCGAAATTAACCACAAAATAGCTGCCATACAAACACAATACATAAAATGCTTTTTCACACCAAACTAAAAAAAAAATTTGTTTTATATTGGAGTATAGCTGTTTTACAATGTTGTGTTAGTTTCAGGTGTACAGCAAAGTGATTCCGTTACACATACACATGTATCTATTCTTTTTCAGCTTCTTTTCCCACATAGATTATTACAGTGTATTGAATAGAGTTCCCTGTGCTATACAGTAGGTCCTTGTTGATTATCTATTTTGTTTTTGTTTTTGTTTTTGCGGTACGCGGGCCTCTCACTGTTGTGGCCTCTCCCGTTGCGGAGCACAGGCTCCGGATGCGCAGGCTCAGAGGCCATGGCTCACGGGCCCAGCCGCTCCGTGGCGTGTGGGATCTTCCCGGACCGGGGCACGAACCCGCGTCCCCTGCATCGGCAGGCGGACTCTCAACCACTGCGCCACCAGGGAAGCCCAATTATCTATTTTATATATAGTAGTGTGTACATGTTAATCCCAAACTCCTAATTTATCCCTCCCCCCAAGCTTTCCCCTTTCACACCAAATAGTTTTAAAGCTCTCTCTCCTTATCCTCTTGCCGTGTGTCTGTGGGAAAGACTCCCTGTTTTGTCCTTATAGTCTCAATACTCTGCTCACACAATACTTCTGACACTTCTTGGCCACCAAGTGTTTGTTTTCCATATCAAGCAATTCCCCGACACCAGCATGTCCTACACTTTAACTCAGTCCTGACACTGTCTTCCTCAAGACAGTGTCACATCACACAGCCCCCACTTCAGATGCCAGTCACAAGTCCTGTGTTGTCACATGTTCTTCTGATCAACCAGCTATAAATCTGGGTTCCTACCACCTCTTCTTTGGGTTTGATAATTTGCTAGAATGGCTCAGAGCACTCAGTGAAATAACATTTTTCAGTTTATTATAAAAGGTTTTGATGAACAGCCAGATGGAAGAGAGCCCAGAGCCCAGGGCAGGGTACGGGGAAGGCCATGGGCCTTCCATGCCCTCTCCAAGCCCCACCACCCTCCAAGCACCTCCATGTGTTCAACAGCCTGGAAGCTGTCTGAACCGCCTACTTTTGGGATTTGGGGGTGGGGCTTCATCACTTAGGCATGATCCATCGTGAACTCAGTCTCCAGATCTCTCCTCTTCCTGGAGTGGGGATGGGCTGGAAAGCTCCAAGCCTCTAATTGCCGCATGGCTTTTCTGATGACCAGCCCCCCCAGTCACCTCATTAGAACAAAAGACATTCCCGTCACTCAGGAAATTATAAGGGTTTTAGGAGCTTGATGCCAGTAACCAGGGGCAGAGACCACTATACATCTTTTCTGTTATTTCATACCATACGTCCCTAATTTTCATGGGGTTGTACTCATTGTCTGCATGCTGTTCTATATTCTGCTCCTTTCACGGCACAATATTAAACAAAGATGTTTCCATACATCTGTATTTTTCTGTGGTTAGTGTTTTCATGGCAGATGCCTTTTTTGTATTTTTGCTTTAATGTAGTTTTACTTAGTCCCTCCCTGGTTGAGTAATTTCAGTTTCATACTGTCATGCATAGTAAAACTGTTCGTGTCCTTGGAAATGAAGGCTTCATTTTCCTTTGAGGTACTTCCTGGGGTATGTCCCTCAACGTGGAAGGGCTGGGTCAAAGGTTCTGATCGATTTCCATGGTTCTCATTAAGCGTTTCCAGATTTTATTTCCAAGTGACTATACTGAAAGGCTCTCCATCAGTAATATATCGTATGTTTCCCCAAGCCTCCCTTGATTTAATCTTTTGAGTTGTTTTCACTAATTTAGTGAGGGGGCATTTGTCTTGTACAATTTAGAATTTATACTTTGGAAAAACCTTTTTATGCTGAGTGACATTAACTATTTCCCCAACTCATGGTACTCCTTTACTGTTTCTGTCTGATGTCCTTTGAACAGTCTCCTAAGAATGATGACTTTTTACAGGATTAAAACACATTTCCTTGCCTTATCCCTGATCCTCCTGGGACCATTCCACCAAGAGCTGGGTTTGCAGCTGGCCTGCTGGAAGTGATTTTTAAGCCACATGTCTGGCGGGAGCTCTCTGTTCAGGAGAATGGGTGACCTAGTGCTAAGAATTCTATGCTAAGTGCGAAACCTAAGATTCTTAACATTTCTGGGACAAACTTTCTCCAAAAGGGCTTCGGTTTACAATTCCCAAAGAATTAAGACAGTGAGTGATTTAAGAGCGTCCTACTTTTTTCCATCCACTTGAAGCTTTTCTTTTACTTTTCATAAAAAAAAAAAAAAATTTTTTTTGAGTAGATAAGAAAAATCTGCTCAGTCCCCTCCCTTTGTTGTGTATCCTTTCAGAATATTTTTGTGCATATATGCAAATTAAAATATACTACGTGTTCTTGTCCTGTTTGACACATGTAGTATGCCACGTGCCTTGGTTTTCCACATAACTGTATATCTAGGACTTGTTTTTTTTTTTTTTTGTGGTACGCAGGCCTCTCACTGTTGTGGTCTCTCCCGTTGCGGAGCACAGGCTCCGGTCGCGCAGGCTCAGCGGCCATGGCTCACGGGCCCAGCCGCTCCGCGGCATGTGGGATCCTCCCGGACCGGGGCACAAACCCGCGTCCCCTGCGTCGGCAGGCGGACTCCCAACCACTGCGCCACCAGGGAAGCCCTAGGACTTGTTTTTACGTAGTGCTTCTTCAGTCTCTTGTAACAGGCTGGTGTTCCTGTGTACAGTAATTACACCGTCCCCTATTGACGGATACGTAGGTGGTTTTCGATCTATTACAAACAGTGCTACAATGAATAACCTTGTGCCTCCGTTATTTTTCACTCGTGTAGGTAGATTACTTTTCTTAAGGGCCATTGCTGGGTCACCGGATGTATACATCTGTAATAGTGATAGCTCTCCGTAGGGTGGCACAAATTTATACCCATCACCTCCCCAGCCCCCCGGCCAAACAGTGATGTGAGTTCCCTGCCTGTTTCCTTATTCTGCTTCTTGAATCACATTCCAGAGGAGAAGTGCAACGGATTCCGCTGCCCGAATGGCACCTGCATCCCGTCCAGCAAGCACTGCGATGGTCTGCACGACTGCTCGGATGGCTCAGACGAACAGCACTGTGGTGAGTCCTCACCCTGCCTGAGGGACGCCTTGTGGCTGTGAGTGAAGGGCACACATTGGACTAAATGCTTTCATTTCCTCAGTACCTGCCTGCAATTAGCTTGTAAATGCAGTGACCCCAAGTTCTCGACCAGGACTCAGAGGGAGGGGGTTGGGGAGGTGCGGTCTGGGGGAAGGAGAGCAGGGGAGGGAGGCGTGGTGGGTGACTGTGGAATTAGGTCATGGTCCATGATCATCTTTGTTCAACTGCAGTATGTCCTGTGAATGGACCAGTGGTTTGGAATTGGACACTTATTTCTCCTATTTCATTGGTTTCCCTAGTTGCTGACTATTACTCGGGTAACAGTTTTAGGCCCAGTGATCCTTTTTATGCCCAGTTTATTGGACCCGGAAAGGTTGTCTGGAGTCAGTGGTGCCCATCCTGCGGAAGAGCAGGCTGGAGACCCAGGGATGAGCCAGCGTGGCAGTTCAGGTCTGAAGGCCGCCTTCTCACCATGTCTTCACGTGGCCTCCCCTGTGCCTGCATCTCTGTTGCCTCTTATATGGACACCACTTCCATTGATCCTTTTGATCAATTTATCAATTGATTTATCTCCCTTTACCTGGATTACTTCTGTAAAGTCCTATCTCCAAATACAGTCACACTGGGGATTAGGGCTTCAACATAATATAAGTTGGGGGCGGGGGAATTCCCTTGCGGTCCAGTGGTTAGGACTCCGTGCTTTCATAGCAACAGTTTGCCAAGCCCCATGTTGGAGAGTCAGCATTTGATTGGTAAGTGGTTAAGATCATGGGCTTTGATATCAGGCAGCTCTGGGATTCAGGTTCGGCTCCACCCTCATCCACTGTGTGCTCTTGGCAAAATACTTAACACTGCCATCCCCTGTGTTTCATTTGGAAAACAGGAGAGTAAAACCTCTCATCATATTGTCCTGGGAGTTTAACCATGTACTAAAGCTCAGGGTTTGCTCAGAGCAAGCGCTCGGTGACTGTGCCTGTTACTCCCGTTTCCCGAATGCGCGTCTGGCCAGGGTGCATCCTCCCAGGGCCCGTGAGGCCTCCAGCCCCGGTGGCTCATGGCCTCTTTCCCTTGCTGGACCCTTCCAGAGCCCCTCTGTACTCGCTTCATGGACTTCGTGTGTAAGAACCGCCAGCAGTGCCTGTTCCAGTCCATGGTGTGTGACGGCATCATCCAGTGCCGCGATGGCTCGGACGAGGATGCGGTGTTTGCGGGATGCTGTGAGTGGGGCAGGGGGAGGGGGGTCACTCGCGGGCACTGGAGAGACTAAGGGGTGCTGGGCTGCCTGGGGATGTGCCTCCATCTAGTTTACAAGGTCTCGATTGAGGGTCCAGTCTTGCCTTTTCTGAGAAGGCTCACCTTTGTTGCTTCGGAAACTTGCTTGTTAGTTGTACAGATAAACGGGAGGAAGAGGATGACCGAGACCTTGGCCCACATGTCAACTTCACCCGCAGGCTTTCTTGCGCCCCCATCACTGAGTGGCGCCCTTGCCTTGCTGCAGTGTCTTCACCACACTCACTTCCACTTCGCATGCTGTACGCTTATTTTGTGGGCTGCCTCCCCCAGCTGGAGTGTGTGTGCATGAGAGCAGCTTCTTTGTCTCGTGCACTGCTGCAGCCCTGTTCCCCAACACTGACCTGCGCGAATTACATTGGGCTGGCCAAAAAGTTCGTTCGGGGTTTTCCGCGATGTCACGGACGAACTCGAACGAACTTTTGGGCCAACTCAATAGTAGGTACTTGCGTCAGTCTGCTTGGGATGCCAAAACAGAGGACCACAGACTGGGGGCCTTCAACAACAGAAAGGTAATCTCTCACAGTTCTGGAGGCTGTACATCCAGGGTTAAGATGGCGGCAGGGTTGGCTTCCTCTGAGGCCCCTCTCCTTGGCTTGTGGATGGCCGTCCTCTCCCTGTGTCTGCACATGGTCTTCCTGCTGTGCCTGTGTCCTCATTTACTCTTCTGATAAGGACCCCAGTCCTGTTAGATTAGGGCTCTACCCTCATGACCTCACTTTAACTTAATTACCCCTTTCAAGACCTTATCTCCAAATATAGTTGCATTCTGAGTTGCTGGGGCCAGGCCTTCAACTGACTCACTTTCGAGGGATCCTTCAGCCGTGCAATCTCTTGGTGGAGGACATTTGTTCTTTCCTCTCGTTTCCAAACAGCAGTGTTATATTGAGCTCTTCGGTGTAGAAGCAAGCTGGACTTTTCGGGTGTTTGTTCCTTCCCTAGCCCCAGGCCCCGAGTTCCGCAAGGTGTGTGATGAGTTCAGTTTCCAGTGTCAGAATGGAGTGTGCATCAGTTTGATCTGGAAATGCGACGGGATGGATGACTGCGGTGATGACTCTGATGAAGCCAGCTGTGGTAAGGAGACCTGGGGTCTGCCTCCTCGCTTCCCTGATCTCCGGGTTGAAGGCGCCTGAAGTTAAGGAGGGGGCGCTCGGCCCACTCCGGCACCGGCTTTGCCATCTCCTTCCTCAGCCACAGTTCCTGCCAGTTCTTGAATCCGCGTGTAAGGAATTGAGTCTTAAAGTGAGGACCTACCCCCTAGCAGGGGTTAGCGAGTGTTTACTCCGTTTTCTTTTCTTTCCCCAGTTAGGAAGTTCACGTTATACATAAGGAATATGATAGAGGAGTTATGATAAATATTTTGGAATGTGCTTCCCCCTCCCTTGTAAAGGTTACAGATGCCACAACGTAATAGAAATCACTGTCACCATGACGTTATCATCCAGTAGTTAGGTCATTCCTTTGGTGAAGTGTCAAAATTAAAACTCGGGTGTCGTTAACCAGACATAGAGGCATAGGTCAGAGAATGTGAGATGGAATCCAGGAAGGTGGGCTTTTGTTTGTGGATATGCTCTTGTCTCCCGATGCATCCAGGAAGCTGCCTTGTCCTTCTCTGGGAGGGCCTTGTGGGCTGCCTTGGGGCTTGGGTGAGGAGCCTGTGTGTCCTTGGAGCTCTGTGTTCACAGCGTGCGGGGCAGATGACTGACCATGCGGTTCACCCCCCAGAAAACCCCACGGAGGCCCCCAACTGCTCCCGCTACTTCCAGTTCCCATGCGAGAATGGGCACTGCATCCCCAACAGGTGGAAATGCGACAGGGAGAACGACTGTGGGGACTGGTCTGATGAGAAGGACTGTGCAGGTGAGGGTCCGGGGCAGTCCCGTCGCTGAGACATGCCAGCGTCCTCCCACCTGTTCACACAGAATCCAGCTCTGTCTCTTTGGTGCCTGGCTTAGGCAGTGATTTTTTCGGGGGGGCGGGGGGTAACTCTCTCTCTGAGTTCTTTTCTCTCCCCCTCCCGCTGTGAATGCAGCCCCGTTGATTTCTCCTGTTCCGAGGGTTATGCTTTCCAGGGCACGGTGAGGACTTTAGAGCCTGGCTACCCCAAGTGTGGGCTGCAGACCCACAGCTCCTTGTTAGAATGGCAGCCTCTGACCCCACCCAAGGCCCTCCTCCTGACTCAGCGTTTGCATTGTAACGAGCGCTCTGGGTGACGCATGGGCCGTGACACATTTATGTGTACGTGATACACGCCAGGGGAGCACTGGTGTGGGCGGTGTGCCCATCCCTTTCCTTCTTGGTGTTCTTGTCCCAGAGCTGTTCTCGGGAAGGTTGGCGTTAAGTTAAGCAGAACAGGGTTTATCCTCCGTAGGAATTAATTCTCCCACCCACCCTGTGCATTCCAAGTCCTTCCACCAGCCTGCATGAGCCCCTGCGAAAACTAACTCTTCCGAATGTTAGCCCAAATCAAATCAAATAGGTAAGGTGAATCCGCTCCAAAGAAGGGAAGAGAATACAGTCTGTTCTGACACCCCATCATAAATGATTTTCCGCTGTTCAGAACTGTGCCTGACACCGGCCTCCCTGGGCAGGTGCAGCTAAATCTGGGACATCCATACTAGGTTTGGGACACATTTGGGTCTGAGATCAAGCTTCCTGTAACATTTTGGGTTTCCTTGCTTGGTGTTTTCCTCAGATTCACATATTCTTCCCTCCCCTACTCCCGGGCCCTCTACGTGTCTGCCCAATTACTACCGCTGCAGCAGTGGGGCCTGCGTGATGGACAGCTGGGTGTGTGACGGGTACCGAGATTGTGCAGACGGCTCGGATGAGGAAGGCTGCCCCTCGCCTGGTGAGTACTGCACCTGGCCCTGGCCCGTGGCACCTGCTTTAAGGAGAGGACCTCTGGGGCTACACCCTGGGCACAGCCTGGCAGAAGGCAGTATCCTGCCCTCTGGGACTCTGCTCTGTGGCCAGGCCCCTTCTCACCTCCAGAGCAGGGAGACCCCAGGGAACTCAGAAGTCATCTTCTGTCACTGCCCTCTGATCTTCCTGCAGGGAAAGGCCAGCCGCCCTGCTTTCCTCCTTGGCTGTGGTTGGGTCTCCTTTGCTTCCTCTCCACAGGAGGTTACCATGGGAATTATAGGGGAGGTGTCTGTGTGTATTAAACTCTCGGGGCGGCGCAGGGTACAGAACCCGAGTCTCTGGCTTGCGAGTTGGCGGCCATCCTATTAACAGAAGGGTAAGCACTGCCATCTAGTGGCTGAACACAGAGAGGCTCTGGAGGTCTGTGAGTGACCATATTGCTTGGAGGTCTTGGTGAACCGTGAGACCGCCGCCTAGGGCACACCCTTAACTGCCGGCAGAATTGTATCCTTTCCTAAACAGTTTTCCATTTCAAACTCAGTTATAATAAAATAATATTATCATTGCTTGCCATGGTTTACATAATTCTTTTCATCAAACTTATAGGTCAGTAGTCTGATTTTCCTCCTTTAAGACTTGTTTCCATCCCATCTCTTCCCTGTTTAAAATCATCACTGGTTTCCACTTGTCCTTTTTGTCCAGAAGATAGACCCTAACCCCTGAGTCCTATTTTCAAGGCCCTGTTTGAGCTGACCTTTCCTTGCTTGCCATTACTTTTCACTTCTGCAAGCTGCACTCCTCACCCACCCTGGACACACCTGCTTCTTCTCTGCCTAGATTCCTCCAGTAGGGTTTTTGCCCTTATCAGACCCGACCTCGTCCCCCTACTTTCCCTCTCTGTGAAACCCACTGTCGGTCAGGGCAGACAGAAACACAGGTTTCGTAGTTAAAGGAGACCTCAGTATGTTGTCAGTATTTCTCAAAGTACAGCATGAAGCCCACCTGTAATGGAATCACTTGGGGTGTTTATAAAATTATAGAATCAGGACTTCTGCCTGGAGCCCGGGAGTTCCCCGTGTGAATGGTAGGCTGACTAAAGATTGAGGCTCCTCTTTCAGGCAGGTAGGGTTTTATTCCCCCTCTCAAGACCCACCCCCACAGAGCTTTCATTGAGTTCTGTAGCTGATGTCCACCCCTTTTCCAGTGTCATTGAACTCTGCCCTGTTGTCCTTTTGGCGCTTAACTATGAACGGCCACATGTTGCTTCTTGGTCATTGCATGTGTATAAATCTTTCCTTTCCACAGCGATTGTGCCAGACCTCGTGTTTTAGTCTGAACCTCCCACTCTGCCTACCACAATAATAGGCAAATAGCCAGTGCCCCATAAATGCTTCTCAGATTAAAATAAATGAAAAAAAAACCCTTCTGTCCCTTCCCTTTTCCCCCAAGGCCCATCTCTCTATGTAGTAACTTGATTGTCCCTCTCTCAAAATTGCCTGTTGGTTACTGAAACTGAGCAGGACGTTAACCAACTCCTAGCAAATTCGGACTAATTCAATGAGCAGATTCCTGTTTAGATGCTGCATTCAGCTTTTTTGAATTCTTTTTTATGTATGTCGCCCGTGTGACGTTAAATTGGCATCTAGCTCTCAGATCTTATTTCTTCACTGGATAAGTCTCTGAACTGGGTTCTCTGCCTCATGTCTCCCCATTTGCGATTTATCTTCCAAGAAGCCTAATACATACTAATATGTAATTATATCCTCTCCCAGCCTGGACCCCCCTGATGGTGCCCTTACTGTCCAGGTGTAAGCACCATGATGTGCCTTGGCCCAGTCCTCTGGCCTCATTTCCCACCCCCCCCCCCACCCCC
>NW_006776684.1:1756961-1775002 GCF_000442215.2 Lipotes vexillifer
CCCCCCCACCTCCTCCATGTACTTTGTTTTAGCAGAGTGCTTCTGGGGGTTGGAGAGGCCCTTTGAAAATCCAGTTATCCAACTATGGACTACAAACAGTGTCCCAAAGCTAATCATTGCTTTCTGTTGTTGTTTGTTGGCTCAGGTTATTTTGTATCTTTTGCTGGCACCTCCTCCCTTTCAGCAGCCTCTTGGTGTAACTTTCCACAAGGTCACCGTAGCAGGTGATTTCTCAGCTCCATTGTTTCCCTTGGAGATATCCCTTCTAAGAGGAGCTTGGCTTCTCCTATCTCTGCTGACTGTTCTCCCAGCCTGCTGCCTGTCCTTACCCTGGGGCTTCACTGCCCTCCCTGGAATTCTCTTTGCCTTTCTCCTCATTTAGATTCCCCATTTTCCTGGACCTTGTGTCTTGCTTTTTCTTGGTTTACTCCCTTGTTTTGGTGGAGCACACCCTCTGGTAGCTTTGTCAGGTGAACATGATGATATGGTGCCCGAGGACACAGTGATGATGGCCTTCATTCAAGGTGTTTATCTCTTGAGTTTCTCTGGTTTGTGCGGGTTGTCTGGGGCACAGGTATCTTCTGGGAGGTTGCTTCTCCATCCTGAGGACTCGCTTTACTTCTCTCACGTTGCAGCTCCTTTTTGCTATATCCCAGGTCTTTCCTCTTGGTTTTTAGTTTAATCCCACATTTTGGTAAAGCACATTTTCCAGAAATTTCCTGAGAAAGAGTACATGGGAGGTGTATTTGAGACCTTGCTTGTCTGAAAGTGGTTTTCTTCCGTGTTCAGACCTGATTGGATATTGGGCTGGGTTTTGAATTCTAGGCTGTAAAAAAAAAAAAAAAATATATATATATATATATATATATATATCCTTCAGAAATTCGAAGACATTCGAATTTCTGTCTTAGGAAAGCAGCTCTTGGAAAATCCAAAGCCATTTTGATATGAATCTTTTATATGTAATCTGTTTTTACTGTCTGGAAGCTTGTAGAATCTTCCTTTTGGTACCAGTGTTGAAATTTCACAGTGATGTACTTTGCTGTGGGTCTCTTTCTATCTAATGTGGTGGATGGCACTGATGTCCTCTTTTTTTTTTTTTTTTTTTGTTTTTTGCGGTACACGGGCCTCTCACTATTGTGGCCTCTCCCGTTGCGGAGCACAGGCTCAGCGGCCATGGCTCACGGGCCCAGCCGCTCCGCGGCATGTGGGATCTTCCCGGACCGGGGCACGAACCCGTGTCCCCTGCATCTGCAGGCGGACTCTCAACCACTGTGACACCAGGGAAGCCCTGATGTCCTCTTTTATTCTGGAAATTTATGTATTTTAGTTTTGGAAAATTTTCTTGAAATATCCCTTAGTATTTTCTTCTCTCTTTTCTTTTTCTTCCTGGAACTCTCGTCAGTAATATGTTGAATCTCCTGATCTAGTCTGCTTACTTTTTTAAAATTTAAAAAAATTTTTCTGTAATCTTTTCTTTTTCTACTTACTGCAAGATTTACTGACCTCTGTCTTCAAAGTCTTCAACTAAGTTTGGGCCTGAGAGAGAGAAGGATGAGATCCCTGTGTCTCATCAACCTGCCGTCTTTCACCAGAGCTCACATTTCTGTTCAGGTCCCCGTCGTAATTCCTAAAGCACCGAGATCTCCAGCACACCCAATAGGTCGCTATTGCTGGCCAGCCCCTCAGTGCTAAAAAGTGAATTTTAAAAATCTTTTCTTCTAGCAAATGTCACTGCTGCCTCCACTCCCACCCAGCTCGGGCGATGTGACCGATTTGAGTTCGAGTGCCGGCAACCAAAAAAGTGTATCCCCAGCTGGAGGCGCTGTGATGGCCTTCAGGATTGCCAGGACGGCCAGGACGAGGCCAACTGCCGTGAGTCATCAGCGGGGCCGTATCCCCCAGGGAAGACTTCTAGAGGCAGGATGTCTTGTGCTTCTGCTTTGTTTCTCATAATAATAATTCTGGTATTATCTCCGTTTTAGAGAAAGGAAAGTTAAGCTTCAAAGAGGGTCACCTCGTCAGTAACAGACTGGGGCATTTATTCAGTATATTTCTGTACAAAATTGTGATCTTTTCATCAAACCATGTTGAAAGTTCTTGTAGGGAGGAATACTCCAAAATAACACAGAGAAATTAAATGGGGATTAGTGTAAAATCCTGCACTTATATTAAAAGAGTGAACAAAGTGGGCCTTTGGGACATTAAAATAACAGGGCAGATTGATCCAACACTTACCATAATAATAGTAGGAACATCTGAGCCAGATAAGTATAGTAAGAAGAACATTAAACATAATTAACAAAGAAGAAATGAAATAGGACCTTCCTCCTGGGTGGGATTACTTCATTAATGGGTTTTCTTTAAATAAGTTTCTTTAGCCTGTTTCAAATCTGCCTTATACATAAGGATGTTGTTTGGTTAAGGTCTTAAAATCAAGGTGTACTCTATCTACAATTTTCCTCAGTCCATTAATCGGATAACCCTATCAGCAAAGGAAATGGGATTAGTGTGACATGCCTCTTCTTAGAGAAGCTGGCCCCTGAAGGCCACTACATTCTGTTCTAAGTGCCCATTAGTCATTTGTTTAATAATCAGTTTAAGAATTTTTGGAGATTAATAACAGCCTTATTCCCAGTTTCTAAAAACTATGTTCTCCCTTTTAAAATATTGAGACATGTTTCATAAAGAAACCTCGAACATCCTCCAGCTTTACTGTTCAGCTGTTCTTTGATTATATTTTACCACATTCTTACCAAGTGGTGTAATTCTGTGATGGGGATCTTGGTATTTTCCAAAACAATCCCCTTCTGAGCATGGAGTCCTTCCCTGACTTTCCTGTATAAAGTCCCCATCACTCTCTTACTGTTACTGTCTTTATGTTTCTTTGTGGTTCTTATCACTATCTAAAGTAGCATATTGGTTTGTTTACTCATTTGCTGTTTCTCTCAATAGAAGGTAAACTCTACGAGGGTAGGTCCTTTGTCTGTTTGACACATCACCATATCCTTAACATCTTGAATAGCAGCTGATTCATGGTAGGACCTCCATAAATGTTCACTGGCTGGATGGATGGATGAATTCCATCTTGGGCTTCTGAGACTGTTCACTAGTGGTTCTCAAACCTTTTCTAGGTGTTCTAATGCAGTTTTATATGTAGCCAAGCCCCGCATCCAAGCTCCCCCAGGCCAACCAATTTTTGCTCAGCAAATGACAGAACTGTATGATACAAGGATTCTCTTAAAAAACTGAATTCTGTACCTCCATCCTAGAGACATTCAGTGAAGTCTTAATCCTTCTTTCACGAGGAAACTCATCAGTTGAGGACAGCCGTTATAGTATTCTGCCCCCACCTCCCACTTCCAAACCCTGTATCTTTTCATCTCCAGTAAAAGCTCCCAGGATCCTTTACCTGTTCCTCTTGACCATCCTGGTTGCTCTTGTGAGAACATTATCCAGTTTCTCTACCTACATCTCAAAGTGTGGTTTTCAGAAGTGGATGCAGTGCTTCAGATAGAAAACAGGATCACCTTGTTCTAGAACAGAAGTCCTCAGTGCTGGCCAATTCTGATGAATCACTGTGGAGCTTGTAAATACGACATACGCCCAGTGTCGTGCTTCTGCCTCAGTAGCTTTGGGGCAGGTCCTAGGAATCTGTATGTTTTAGACATTCCCCAGAAGACTATTAGGAACCACTGTTGTAGATTCTCTACTGTCGGATAATCACCATGGTTTAGTGGTCTGTTTGGATTTCTGCTAGTATGGATAGAGCCATTGTATGGAACGTTGTGTGTATATTTCCATGGGGTGGGGGGCACAAGCTAGGAGGAGTCCGATTCTGAGTCCCAGTGGAGAAATTACAGTTTGAACTCAGGAAACCGAGGTAGAATCCCAATGTAAGATCTGGGCAAATTACAATGTTTCAAGTGTGTATTAGTCTCCTGTGGCCACTGTAATAAATTAGCACAGACCTAATGCCCTAAAATAACACACATTTATTATCTTACAGTTCTGTAGGTCAAAAATCTGATAGACGTCTCATTGGCTGAAACCAAGATGAAGGCATGGCTGAGTCCTCTGAAGGCTCCAGGGCAGAATCCGTTTCCTTGCTTTTCTCAGCGTCTAGAGGCCTCCTTCCTCCATTTTCAAACCCAGCAACATTCCATTTCTCTGATCCTTCTTTGGTCTTCGCATCTTCCTCTTTGACCACAGCTGGGAAAGGGTCTCTGCTTTTTTTTTTAATTAATTAATTTATTTTTGGCTGTGTTGGGTCTTCGTTTCTGTGCGAGGGCTTTCTCTAGTTGCGGCGAGCGGGGGCCGCTCTTCATCGCGGTGCTTGGGCCTCTCACTATCGCGGCGGCCTCTCTTGTTGCGGGGCGCAGGCTCAGTAGTTGCGGCTCACGGGCCCAGTTGCTACGTGGCACGTGGGATCCTCCCAGACCAGGGCTCGAACCCGTGTCCCCTGCATTGGCAGGCAGATTCTCAATCACTGCGCCACCAGGGAAGCCCCAGGGTCTCTGCTTTTAAGGGCCTGTGTGATTGGATGGACCTGCCCGGGTAACCCAGGCTTAAGTCCTATGTCAAGGTCTTTAGCTCAATCACATCTGCAGAGTCCCTTTTGCCTTATAAGGTGACTTTAACATGTTCCAGGGATTTGAACGTGGACATCTTTGATGTGGAGGAACAAGAATAACTTCAGAACCTCTTTACTGGTGGGGTCGGGTTCTGATATAACTCTCCCTGTCCAGGGCTGAGCAGGCAGGTGTGAGTCTCTATAATGAAGGCCCAAGGTACCTGAACCAGGACCCGGTGCAGACCTACCTGGGGTGGCAGATGCGGTTTCTGTAGCCATTCTCATCTTTCTTCTTTTTAGGATCATTTGCAGTTACATTGTCATCGCTTCCTTTTTAGAGCCTCTCATGCAGTTTAAATCTACTTTCCAAACTGGAGAGAACATCGGATTATGGTTTCTAGCCAACGAGTTGCGTAACTCTTAACTCATCAGTGCTCTTTACTTGCGTTATTTCATTGTCTGCGGAAATACTTTGAAAAGCTAAACAATTAAAAAGACTGCGTACAATAGACATGCCTCTTACTATTGTGATTCATCTCATTATTATTAGTCTCACTCAAACCAGAAATCAGAGGGTCATTCTGGACTGCAGACAACAGGAGCAGATGATTAGGAATAAGTACTGCAGAGGAAGAGCTGCACCTTGTGGATGCCTGCTCTCAGGCGTATTCCAGGTGCTTGATCTCACTGGGTCCTTGTAGACACAATAGGGATGGAGTTGTCACCCCAGTTTTATACCGGGGAACTGAACTTGGGCACTACAGGCAGACCTCGGAGGTTTTGCGGGTTCCATTGCAGACCACTGCAATAAAGCGAGTCACATGAATTTTTTGGTTTCCTGGTGCGTATGAAAGTTATGTTTACACTATATTGTAGTCTGTTAAGCGTGCAATAGCATATGTTTATAAAATAACGTACATGCCTTAATTTTAAAATAGTTTATTGCTAAAAAATGCTAACCGTCACCTGCGCCTTCAGTGAGTTGTAATCTTTTTGCGACACTTTTGTAACATCAAAGATCAACATAATAAATACAATAATAATGGAAGAGTTTGGAATAGTGTGAGAATTACCAGAATGTGACACAGAGACATGAAGTGAGCAAATGCAGTTAGAAAAATGGCACTGGCTCTGCCACAAACCCTCAATGTGTTAAAAAACGCAGTTATCTGCAAACTATGATAAAGCTGAGCACAATAAAACGAGGTGCGCCTGAATTAAACAGTTAGCTCAGGCTCATACAGAGCAGGATGTAAACCCTGATTTGTTTGACGCCAAAGCTCTGGCCCTTCCTGAAGGCACATTCCCCTGGTCAGTGTCAAATGAAGCGGGATTAGCAAGCCAGCGTGAGGTCCCCGCCACCCCCATCCCGAGGGTCTTTTGAAGCAGAAGCTGATGAGTTCCCTTTTCCCGAACACGAGAAACCTTTGGTGACCGTTGCCCCTCGTGTGTTGCAGCCACGCGCAGCACCCTGACCTGCACAGGTCAGGAGTTCCGGTGCGAGGACGGCGAGGCTTGCATCGTGCTCTCCGAGCGCTGCGACGGCTTCCTGGACTGCTCGGACGAGAGTGACGAGCACGCCTGCAGCGGTGAGTGTGGCCCCCCAGGACCCTGGGCTCACCCTCGGCCCTGCTGGGTAGGCCCTGAGGTTGAACCCTCTTGAGCTCTTCCTCATTCTGAAAATGCAAAGGTCCTTGCTCACTGTTGGAGCTGCAGGTGAGGCGAGGCCCAGTCCCGCCTCTGATGCAGCCTCCAGCTCACCTCGCCCCTCTCAGGGAAATGTTGGTCTTAGATTGGGTGTTTTGGGGTTTTTTTGTTTTTTTGTTCTGTTTTCTTTTGCTTTAGTCCTTGTATTGGTACTTGGATCCTTTTATTTATTTATTTTTTAAATATTCTTTTCTATTATGCTTTATCACAAGATATTGAATATAGTTTCCTGTGCTATACAGTAGGACCTTGTTGTTTATTCATCCTCTATATAATAGTTACATCTTAGAATGGGTTTTCTTTGAGTTTAAATAATGATAATTTTAATCAAAAGATACTACTTATGAAAAATTAGGTAGTGTCTTAGAGTTATGATTTGCTTAATTACAGTAGTACATTCTATTATGCAAATAAAACAATTTAACTTGATCTTTCATGGGAGTTTTTTTAATTTTTATTTTATATTGGAGTATATTAGATTGGCTTTGGAAGGACATCCCTCGTGTTGAGGCATCGTTGCTCCCACAGAGCGTCAGGCTTTGTGGTGGGGTGGACTCCATCCTTCTGTCTGGAATGCATTTAGCAACCATTTGGGGGCTGCTATAACAGTACCACAGACTGAGTGGCTTAGAAGCAACAGAAACTCATTTCTCACAGTTCTGGAGGCTAGAAAATCCGAGACTGAAGCACCAGCAGATTCGGTGGTCTGGTGAGGGCCCACTTCCTGGTCCACAGACAGCCTGTCTTTTCTGTGTCCTCCCACGGTGGAAGGTGTGAGGGAGCTCTCTCGGGCCTCTTTTACAAGGACACTAATCTCATTTTCAAGGATCCATCCTTATGACCTAATCATCTCCCAAGGGCCACACCCCCTAATACCATCACATGGGGGATGAGGTTTCAGCATATGGATTTTGGGGGACACAAACATTTCAGTCTGTAGCAGTAATGGATCCTGCCATGACATCGTCTTTGGATTTGTTGCATTCTCTGTTGAGAATCAGGCTTAAATCAGTGCAGACAAGGAGGTGAAATGCAAGGAGAAATGCCACGCTTGGAAATTTAGGAGACCTTGGGAAAGGTTATATAGGAAGGTCTGAACTCTTTTTTTTCTGGGGTGTCTTAAGATAATGGTGGTGGCCTGACCACATCACAGTAGGTCTGCCTGAAACCAAGGAACCTCTTGGGTCCTTTGAAATCCAAGATTTATAAGATACCAATTTCTCTTTTTTCCCCTTGCTCTCTCTAGAGGAATTAAATGTATACAAAATACAGAATCTTCAGTGGACAGCTGACTTCTCTGGGGATGTAACTTTGACCTGGATGCGGCCCAAGAAAATGCCCTCTGCTTCTTGTGTGTATAACGTCTACTACAGGTGGGTCCCATCTTGGCCGTGGGAGAAAATGATGTTTCTCTTGCCACTGGATGTCCCATAAACTGTGTGCGCACAGAGCAGCTCTTTTTTGAGGTATTCAGACATCTCAGCCACCCCATGCGGCTTTGATGTGATGCTATCTTTGTCCTCTTGGCCAGGGTGGTTGGAGAGAGCATATGGAAGACTCTGGAAACCCACAGCAATAAAACGAACACAATATTGAAAGTCTTGAAGCCAGACACCACGTATCAGGTCAAAGTCCAGGTCCAGTGTCTGAGCAAGTTGCACAGCACCAATGACTTCGTGACCCTGAGGACTCCAGAAGGATGTAAGTGCTACAGCTTATTTTTATGGCAGGGACAGGACCTTATGTGGGATTTTCAGAGAGTTTCCCAGGATGCTCAGCAGCGTGGAAATAAAAGTACCTGTGCTTCCTATGTGGCTAAGTTTTATGGTCCTGGCTGAGTTGTTCTTATTATGTCACTTTTTTTTTTTTTTCAATACAGTTCTTTTTGTTGAAGTATAGTTGATTTACATTGTTTTAGGTGCACAGCAGAGTGATTCAGTTATTCACATATATATGTATTCTTTTTCAGACTCTTTTCCATTATAGGTTATTACAAGATATTGAATATAGTTCCCTGTGCTGTGCAGTAGGTCCTTGTTGTTTATTTATTTTATATATTGTAGTGTGTATCTGTTCATCCCAAACTCCTGATTCATCCCTTTCCCCCCTCCTCTTTGGTAATCATACATTTGTTTTCAATGTCTTAAAACGATTTTTTTAAATTGAAGGATAATTGACCTACAACAAACACCGTGTTAGTTGCAGGTGTATGACATAGTGATTTGATATTTCTATAATTACAAAATGATCACCACATGTAATGTTTTTCTGCCCACCATTGCCCTCTTTCTACCTCCACCTTCCGTCTCTAGGTATTTCCCAGTATTTGGTACTTAGGAGATCATCATTGTTAACGTATGAGACTCGTCAGAAGTGTTGTGGGTTCATTTTAAGGAAATTTACCAAAACCCTTGGGTCATAGAGAGTTCCCCAGTTCTTCCCTCTTCACAGTAGTTGACATGGGTGACTGTGCTTATTCCCGTGATCTTTGCTTCCCAGGTTTTGTGAACTTTTCATTTGCAGTTGCCATCAGAACCATGTTTACATTTGGAGATGTTAATACGAACTCATGTTTATCTTAATGTGCGTGTAGATGGTTACACGTAAAATATTTATAGATATGTGTATGTGCGCAGGTTAGTACGCACGCATATTTTTCTGCTTTGTCAACTGAGAAGGCCCAGAAAAACTTTAACAGCCTTGAGCATACCTATCATTCAGACTTAGGTTTCTAATGCCTTCTTCAATAAAAGGACACAGGGCTCTTTGAAGAAATGGCCAAATCCAGGCCTGGGGCAGGAGATCTATAAGATAAGCCTGGAGCATCTGGTAGTGTCAGAGTGTAAGGAAGTGCTTACTAAGTGAAGTCAGAGAGAGAAAGACAAATATCATATGATATCACTTATATATGGAATCTAGAAAAGTGATACAAACAAACTTATTTACAAAACAGAAATAGACTCACAGACATAGAAAACAAACATATAGTTACCAAAGGGAAATTGGGGGGAGGGATAAATTAGGAGGTTGGGATTAACAGATACACACTACTAGATATAAAATAGATAAACAACAAGGACCTACTGTATGGCACGGGGAACTATGCTCAATATACAGTGGAAAAGAATCTGAAAAAGAATACACACACACACACACACACACACACACACACACACACACATATAAACTGATCAGAAACCGAGGTAGAATCCCAATGTAAGATCTGGGCAAATTACAATGTTTCAAGTGTGTATTAGTCTCCTGTGGCCACTGTAATAAATTAGCACAGACCTAATGCCCTAAAATAACACACATTTATTATCTTACAGTTCTGTAGGTCAAAAATCTGATAGACGTCTCATTGGCTGAAACCAAGATGAAGGCATGGCTGAGTCCTCTGAAGGCTCCAGGGCAGAATCCGTTTCCTTGCTTTTCTCAGCGTCTAGAGGCCTCCTTCCTCCATTTTCAAACCCAGCAACATTCCATTTCTCTGATCCTTCTTTGGTCTTCGCATCTTCCTCTTTGACCACAGCTGGGAAAGGGTCTCTGCTTTTTTTTTTAATTAATTAATTTATTTTTGGCTGTGTTGGGTCTTCGTTTCTGTGCGAGGGCTTTCTCTAGTTGCGGCGAGCGGGGGCCGCTCTTCATCGCGGTGCTTGGGCCTCTCACTATCGCGGCGGCCTCTCTTGTTGCGGGGCGCAGGCTCAGTAGTTGCGGCTCACGGGCCCAGTTGCTACGTGGCACGTGGGATCCTCCCAGACCAGGGCTCGAACCCGTGTCCCCTGCATTGGCAGGCAGATTCTCAATCACTGCGCCACCAGGGAAGCCCCAGGGTCTCTGCTTTTAAGGGCCTGTGTGATTGGATGGACCTGCCCGGGTAACCCAGGCTTAAGTCCTATGTCAAGGTCTTTAGCTCAATCACATCTGCAGAGTCCCTTTTGCCTTATAAGGTGACTTTAACATGTTCCAGGGATTTGAACGTGGACATCTTTGATGTGGAGGAACAAGAATAACTTCAGAACCTCTTTACTGGTGGGGTCGGGTTCTGATATAACTCTCCCTGTCCAGGGCTGAGCAGGCAGGTGTGAGTCTCTATAATGAAGGCCCAAGGTACCTGAACCAGGACCCGGTGCAGACCTACCTGGGGTGGCAGATGCGGTTTCTGTAGCCATTCTCATCTTTCTTCTTTTTAGGATCATTTGCAGTTACATTGTCATCGCTTCCTTTTTAGAGCCTCTCATGCAGTTTAAATCTACTTTCCAAACTGGAGAGAACATCGGATTATGGTTTCTAGCCAACGAGTTGCGTAACTCTTAACTCATCAGTGCTCTTTACTTGCGTTATTTCATTGTCTGCGGAAATACTTTGAAAAGCTAAACAATTAAAAAGACTGCGTACAATAGACATGCCTCTTACTATTGTGATTCATCTCATTATTATTAGTCTCACTCAAACCAGAAATCAGAGGGTCATTCTGGACTGCAGACAACAGGAGCAGATGATTAGGAATAAGTACTGCAGAGGAAGAGCTGCACCTTGTGGATGCCTGCTCTCAGGCGTATTCCAGGTGCTTGATCTCACTGGGTCCTTGTAGACACAATAGGGATGGAGTTGTCACCCCAGTTTTATACCGGGGAACTGAACTTGGGCACTACAGGCAGACCTCGGAGGTTTTGCGGGTTCCATTGCAGACCACTGCAATAAAGCGAGTCACATGAATTTTTTGGTTTCCTGGTGCGTATGAAAGTTATGTTTACACTATATTGTAGTCTGTTAAGCGTGCAATAGCATATGTTTATAAAATAACGTACATGCCTTAATTTTAAAATAGTTTATTGCTAAAAAATGCTAACCGTCACCTGCGCCTTCAGTGAGTTGTAATCTTTTTGCGACACTTTTGTAACATCAAAGATCAACATAATAAATACAATAATAATGGAAGAGTTTGGAATAGTGTGAGAATTACCAGAATGTGACACAGAGACATGAAGTGAGCAAATGCAGTTAGAAAAATGGCACTGGCTCTGCCACAAACCCTCAATGTGTTAAAAAACGCAGTTATCTGCAAACTATGATAAAGCTGAGCACAATAAAACGAGGTGCGCCTGAATTAAACAGTTAGCTCAGGCTCATACAGAGCAGGATGTAAACCCTGATTTGTTTGACGCCAAAGCTCTGGCCCTTCCTGAAGGCACATTCCCCTGGTCAGTGTCAAATGAAGCGGGATTAGCAAGCCAGCGTGAGGTCCCCGCCACCCCCATCCCGAGGGTCTTTTGAAGCAGAAGCTGATGAGTTCCCTTTTCCCGAACACGAGAAACCTTTGGTGACCGTTGCCCCTCGTGTGTTGCAGCCACGCGCAGCACCCTGACCTGCACAGGTCAGGAGTTCCGGTGCGAGGACGGCGAGGCTTGCATCGTGCTCTCCGAGCGCTGCGACGGCTTCCTGGACTGCTCGGACGAGAGTGACGAGCACGCCTGCAGCGGTGAGTGTGGCCCCCCAGGACCCTGGGCTCACCCTCGGCCCTGCTGGGTAGGCCCTGAGGTTGAACCCTCTTGAGCTCTTCCTCATTCTGAAAATGCAAAGGTCCTTGCTCACTGTTGGAGCTGCAGGTGAGGCGAGGCCCAGTCCCGCCTCTGATGCAGCCTCCAGCTCACCTCGCCCCTCTCAGGGAAATGTTGGTCTTAGATTGGGTGTTTTGGGGTTTTTTTGTTTTTTTGTTCTGTTTTCTTTTGCTTTAGTCCTTGTATTGGTACTTGGATCCTTTTATTTATTTATTTTTTAAATATTCTTTTCTATTATGCTTTATCACAAGATATTGAATATAGTTTCCTGTGCTATACAGTAGGACCTTGTTGTTTATTCATCCTCTATATAATAGTTACATCTTAGAATGGGTTTTCTTTGAGTTTAAATAATGATAATTTTAATCAAAAGATACTACTTATGAAAAATTAGGTAGTGTCTTAGAGTTATGATTTGCTTAATTACAGTAGTACATTCTATTATGCAAATAAAACAATTTAACTTGATCTTTCATGGGAGTTTTTTTAATTTTTATTTTATATTGGAGTATATTAGATTGGCTTTGGAAGGACATCCCTCGTGTTGAGGCATCGTTGCTCCCACAGAGCGTCAGGCTTTGTGGTGGGGTGGACTCCATCCTTCTGTCTGGAATGCATTTAGCAACCATTTGGGGGCTGCTATAACAGTACCACAGACTGAGTGGCTTAGAAGCAACAGAAACTCATTTCTCACAGTTCTGGAGGCTAGAAAATCCGAGACTGAAGCACCAGCAGATTCGGTGGTCTGGTGAGGGCCCACTTCCTGGTCCACAGACAGCCTGTCTTTTCTGTGTCCTCCCACGGTGGAAGGTGTGAGGGAGCTCTCTCGGGCCTCTTTTACAAGGACACTAATCTCATTTTCAAGGATCCATCCTTATGACCTAATCATCTCCCAAGGGCCACACCCCCTAATACCATCACATGGGGGATGAGGTTTCAGCATATGGATTTTGGGGGACACAAACATTTCAGTCTGTAGCAGTAATGGATCCTGCCATGACATCGTCTTTGGATTTGTTGCATTCTCTGTTGAGAATCAGGCTTAAATCAGTGCAGACAAGGAGGTGAAATGCAAGGAGAAATGCCACGCTTGGAAATTTAGGAGACCTTGGGAAAGGTTATATAGGAAGGTCTGAACTCTTTTTTTTCTGGGGTGTCTTAAGATAATGGTGGTGGCCTGACCACATCACAGTAGGTCTGCCTGAAACCAAGGAACCTCTTGGGTCCTTTGAAATCCAAGATTTATAAGATACCAATTTCTCTTTTTTCCCCTTGCTCTCTCTAGAGGAATTAAATGTATACAAAATACAGAATCTTCAGTGGACAGCTGACTTCTCTGGGGATGTAACTTTGACCTGGATGCGGCCCAAGAAAATGCCCTCTGCTTCTTGTGTGTATAACGTCTACTACAGGTGGGTCCCATCTTGGCCGTGGGAGAAAATGATGTTTCTCTTGCCACTGGATGTCCCATAAACTGTGTGCGCACAGAGCAGCTCTTTTTTGAGGTATTCAGACATCTCAGCCACCCCATGCGGCTTTGATGTGATGCTATCTTTGTCCTCTTGGCCAGGGTGGTTGGAGAGAGCATATGGAAGACTCTGGAAACCCACAGCAATAAAACGAACACAATATTGAAAGTCTTGAAGCCAGACACCACGTATCAGGTCAAAGTCCAGGTCCAGTGTCTGAGCAAGTTGCACAGCACCAATGACTTCGTGACCCTGAGGACTCCAGAAGGATGTAAGTGCTACAGCTTATTTTTATGGCAGGGACAGGACCTTATGTGGGATTTTCAGAGAGTTTCCCAGGATGCTCAGCAGCGTGGAAATAAAAGTACCTGTGCTTCCTATGTGGCTAAGTTTTATGGTCCTGGCTGAGTTGTTCTTATTATGTCACTTTTTTTTTTTTTTCAATACAGTTCTTTTTGTTGAAGTATAGTTGATTTACATTGTTTTAGGTGCACAGCAGAGTGATTCAGTTATTCACATATATATGTATTCTTTTTCAGACTCTTTTCCATTATAGGTTATTACAAGATATTGAATATAGTTCCCTGTGCTGTGCAGTAGGTCCTTGTTGTTTATTTATTTTATATATTGTAGTGTGTATCTGTTCATCCCAAACTCCTGATTCATCCCTTTCCCCCCTCCTCTTTGGTAATCATACATTTGTTTTCAATGTCTTAAAACGATTTTTTTAAATTGAAGGATAATTGACCTACAACAAACACCGTGTTAGTTGCAGGTGTATGACATAGTGATTTGATATTTCTATAATTACAAAATGATCACCACATGTAATGTTTTTCTGCCCACCATTGCCCTCTTTCTACCTCCACCTTCCGTCTCTAGGTATTTCCCAGTATTTGGTACTTAGGAGATCATCATTGTTAACGTATGAGACTCGTCAGAAGTGTTGTGGGTTCATTTTAAGGAAATTTACCAAAACCCTTGGGTCATAGAGAGTTCCCCAGTTCTTCCCTCTTCACAGTAGTTGACATGGGTGACTGTGCTTATTCCCGTGATCTTTGCTTCCCAGGTTTTGTGAACTTTTCATTTGCAGTTGCCATCAGAACCATGTTTACATTTGGAGATGTTAATACGAACTCATGTTTATCTTAATGTGCGTGTAGATGGTTACACGTAAAATATTTATAGATATGTGTATGTGCGCAGGTTAGTACGCACGCATATTTTTCTGCTTTGTCAACTGAGAAGGCCCAGAAAAACTTTAACAGCCTTGAGCATACCTATCATTCAGACTTAGGTTTCTAATGCCTTCTTCAATAAAAGGACACAGGGCTCTTTGAAGAAATGGCCAAATCCAGGCCTGGGGCAGGAGATCTATAAGATAAGCCTGGAGCATCTGGTAGTGTCAGAGTGTAAGGAAGTGCTTACTAAGTGAAGTCAGAGAGAGAAAGACAAATATCATATGATATCACTTATATATGGAATCTAGAAAAGTGATACAAACAAACTTATTTACAAAACAGAAATAGACTCACAGACATAGAAAACAAACATATAGTTACCAAAGGGAAATTGGGGGGAGGGATAAATTAGGAGGTTGGGATTAACAGATACACACTACTAGATATAAAATAGATAAACAACAAGGACCTACTGTATGGCACGGGGAACTATGCTCAATATACAGTGGAAAAGAATCTGAAAAAGAATACACACACACACACACACACACACACACACACACACACACACACACACACACACACACACACACACACACACACACACACACACACACACACACACACACACACACACACACATATAAACTGATCACTTTGCGGTGCATCTGAAACTAAAACAACATTGTAAATTATACTTCAAAAAAAGAAAAAAGAAATTAAGGAAGTGCTAAACAAAACACACAAAAAAGAATCTATGAGTTATGACTTTGTTAGAATAACATTTGTTCAGTAGAGCAGAGAGAGTGCCAGAGAGTCAGCAGAAGCCCACCAGGGAAAGTGAAATAGAGAAGTTTATTACTCCCAGGTTCTGAAGGTGGTATACGCGTACCTCAAGGGGCCACGCAGGAGGTCAAGGCAGGGTGCAGGCAGAGAGCAGCGGGACCTGGGGCACACGCCTTTTATAGGATTTGTGGGTGGAGTGCTATGGAGTTCCTGGGCTAGGGCTGGTTTGGCCAATTCACACCAAAAAGGGGGCGTTTTGGTAAACTTCTTGGGAGTCTTACCTAAGGAGCACGAGGGAGAAGGCCCTGGGAGGTGGGGAGAGTTTATCACGAGGGCCCTTGGGGAAGTCATATTAGGGATTTGCATTTGCTTGTGACTCTTTGGGCTGTGATCCAGGGCTTGCTTGGGGGCTAATGTCAATTTAAGGCCCCCTTAGCCTATTTGTCTAAATAAAATGGATGCTGAGGCAGCAATACCGTGGGCTAGCTTAGCTAAACTCTAAGTGGAAGCATTTTTGAAATATCCCATTCGTTGATCTTCTTTCCACAGGTGGTAGCTGAGTCCCTACTACTGCTCAGGAATTAGGTTAGACACTGGAGAATCAGATGAATAAGACACAGTTCCTGCCCTCCAAGGGCTTGCAGGCCATGGCTTGTTGATGAACATTCACTGTATTCACTTGCTGAGGCTGCCATAACAAAGTACCCCAGATTGGGTGGCTTAAACCACAGGCATTTATTTTCTTCCAGTTCTGGAGGCTGGGAGTCCAAGGTCAAGGGTTGGTTTCATTCTGAGGCCTCCTTGGCTTGCAGACAGCCGTCTTCACGTGGTTTACCCTCTGTGTGTGTCTGTGTCCTAATTTCCTCTTCTTATAGGGACACTAGTCATATTGGGTAAGGGGCAATGACCTCATTTTAACTTAATGACTTTTTTTAAGACCTTATTTCCAAATACACATTCTGCGGTACTGGGGGTTAAGACTTCAACACCTGAATTTGGGGTTGGAGGTGATACAGTTCAACCCTTAATATTCATCTTCAGCAGATTATCAACATGAATAACTACTGTGCAGTCAAAATCAAGTTTGACTGGAAAGCACTGTAACTGGTTTCTGTGTGGTTTCTAATTGGGCTGTGAAGGCAGTCACAAAAGGGGAGATCCCGAAAGGTCTTAGAAATGCCAGCACTGAAGTTATTAAGGAACCTACTTTGAAGGGGGTCCCTTCATTTGAATCTAGAAGTTCTGTGCTATTAGAAAGTAAGTCTTGGGACTTCCCTGGCGGTCCAGTGGTTAAGACCCCGGGCTGCCACGGCAGGGATCATGGGTTTGCTCCCAGAACTAAGATCCTGCACGCTGCACGGCGTGGCCAAAAAAAAAAGAAAGTAAGTTTTATTTCTTTGTAGCCACACCAGTGGTTCTCTGGTTGTATGAGAGTTCAAGACAGCAGACGCCATCCTTGACAATTAAGATCTCAGCATCAAAGCCCAGGGCCAGTGGTGACTTAGCCCGCCCAAGTGATTTTATCCTGCAGCCCTTGTGAGCCCCCAGCCTGCGTCAGACTCGCTGAGCCGTGGTCTGATACGTTCAGTCATTAGATGTGTGATGAATGCAAGCAGGCCTTGCATTCCGGAAGAGAGGAAAGGTGTTCTGTCAGCTAACAGCGCTTTCTAGGGGATAGGTCCCACTGCCAGCTCTGGATTCTTTCTCGTCCGAGTTTTAAGCTCATGGAAATTCCTCCAGTTGATGAGTATGCAGATGGATTTTAACCCTGAGTTGCCTCTTTTCCAGTGCCAGACGCCCCTCAGAACCTCCAGCTGTCGCTCCACAGGGAAGTGGAAGGAGTGATCGTGGGCCACTGGGCCCCTCCCGCCCACAGCCACGGCCTCATTCGGGAGTACATCGTAAGTCCCTCTGGCAGCGGGCTGTGCGCGGGCAAGTGCAGGAGGTTGCCAGGGCTGGTAGAGCAGAAGCATGTTCTGTGTGACAAGGATGCGGTTTGCTGTCGCCTTGTAAATAATCATCCATCCTCTGGAACGTTTTGCATCTCACCTTCCCCTCTCTCCGCCTGCCTCCTTGCAGGATGTCGGGATGCCCAGACCTTTGGTTACCTGTCCCTAGTATTTTTTTTCTCCTCACTTCAGGTAGAGTACAGCAGGAGTGGTTCCAAGATGTGGGCCTCCCAGAGAGCTCCTAGCAACTTGACAGAAATAAGGAACCTACTGGTCAACGCTCAGTACACTGTCAGAGTGAGTGTTCACATGCGTTTTAGCCGTCCAGGTGGTCTCGGGACATGGGGAGATGGTTGGCCTTTCATGAGAACTCCGTGCCTACCTTTGTGAGATGCTTACTCGTGGTGTGCTCAATACCCAACCTGTTGCTCTGGAAGCTTGTCATTTCTTTGAGTCTCGTAAACCAAGGCCACAGAGAACTTGAAATCAGACTTTGCTCAGATAACCAACAACTGATGGTAATGCAGCTTTACCTACTTTTAACCCAGATATTTTGCTAGTGCTTTAGCTCCAATTACTTTTGCACCCACCTTTTTTCTGCTTATTTTTAGCTGCAGGGAGATGCAGAGCTATGATAAGTAGCATTTATAAAGTGATATTGTGGGGTTCTTATGAAATATATTATCAACATCTTCAGTAGAAAAGAGATTTTGTGCAAAACATGTTTTGAGACCATTAAGTGTATACACAGACTCCCTCATAATTTCAGTGCTATCACAATTCCCTTTACCCAGGTTCCCTCCCGTTGTCTCTTT
>NW_006776684.1:1775056-1797604 GCF_000442215.2 Lipotes vexillifer
TGTCTTATTTCAGTTGCTGGGGCCTCCGACTATCCTGAATCCCTCTGTGTATAATTTCTTCCACCCTTACAGCCAAAGCCTCACCACTTACGCTCACCCGGGATTCTTACTGTGTGGTATGTTGCCTGTGTTTCATACTAATTTGCACTCTGATTTGAAAGGTGGCTGCAGTGACCAGTCGGGGAATAGGAAACTGGAGCGATTCTAAATCCATTACCACCATAAAAGGAAAAGGTAAGTGATTCCAGCATCTGCAGATTTCGAGAAGATAGAATAACTCTTTGGCAGTAACTTTCCGTGTGACTGGCAAATGAAGAAGCAGAGATCAGAAAGCTTCACACAGCCCCCCTCTCCCCGACACACGCACTTTTGTGGGCGTCTCCATAGTGCTTTACACACGAAGTCTTTTGCGGCGACTGTTGAAGGTATTCCTCCTTCTAGAACTGAGCATTTGTTATAATAAAAACATACAAAGGGATTTCCAGAGGCCTTCATGCCCTTGTTCTCAGGCACAGCATCCAAAATAGAAGGAGTCCTCCCTTCCCAGCCAAGATAAAGATGATCTTGTCCATGCTAATTTGTGGTGTTTTTAAGAGAGTGCCATGCTGACACTTGTTTACTGCCCCAGGGGCACCGACCGACGATGCTTAGGTTGTGGTTTCTGGCGCTTGAGCTGATCAGAGTCATAGCTTACGACTTGCCACGGACCTGCTCTGCATACACCAGCTCATCTTGTTGAACCCTCAGAACAACTATAAGAACAGATAAGGGACTGGAAAGGTTATGTCTCTTGTACGTAGTCAGTCAAGTGACAGAGCTGGGATTGGAACCTGATCTCCTGAGTCTAGAGCCTGTGCCCTGAACCACTGTACCACCTGCTTGCCGGGTGGGGCTCCTTGCCTTGCACACGTGCCTCGAGGGTGGTGTCAGGTAGGAGCTGATGAAATAGTGCATGAGTGAGTGAATTGAAGCAAGTGAAACGAAGGCTCTGGCACTCTATGGGAGACAGACCAGCTCGTCTTCCTGATTGTAGCTTAGGCGCTTGAGGCTTTCGTCTTTGGATTGGCGGGTGTTAAAGCCAGAAGTGTCGCCTGGAACGCACTTGGGGGATTATACTTTAATCTGAGCCTGTGAGAAATAGGCTCTGGGTCATGGAGAGTCACTGTCTGGTCGCCGGTAAAATATGGTGTCGTTGAGATCAGGATAGGGGCAGCTAAACTTAGTGAAGCCAGCCAGTCTGTGGAGCAGGGAGTGTGTGGGTGTTGGAAAAAGTGTACCGAGTTCACACTCCCCGAGAGTTTTGATTGTGGTATTATTTTCCTCTACAAAGTCAGTCAGAAAAGACTGACCATACATACTGAAAAGGAGGGACATTGGAAGGTCATCCAGAAAACAGGTAGTACCTTGAATTCCTTGTCATAAGTCACACCTGCATTTGAAAATCTCAGTGGGGGGTTGCTTCTCTTAATATGATTTTGAGGATGAACCCCAACTCCTCATATGTGTGTTGGTTAGGGCATGTGTTAGGCAACTGTGTGCCAAGTCAAAAAGTGTGAGTTGTGATCTATCTGTGACCTCGTGTCCCAATAAGGTAAGAAGACGGGGTACAAAACAGTGGTAGCGTCACCCAGAATCACCACCTTCATTAGTGAATGCAGTGGATTAATTATAACAGCAGTTAGAAAAGCCACCATTTTTTGAGCACTGCCTGTGTAGTAAGCACCCTGCGGGTTGTTTTACACGAACTGATCTCTCTTAATCCTTATCAACCCTGTGAGTTTATTCTTATGCTCATTTTGTAGCTGAGGGAACTGGGATCTGGAGAGGATTGTGATCTGTCCCCAGCCACCACGATTATAATCCAGGTCAGCTTTACAGCAGCACCCGAACTATTTTGCTGTGAGCTGGCTGCCTGAAACTCCTGATATCCTTTCTTCTTCTGGTTACTGTGTTTTCCTCGAGCCCACTTTCACTGATCATCTGGAGAGACTCCTCCAGATTTTGATACCTCTCTTTGCCACAAAGTCTTAGGCACTCCTTTGAGTCTCTCTTGCTTTGCCATTATAAGAGGCATATGTGCTGAGAGTCTTAATATGCAAGCGGCCATTTAAATCTTATCTTCTGATGATGGTGATTGCATCCAGCCCTCGTAGGTTATGCCTGGCAGCACACTGTCAGGTTTCTGGTGGGTAGACCTCCACAGTGACCAGCATGATGCTCACCACTTGAGCCAAGAGGGGTCTTTTCCCTCTGCTGCCCTCTCCTTGTCCCCTCAGCTCCCAGCTTGAGCTCTGATCTTTTTGAGAGTGCCAGTGGCTCATCACCTCTTTAATCTGTCATGGGAACGGGAGAGAAAGGGAACTGTAGTTGGGTGCCAGGCACTTGACATGCATTATTTTAGTGAATTTTCCCACCTCTGAGAAGTACAGAGGACATCTCCAGGCTTAATGAGGACAGGTAACTTGCCCCAGGTCACACGGTGCTGTGTCTCAACAGGAATTTGAATTCCAGTTTGTGAGACTCCAGAGCCCAGATTCTTTCCATTGTGCCACACGCGCATTTACAAGTTAGGACTTAAGATTTAGCTTGCCGTCAACCTTCAAAAAGGACTTGAGCCCTCTGGGAATTTGTTGGTGCCAGTACAGGTGGCTCTCAGTGTGATCCCTGTACCTTTCAGAACCAGGCTGAAGCTGGGTTAGTGAGGGACATTGACGTAATGGAACTTTTCTGCTCGACCTAATTGCCAGGATAGCTGACTGAGCCAAGATAGTTATGTGTTCACCAGGTAACTGTGGACCTAACCTCAGCTTCAGGACAACAGTGGTAAAAGGGAAGAGTAGAAGCCGCCAAAGAAATGCCCTTTCTTCCCCAACTGAAAGATTGCTTTGTCTCTTGAGTTGAAAACTGTTAAGTTCTGCCTTCTTCCCTTTTCATCACCTGGTTTCTCTTTTTGAATCCCTCTTTTGTTCTCAGTGATCCCACCCCCGGACATCCACATTGACAGCTATGGTGAAAATTCTCTAAGCTTTACCCTGTCCGTGGACACTGACATCAAGGTAACGTGGAAATTTCAAACCAGCGGTTGGGTGGGGCTTTACTTTGCATGGGAACCAATACGGCAGAGGACGGGAAGATTAAGAAAAATGAATGACTTGGTCCAGCAAAGCTAAAATACCACACCTAGGTCGGTTCCTCCCCCCACGAAGAGCAACTTGCGTCTTCACGTGTAATTATTCTGCCTCAGCCTGGTGCCTTTTTTTTTTTTTTTTAACCGTATAATTAAATGGTTCACAGCTACAGTGCAAATAAAGAGGTGGTGTTAACAGAATATGTATGCCCTGTAATTTTCAGCTTTATTGGATTTCCTGGTGCTGAGCGCTAATGCAGAGGTTCCCAAGAGTGAGTCTTAGGAGAGAGTCAAATACCTTGGAAGCATATCCACTTAGATCCACCTAATATTCTCCCCTTCTAGCACCTTCCTCCCCTCCGCTTGGTCCATCTGCTTGACCAACTTCACCATAATTATCTGTGTCCCTTTGGTTTCTGAAGTTGCCCCACACCTTTCATGGGGTTCTTTCTTGTCTGTCTCCCCTCACATCCCTCCCTGTCTGTGAAGCTGTGGTGGGAGCAACAGCCTGTGCCATTGACTGAACTACAGTTTGGTGTCATGCCCTTGGCTTCAGAGACAGCTGATGCCAGAAACGACCTTGTGTAGACCTTGTCTCTGTAGTCTTTGCTCTTGAAAACGTTTTGATTTGGTGCCTTGGCCAATATTTTTAAAGACCTTTACATCAAATCCTTCTGTGGGCTCAGAACTTGGAAAAGGTAGTCTTTCCTGACCCATGGATATGTTTTTGCTCCTATTAGACAAAAGAGATCGAAGCAAAAGCCCCCTTTGTATGGAAATCTTGGCCTTGACTGCAAGGACCACCTGAGCTAAGATTGATCCTTAGTTACCATAATCTAATTACCTTTTCAATTTTTATCCTTTTTGCCTTTTTGTTTTTTGGACTGTGCCACGTGGCTTATAGGATCTTAGTTCCCTGACCAGGGATTGAACCCGGGCCCTCGGCAGTGAGAGCTCAGAGTCCTAACCAGTGGACCGCCAGGGAATTCCCTTCTTTCTGCCTTTTTAAATTGGTTCTTGTCCTTTTATTATTTATTAAGTTTTTTGTGTCATTGTATTATAAATGGTCTCACATTTGGTTTTAGAAGTAGGAGGGAGTATAAGTATTCAATGATAGCACAAATGGAACTGGTTTAAGAATCCAGAGGACTAGCCCGTCCATTGTTAGAAGGGAGAGACCCGAGGAACAACAGAAAAGATCTTCCTTTAGTGTCTGGTGAGCTCTGTGAGCGTGGACTGTTCATGTAACATGGCTCTTGCTCCTTGGCAGGTGAATGGCTATGTGGTGAACCTCTTCTGGGCGTTCGACACCCACAGACAGGAGAAGAAAACGATGAACTTCCAAGGAAGCATATTGTCACACAAAGGTAGCGCCCTGGAACTGGTCTGTGTGTAAGGAGGAAGGCTAGACCGATGCTTTCCTGGCAGTAGAGCTTGTGTGGGGCGCCGGGACAGGTGGGGGGTCTTCTCTGCAGCCATTCTGAGTGGGCAGGTGTTGCCCATTGAGGATGCTGTCAGTGACTCCTGAGTCCAGGTGAGGGATCCATTGGGTGGTTCCCCAAATCCCCTTCTAACCTGTTGTCTCTTCATGGAAGTTGGAGGCTTAAAAAGGAGGAAACACTGGAAGGAAGCCAGGTTAACCTTCTACAGATGCTTTTTGCCTCCCCAAAGAGAGAGTTCCTGGGTTTAGTTACCTGTCTCTCTCTTTTTACTGCCCTGGTTTGCTCCTTCTTTGCTGATGCAAGGTAGCGCAGGGCCTGCTGCATAATTGGCGTTCAGTAAACATTTGTTGAACGAATGAACCAACAGACTGAGCGAAGGAAGGAAGGAGACAAGGAAGGAAGAGGGTCCAGTTCCTCTTGTATCTGTACAGATAGTGAGTCTCAATTAAAATCCTCATATCTGAAGATGGACTAAAGGAAGGATTTTAATTTATTTCTAAGACAAAACCTTCATTGGCCAAGGCTGCTTGTGAATGTTGAAGAGGACATGGGAGCTCCTACTCCTCCCTCCTACTCTGTGTGCAAAGTACTTTCAATCCTAGCAGGCGTTCTGTTATATACAGTATATTTTTTTTGGTGGGAGGGAACCGAAGGCTGCCTAAGGAGGCTGCGCAGGAGTATAGCTAACATTGAGCACTTACTGTATACAGGCATTTACCCAGGCACTCTGTGTGTGGTGTTCTACGTAACACCTCCAGAATAGTGTGGTGGGATCTACTCATTTTATGGACGAGAAAACAAGGTTCAGGGACTGAGTGATTCTCTCAAGATGGGAAGCCACACCTCTCTAATTCCAAAGGCTGTGGTCTCATCGCCTCAACGTTACACCAATAGAAATTGGCAGAGTCGGGAGCAAAAGTCTTACCAGCCTTTGCCTGAAACACACGAAGGGCTTGCTCCATGCCAGGCATCATGCCGAGCACTTTAGAGGAGTTTTCTTTTTTTGTTCCCTGCAACAGCCAGCTGATATAAGTGCTGTCACTTTCCTCCATCTTACCAACAAGGAAATGAACTTAGAGGGTTTGAATACTTCATTCTTGCTTGTACAAGTACAAAGGGTAGAGTTGGGCCTTGAACCCAAGTCCTTCTGATTCCAAAGACTGTCCTCTTAGCACACCCTCCTTTTTAAGTTCACTGCTCCCTTAGTTTTTAATAACATTCCCCCTAATTAGAAAGGGGGCACATGTTTATTACAGAAAATTTAGAAAACAAAAAAGGTACAATCAAATTTTTAATTTCCTATCATTGCACTTCCCAGGGAAACCACTTTTACATTTCGGGTAGTTCCTAAGTTAATACTTTTCCTCCTCATTGATTTCTTTATGTCTTCTTAAATAGAATTTGAATAATACTATATGTAATTTTATATCCTGCCTTTTTCACTGAATGTAAATAACAGAATTTTCTAGTTTCATTATATATTCTTGGAAACAACCTATAGTGGCCGCGTAATAGTTCATGGAATGCATGTGAAGCTCATGGATGCACATTATTTAACTATTGCCTTGTTGCTGGGCAGTCAGATGATTATACTTTTTTCTACCGTAACAAACACTGTGACAGACATCCTGGCTGCACAAATTTTGGGATCCCTCTCATTTAACTGCACTGAAGGTTATGAAGGATTTCAGGACTCTCACAAGGCCAAATGGCTCTCCAGGAGGGTCGTACCAATTTATATCCCCAGATAGGAAGCTTTAAAAGGGATTTTCCCATGCCCATGCAGTGTGTTGCTTGCAGTAGTCATTCATAAATCACGCCGAGTGAATTTGTAAAGTAGTAAAAATTCTACAGCATGTGGGGCTCACTTAAATGGAGAGATGACATTAAAAAAAATAGGGTGTGCATGTAAAGATATGTATTCCTGACTGCTGCCCCCAGCCCTTTGTCCCTGTTTCCCCAGTTGGCAACCTGACAGCTCATACAACCTACGAGATTTCTGCCTGGGCCAAGACTGACTTGGGGGACAGTCCTCTGGCATTTGAGCATGTCACGACCAGAGGAGTCCGCCCACCCGCCCCGAGCCTCAAAGCCAAGGCCGTCAATCAGACAGCGGTGGAATGCACCTGGACCGGCCCCAGGAATGTGGTAAGTCAGCCAGGATGACCCTTGCAGAGCACGGATGGACTGTCGCCTGGCACTAGGCCACCAGACACCCCCAGGGCCTCCCCCTCTGTTGCTGTTGTTTTTCTTCTCACCCCAAACACAAGCTACCCTTGTAGTCAGTTCTGGATTACCTTCTAGACGTGTCTGACATCCTGCCTCAGCATCCCTTTCTGCATCCTGGCCTGGCATCCAAGACAAAGAGCCCTCTGGTGTTTGCTGAATAGACCTAGTTTGAGGAGGGGGCACATTCCCGAGCTGGGAGTCTCACCTAGGGACGGGTGAGAAGTCGCCTGCAGGACAATGAGTATGCACCTGAGGACCATGCCTCAGGCTCCTCTAGCCCCTCCTCACCTATGGGATCCCCCACCCACAGGTTGCTTTCTCTGTCCCCCCAAACACGCCCCACCCCAGTTCATTCCAGGATGCTGGCTCTACTTGTATATAGGCCTTTTGTTTTCACGTATGCATTTTGACTCACTGGAATTAGTGAGTCTTTTTTTTTTTTTTTCTTTCACGGTACACGGGCCTCTCACTGCTGTGGCCTCTACCATTGCGGAGCACAGGCTCCGGATGCGCAGGCTCAGCGGCCGTGGCTCACGGGCCCAGCCGCTCTGCGGCATGTGGGATCCTCCCGGACCGGGGCACGAACCCGTGTCCCCTGCATCGGCAGGCGGACTCCCAACCACTGCACCACCAGGGAAGCCCTGCGTGGGGCCTTCTTACACCCTGGCTCCCGTGGCCCCAGGGACCCCTTTCCTGGCTCCTGATTGAAGCCTCCACCCCATGGTGGCCATGGGCCCGTCCTCTCTGGGGGTCAGGCCTGCCTGCGCCCTGGGTCCCCCTCTGCCATCCCATCTGAGCTCTCTCCTTCCCCTATTCCTGTTCCATTCCCATTTGCTCATCTGAGACACACAAGTCCTTTTGCATGTCCCTGATGGGCTCCCTTCATCCCCACAGCATCTCCAAACTTGTACGGTTTTCAAGTCCCCTTTCTTGCCTGGTCATATGCTCTTGGAGAAAATGCCCTTTGTTTCTACCTTACAAAGGAAGCTTCCTCATGCTTCCCCCATTAGAAACATGCTCTCAGCTTCCACTTTCCCCTCTACGAGGCCATCAGACTCCCACCTCCTGCTTTAAACTCCACGTGTACCAATTAGGGTTAAGAATGGGTGCATAGAACAGGAATGGAGAGTAACTGTGGCTTTCAACAGTTTATTTCCCTCCTAATTACAAGTCGGTCAGAGTTTGGAGTTCAGCCATCTGGGAGCTCTACAGCCGCAGCACAGTTTGATCTGTGCCCCAGGCCCTGCCACCTCCAGCCTGTGGCATCACCTTGCAGTCCAGAGGGCCTCCTGGACCACATCACCCTGCATATTCCAGGCAGCGGGAGGGCAGAAGAAGGGCACTGCTCCCTGCATTTCAATGTGTCCTCACCGAGGTCCTGCCTGGAACATCTGCTGACATCTTGTTGACCAGTCCTGTCACGTGGCCTCTGCTGCTTGGAGGGAGGTGTGGGTGTAGGCATGTTTCCAGGTAGCAGTTCTCACTAAGAACCAGGATTCTGCTGAGGGATGAGGGGAGGTTGGGAATGTCCTAGGCAGCCAGCAGTGCCCGCCCTCCCTCCCCATGCCCCCTCCACGAGCTTGCACACTTGCTATCCCCTTCGCACCTTGGTCAACCCCTCTTTTCCCCAGTTTGTTATGCAGTCTTCTAGTATAGCATCTAACCTTCCACATTTGCATCTTGTTATTGATAATTCTGTTTTTCCTCTCTGCCTGGCTCTCCTCAAAAAAGCAAGCTCTGAGGAGAGTCTGCACGGTATTTATCTTTGTAGGTGGGAAGCCACTGCCTGGCCCAGGGTGCCTTCTCTGTAAATGCTGATGAAATAGATGTTGAATGAAGAATTCTCTGTGAGCTCATTTGAAGTGGTTCCCCGGGTCTTAAATTAGGGCTTTCATGAGAGTGAGGTCACTGGCCACTGAACTGGTGTCCTTTTCTGTTCTCTCCTTTTACCAGGTTTACGGCATCTTCTATGCCACATCCTTTCTTGACCTGTATCGCAACCCCAAGAGCTTGACTACACCACAGCACAACAAAACAGTCCTTGTCAGTGGGGATGAGCAGTATTTGTTTCTGGTAAGTTTCCTGTGCCAGGAGTACAGAAGAATGTTTTATTTTTTGAGGATGTCTTAATTGCTGGCCTCCTGCCTCAGACCCAGGACCTGGGGAGCTGGAGATGTGGATTCCAGGATCCGCGTGCGATGCATGTGCGGCTGTGCGCGTGCGCGCATGCGCGTCTGTGTATGTATTTGTGCAAGAGAGGGGGGGTGTGAGAGAGAGACACACGGGAGGATGGTTCTTTTTCACAAGCATCAGGTTTTTACTTGAAACGCAGAATGAACGGCCACTTAACCAACTACAGCTCCCTTGTGCAGGATTGAGAACTTGGAGAATGGGTCACAGGAATAAATAAAAGCTTTTGTCAGATTCCACTTCTAGGAATTTAGCTTACATGCTTTCACGTGTGTGCCAAGATATTTAGAGAAACGTGTTTGGTATACTGTTGCTTGTGAAAACAAAAGATTTGGAACAAATGTCTATCAAGAGAAGACTGGTTAAAAGGATTATTGCTTATCTTTGTGATGGAGTATAGTGCAACCATCCAACGCAAATACAACAGACTCCAAATGTACTGATTTGGAAAAATCTCCATGCTGTGTTATTAAGTAAAAGAAACGAAGAGCATAATAATATGGGTAATGTTTTTGCATTTGTGTAAAAAAAATTAAGAACAGTAGGCTACACATATACATGCATGCATAAGTACACACATATATAAGTACATATCTATACACACATACCCGTATATCTGGGCGTATATTTGTGTAGGACATTTCTGGAAGGAAGCACATAAAATCATTACTAGTACTACCTCTGGGAAAATGGATTAGAGATCTGGGGTAGGTGGGGAATTATTCTACGTCTTTTTGTATGCATTGAATTTTAATTGTATCCATATGTCACTATTTTGTTGAAACAGTGGTTTGGTGACAACTGCATGAGTTCGAGTGGTGTTTGTTTCAGGTCCGGGTGGTGACGCCCTACCAGGGGCCGTCCTCTGACTACGTCGTGGTGAGGATGATCCCAGATAGCAGGCTTCCTCCCCGTCACCTGCACGTGGTTCATACAGGCAAAACCTCCGCCGTCATCAAGTGGGAATCCCCATACGATTCTCCTGACCAGGATCTGGTGAGGGGAGCGCATGGTCTGGTTCGGGGGCGGGTGGGTCCTGTAATGGGGCAAGAAACCTAGGCCTGGTGCTTGGAGCTCAGCAGGAGGTCTCCCCCTATTTCTGCCTGGTCAAAGACGGGGTCCTTACAGGTGCCTCTTCATTGTCACATCTCCAGTATTCCTGGCTACCATACTGGTTTGTTCCTCCTTCTCTGCTTTCTCTACCTTCACTAACAAATCTAAATCTAGCCCACTGCCTGTTTTTCTAAATAAAGTTTTATTAGAACCAAGTTATACCCATTCGTTTACACATTATCCAGAGCTGCTTTTATGCTACAAACAAGAGAGTTGAGTAATTGTGCTAGAGACCATCTATTCTTCAAGGCCTAAGATATTTGCTCTCTGAACCTTTACAAAAAAGTTTGCTGGGGCTTCCCTGGTGGCGCAGTGCTTGAGAGTCCGCCTGCCGATGCAGGAGACACGGGTTCGTGCCCCGTTTCGGGAGGATCCCGCGTGCCGCGGAGCGGCTGGGCCCGTGAGCCGTGGCCGCTGGGCCTGCGCGTCCGGAGCCTGTGCTCCGCAAATGGGAGAGGCCACAACAGTGAGAGGCCCGCATAACGCAAGAAAAAAAAAAAAAAAAGTTTGCTGGCCCGTGCCCTAAGAGAAGAGGCATTGATTCTAGAAAAAAACTCCTATTTTCCCTTGCCCAGGCTGCTCTGACCTCCATGCCCTCTGCCCTTCCTGCCGTCCCAGGGGCGGGTGGTTTTAAATGCTTGGTCACAAAGACTCCTCTGGACTCTCAGCTTCTTCCTGATGATTGAGTTCCCTGTGCTTACTACCTGTCCTTTTACCTTCTCCCTGTCCCCATAGATGTAAGAAGCAACCTAGGAGAAAGTAAATGGGTTTTTTTTGTCTCTTAGAGCTGGGATTGAACACTTTCATTCACTGTTCCCCTCTGATGACGTCCCGACACTATGGGAATAGTGGAGATAGAGAATTTGAACACTGAACTGGGGTGTGTTTTTTTTTTTTTTTTTTTGGGTTTTGCGGTACGCGGGCCTCTCACTGTTGTGGCCTCTCCGGGGGGGTTTTTTTTTTTTTTTTTTTTGCGGTACGCGGGCCTCTCACTGTTGTGGCCTCTCCTGTCGCAGAGCACAGGCTCTGGACGCACAGGCTCAGCGGCCATGGCTCATGGGCCCAGCCGCTCCGCGGCACGTGGGATCTTCCCGGACCAGGGCACGAACCCGTGTCCCCTGCATCGGCAGGCGGACTCTCAACCACTGCGCCACCAGGGAAGCCCTGAACTGGGGTTTTTCTTGCATATTCCAACCTACCTGCTGCTGCCATCACAAATGTGGTTTTCCCTAGAGTTGTTTTTTTGGGGAGGGGGGAGGTGGATCAAACTGACAATTCTCTGTACAAATCTGGGAGTGAATACTTGTTATAAGGTTGGGACATGACTACCCCAGAGGCTTTCCAAAGAACAGACATTGGGGCTCAAAATATTGTTGCCGGGGGTCTCAACCACTGACATACTTAGGTTACATGGGCCACCATTGAACTACAAAGAGTAAAACAACTCCAGGTTCCTGATTACCATTAAAATGTCTTTTTCTTGTCCTAGCTATATGCGATTGCAGTTAAAGATCTCATAAGGAAGAGTGACCGGAGCTACAAGGTGAAATCCCGCAACAGTACGGTGGAATACACCCTTGGCAAGTTGGAACCTGGAGGGAAATACCATGTGATTGTCCAGCTGGGGAACATGAGCAAGGACTCCAGTATCAAAATTACCACAGGTGAGTCTGTATCTTTATTCCTGTTTCACAGCCACATAGCACAGGGAGATCAGCTCGGTGCTTTGTGACCGCCTGGAGGGGTGGGATAGGGCGGGTGGGAGGGAGGGAGACGCAAGCGGGAAGAGATATGGGAACATATGTATACATATAACTGATTCATTTTGTTGTGAAGCTGAAACTAACATACCATTGTAAAGCAATTATACTCCAATAAAGATGTTAAAAAAATGTAAAAAATAAAATAAAATAAAAAAATTACCACAGGTGAGCAGACGAGCGATTGGAGGCCCCCTCACACGGCAGGGCACTCCCAGTGCCGCTAGAACGCCTCTAGGCATGGGATTTCTTTTTTTCCTTTTTTATTTTTTAGTTTTTTGAAGACATAGGATTTCTATCAGTAATTGCACAGGAAGTGCGAAGACGACCCGCAGTGTCCATGCTGGGGCAGAGCCATGCAGGGGTCCCAGTATCTGGGCTGCAGGGTGGTGGCCAGGGCGCTGTGGGCTGGGGAGTGGCTGTCGTTTTCCATATTCTCCATCTCCTCTAGTCTCCCCTCCCCTAGCTGGTTTTGACATTTCCAAGAGAGTTAGGAAATCAAACTGAATATTTGCCACTTAAAGCCAAGCATTGCATCTGGGCACCTGGACTGAAGTCATCCTGGTTCCTTGTGGCAACATCATGTGCAGAAATGGACGGAGACCAGTAACTGGGCAGCAGATCAAAGGGGGATTTGCTGCCAGCTCCAGGCTGGCTCAGCAGTCAGGCTCAAGTTCAGAGAGCAAGTAATAAGCTCAGTTATTCGGACAGCAGCAGACAATATGTGGAGTGTCAGTAATGGAGGCTGGCAGTGTGAACCGTGGGCCTGGGCCATACTCTGTGGTCATTCTAGGGCTCTGTCTTCAGACCGAGCTCCCTAGCCCCTCACTGAGCTCTAAGGCCTCTGGCATTTGGAGCACGAAAGTAGACTGGAGCCAGAGCAGAGGTCCAGGTAAACTTTGAACATGGTTCCATCCCACCCTATCCCTTCCTCCCCCTACCCCATTTGTTTTTGGCCATCCTTGAGTCTAGATAATGTCCAAATTTCTTGGCTAAAAGTATTATAATAACAAAAGAGATGCCAGTTAGAGTGTCTGCAATGTGCTAGGCTGTATACTAAGCGGTATATGTGTATTATTCCTTCCTTAACCTATCCCTTCAAGATTAGCATTATTTAATCAACCTTTGACCGACAAGAAAATGGAGACTCAGATGTTGAGCCACTAACTGCATCCTGCTTCACCTTTAATTTTCAGTTTCGTTATCAGCACCTGATGCCTTAAAAATCATAACAGAAAATGACCACGTTCTTCTGTTTTGGAAAAGCCTAGCTTTGAAGGAAAAGCATTTTAATGAAAGCAGGGTAAGTTCCTCCCTCCTTCTCAGTGACTTTGGAAATCTAATTGAAATGCCATTTTCGAGATGAGCTCGTTAACGGCATGCTGGCATAGATAAGAGTAAAAAGGAAGACTAGGGCAGGGGAGTGAACTTGAGAATTAAAGGACCATTTTCTGTGGGATTGCTAATTAGTGAAATGTTTATACTGCCCATTAAAGATGTGAATCTCTGCACTAAGCACTTTTCAGTCCTGAACTTGTCATCCCCTGAAAGATAGGGAAATGGGCTGGAGTCCTCACTGTGCTTCCTGAGGCTGGACAGGGGCTCAGCGTCAGAACCCAGGGCCCCATCTTTGCCAAACAGTCTGAGGGCGGGGCTATGGCTTCAGTACTGGGGAACCGAGCTGCACCGCCAACCTGGAATCTTGCCAGTTTCTTTCCAGTGAGCAGGAAGTGCTTGAAGATAGTCTTTTGACATATGAAAAACACCTTGTTCCATTTTGTTTTTAGCAGACCAGCTGCTGAGCTCACAGCAGGAGATAGGAGGAAGAAGAGAGTGGCACCTGGGAATAGATCTGCCATCCAAGGGTGGGCAGACTCTCCAGTGGAGCTGGGTTGGTCCCGTTGTCAGCAAAGCATGAGCTAAATAGATACACAGTCAATCAACCGTGGCCACCTCGGGGTGGAGCGCAGGCCAAGAGCCCTACAGTCCTAGATCGTCGCAGTGTAATGCCAGAAGCAAAGCTAAATCAAAATTCGAAAAGTCTCACAACTCTCACAGCTGTGACGTATAAATGGTTAATATGCTTAAGTGTCAAGAGAGCTTTCAAATCAATTCAAAACAGAAACACATTGACCCTTGAAAAACGCAGATTTGAATTGTGCGAGTCCACTTATATGTGGAACCTACAGTACCACACCATCTGTGGTCGGTTGAATGCAAGGATGGAGAACCAAGGGTACAGAGGGTCCACTCTAAGTTATTCTCGGATGTTTGACTGCTCAGAGGGTCGGGGCCCCAACCCCTACATTGTTCAGGGGTCAACTGTGTTATAATTTTGAATAAGGAACAGGTAACAAGGTAAACATTTTCAAGCAGCAGTGAGCAAAAGAAAATAAAGTTTCAGCCTCACTAGTAATCTAAACAGCACAGATACAGCACTTTCACATTAACTGGCAAAAGTTTTGGGGGAGGGTAGTACCAATATGAGTCATAGATGGGGAGAGGAGTGCTCTGGGAATATGAATGGGTTCAACCTTCTGTAAGGCACTTTGGCAGTAGGTATCAGAAACGTTGAAAGTGTTACATCGTTTGATCCAGCAATTCTTCTAGGATTTTACTCTAAGGAAACAGTGTGCATAAAGAACTTGATTTATGACAATCAGAAAGAGGACACACCCTAAATGCCCACTGGAAGAGGGTTGGTCAAGTCAATTATGGGTGGCTGATGTTGGTATCATTTACATTTTTTTTCTTTATCCCCTTATGTATTTTTCAAATGTCCTACACCACATATATATTGGATAGAAAATAATAGATGCTAGTTAGTAGTCTAGAAAAAAGAAGGCAGGAGTAGGACTCCAGGCGGGTGCTGTAGGGAGACCCAGTCGGGCAGCCAGTTGTCGTCAGCGTGGCAGGAGCCCAGCTTCCTAAAGGTTGGGCTTGCAGTCAGTATTCCATTCCCCGTGGAGGTTCCAGCATAAGCTTAATGTGTCCTTCTTTCTTCCTCCTGACTTAGAGTCAAAGAAGAGGCAGGTCAACAGAATGAGAACCAGGAGACCATGATTATGCAGTGGGGTCCAATACGCGGGTGGAAATAAGACGGGAGGGGTTTTGCTGGCGGGGGAGGTGCTGGTAGCTATGACGCTGGAAGACTTGGAGATCAACCGAGAAGTCTGGGAGTCCATCCTGATCCCAGCCAGCATGCTGGGTTAGGGCTGTTCCAAGAGGGATTTTTGCAGCACAGGAGTCCAAGACTCTCCCCGAGCCAGTCTAAGTAGGATGCTTATTTCACACTCCCCCAGTGAGCAGAGCCTGAGCTGCTGCAGTGCTGCCTAGTTCAAGGCCAGGCTGGTCTGGGGCTGAGATCAGCTTGGATGAGCTAGAAAGCACGGAGATAGGAAGTGAGCTGCAAGCCAGCAATGGAGTTTGTATAGGCTGTTCTAAGGAGAAATGTCTTGTTTTTAGTTTTTACCCCATGCCTGGAGTCCACTGCAACTTGGATTGATTATTGGTCCAGTCTCATTTCAATGACCTGTTGCCGTGTTGTCTGGATTCTTTGTTTCATTTAATATTCCTTGAGATAAGTGGATTGCTGACCAGAACTTTGAATTCTGTACTGGAGTATTTGTTAAAATGGTTTTTGTTAGGTCTGTGCTTTTCATTTCTACTATGTGGCTCAGAAGTGGGTAGTTAGATGTTGGGGATGAGAATGTTCCCGTTTTCTGAGTCTAATATCTCGGTGCTATGTAAAAAGAACTGGTACGAAACACACACTGCTTTAGCATCTATAAATGTCTGCAATAAGGAGCTCACAAAGTTGGAACCAGTAATAGCAGCTGTCAGATTCCTTATTTAACTTCCTGAGCAATCCCTCCTGTGTTTGTTTTCAGGGCTACGAGATACACATGTTTGATAGTGCCATGAATATCACAGCTTACCTTGGGAATACTACTGACAACTTCTTTAAAATCTCCAATCTGAAGCTGGGTCATAATTATACTTTCACTGTCCAAGCACGATGCCTTTTTGGCAGCCAGATTTGTGGGGAGCCTGCTGTCCTGCTCTATGATGAGTTGGGATCCGGTAAGCTGCTGTTGTTGCCCATTTCCATCTTCAGTTCCGGGGAGATATATCAGGGATGTAGCATGGCTTGATGAACATGCGTCTTTCTAAAACGCATTTAAAATATCCTTGCAGCTCAAAGGAAAATCATTTATGCATCAGTTTAATCAGATACTGATATATTTAAAAAATACTTCCTGGGCTTCCCTGGTGGCGCAGTGGATGAGAGCCCGCCTGCCGATGCAGGTGACACGGGTTCGTGCCCCGGTCCGGGAAGATCCCACATGCCGCGGAGCGGCTGGGCCCGTGAGCCATGGCCGCTGAGCCTGCGCGTCCGGAGCCTGTGCTCCGCAACGGGGGAGGCCACGGCAGTGAGAGGCCCGCGTACCGAAAAAAAAAAAAAAAATTGCTTCCTGAGTCAGGCATGGTGTGAGGAGCTGGGATTATAAGGTGACCATATTCTGAATGTAAAGCAGAAGAAAGGGAGGTTTTGTTGAAAAAGGAGATTCTGCTTGGGAAGCACTAGCTGAATGAGTTTTGTTTTTATTCTTTGGAGGACTGTTCAGAGCTGCTAATATGCTAATATTCCCTAGGATTCTGCAAGTCAGTAGATTATCTCATCACAGATTCCCTGATTTCTCAGCCTCTTCATCTTCACCGTCAGCCTCAGATCAAAGCCTGAAGTTGACCTGGGATCTCTGTCTTCTGGACACACACAGACAGCAGTGTCGGGCCATGGTGATGGCAGGGGAGAGGAACCTTCCATTTACATGGAAATTCTGCTCACATTGTAATAGCTTAGCCAAGATTTCAACAGATGTTTTGCCACTGGCCTTTGTAGTTCCATTTATTCCCAGCCAAGAAATAACGAGTGCTCAAGCTCAGAATCTTATGTTAGACTTGTTATATGTTCCATCACGCTTCCCGGCATGGCTTCTGGGGGAATCCTTTATCCTTGGCACCTCCCTAAAAAAGGGAAACCTTGCACACCACATCCCTTGGAGAACTGTCGCATGTTTGAGGTTCTGAGAAGTTTCTACAGGAAACAAACAACCAAACTCCTGTTGTCCTAGTGTTTTTTAAACAGAGTCTCCTTTTTAAGTAAAACCTATTAGCAACCTGTGAAATAGACTTTGGGGAAAACTGCTGTGAGGACATCTGCCAGCTACCTTTGTAAACCAAGACTGTCAAGTGGGCGAATCTCTCAGGTAGACCTCTCGGGCCACGTCCTGCCCCTTGATGTTCACGTCCCCTCGGAGGCGGGATGAAGACAGGAGCTTACTCATTCCTGCCGCCTCCACCGTGCTGGCCTCCTCTTAACTGCTCCAGCCCAGAGCTTTCCCCCAATTTACCACTTCACAGCTGGGATTAGGTTGGGACACGTCAACTGAGATTTGGGAGAGTTTTTTCCAGTAAGTCGATAGTGCAAGAAATTAACGACGTGGCTATTGAATTGTTAGATCAGGCTCACAGGAAATGGCTGCTCTCTGGCCCATCTTTACAAGGACCTATTGGGATGAAGCCCTGGGCAGCTCCTGAGCTCTCTCCGCAAGGCAGAGCCCTGGCCTGCATCACCTCGCCCTGCACCAGGGAACAGCCTCAAGCCTGATGAAGCTCCTCATGGAGACCGGGGAAGTCCACTTTGCTTCCTTAGCTAAAACTGACTCCTGCAAGCCATCAGGTTTAGACTTTCCCCAGGATTTATGACATAAAAATCTACCCCTTCCAGGAAGGCTGGCTCTAACCCAACAGGGAGATGGCTTTGCCCCAGAGCCCTGTTGCTACAACTTTGTCAGTACATCATGATAAAGCTAGTATTTGTTTAAAACAGTGGGGAGGGAGCATCACCGTTATAGGTTATAGACACCCAAATGGCTTTGCAAAGAGCTTTTAAAAAATGTTAAATGTATATGGAAAGATTCTCTCTCTCTTATTTAAGTTAAAAAACCTCGTAAAACTTCATGAGCTGTTAAGTCAGTATTGCAGTAAAGGAATCTCATTTGTATCACTTAATGGAGCTTCAGGTAATTGCAGTTCAGAGTGACTTTGGTGCCAAGTAGGGGGAAATAATTGCAATCTTGTTAATTAGTGGTCTGATTTCACATCCTCTTATGTAAGGCAAGCAAGCGGTCTTAAGTAATAACACTAATGAAATCAGTGTTGGTACCCCAACAAAGGTCTCCCTTCCAAGAGATTATCTAAATAACCAACGAGGCCGTGATTAGGAGCCTAATGTAATTACCGTATTTGCATGCACAAGGCCTGTCCTCCATCACTCATGGCAAGGAGTCGGGAAACATTCAGGCGTCACGTGCAGGAACGTGCTATACCGGGCAGGCGGTTCGGGGAGGTGTTGCAAGCTCTTGGCGTTTTGGGGTGGGTGGGGCAGTAAGGGGTTGCCCAGTCTGTTCTCCCGCCCTTACGTGGGAGGCTTACGGGTTGGCCCCTTGCCTTGGCAGGTGGGGATGCATCAACGATCCAGGCCGCCAGATCTACCGACGTTGCTGCCGTGGTGGTGCCCATCTTGTTCCTGATACTGCTGAGCCTGGGCGTCGGGTTTGCCATCCTGTACACGAAGCATCGGAGGCTGCAGAGCAGCTTCACCGCTTTTGCCAACAGCCACTACAGCTCCAGGCTGGGCTCGGCCGTCTTCTCCTCGGGGGATGACCTGGGTGAGTGCGTCAGGGCACAGGGTTCTTCCTCCCAGGGCAGACCCCACAAAGCCAGGGGCTTGCTGAGGAAACGCCTGCTTTGAGCTTATCTTTTGACGCTAGCAGAGTGCTTCACTAACCAGTGATCCTGCCGCTTTGGGTTGAATCCGTTGGAGCCCTTTGCTTTGACGTTGCTCCTAAATTAAAATACCAGTATTCTCTTAAATAGTGTGCCCGAGACAGGGAGTTCTGTGAAAGAACAGATAGGAGCTTGCCTTTTACAGGAAGGATGGGCAGACCCTGGGCTTTGGGTATTCCCAAAGTATTGGCAAATTCTTAAGAATTTCCGACCCCTCTCATCCTTCACAGACCTGGAGGCCTGACATCTCTGGAGATGTTAGTCTAGACGAAACGCCACGCTTTCTCCATCGGCTTCTGCCCAAATGGCTAGCACAACCTCACTGGCCATTCTTCTTTTACGTATCATGGCATGGCGAAGAGAGGGAGGTGTTCCTTTTATAAATGTCTGTGTGCTCAAATTCCTAAGTGCTAATTGAGCAAGTAGGCCACTTAATAAATGTAATCAAATAGGTGTGTTTTGGGGCCTTCCCCAAACTCGGGCTTGTCCAAACTCAGACTGCTGAATGTGAGTTTACATATTTATTTTCTTCTGTCAACTAGTTACAGTTTTGTTTATGCAGGCATTTACGTATTCCCTGCTCACTGATCATTCGTTATTGAGCCTTCTCCCTTTTCTTCTCAGTTTCCTTTCTTGTTTTATCACAGGCGCTTGGGCTGCCTTGCATGAATAGGGTGGGTTCTTTGGTGGCTTCTTTGCTTCTGTTACTGGGGGCAAGAGGAATCCACCCATCATGGTGCCGTGCAGTGATCACTGAAAGCAGATCAGCACTTAGTTGCTGGTACAGGGCCCACGAGGGGACATCCATGAGTCTGGATAAATGCTTAAACCCCTCTAAGATCCTTTTCTTCATGATCAGTGTGGGTTCAAAGGAGAAAACAGACAGTGACGTTCACTGTGCTAGCGTAGGGTGTGGACGACTCAAATTGGGGCACCTAAGCCACCCGTTCGACTTTGGGGTAGGGAATAAGATCCTCCCTCGTCAAAGATTTACTTTTCTTACTTGGTTAATTTCAAGTACCATGAAAATAAGCTTGGCCACCCGTTGATGGGGAACAGGTGACCCAAGAGTGTCAGAGAGAAGCTGGGCTGGGTTTCAGCATCGATTCTTGTGCCTGGCTGGCTCTGCTGCTGACTTTTCCAGCTGGGGCTTGTGCTGTAGGGATGGAGGGTCAGTGGTGGGGTGTGGGGTTGGGCGGAAGTGCCCCGGAACTCACCAAGGACTGACTGTCTTGCCTTTAGGGGAGGACGATGAAGATGCTCCGATGATAACTGGATTTTCCGACGACGTCCCCATGGTGATAGCCTAAACGAGCTTTCCTCACTAGAAACCAAATGGTGTAAATATTTTATTTGATAAAGATAGTTGATGGTTTATTTTAAAAGATGCACTTTGAGTTGCAATATGTTATTTTTATATGGGCCAAAAAAACAAAAAACAAAAAAAAAAAGGAGGAAAGAAAGGAATGAATAAACTTTGTCTTAATCAACTGTGAACTTCAAACCAGGTTGATGTTAGTAACCAAATTGCTTTGATTTGATATTAGTGTAGTCTTACAGGGCTGTGCTTACTGGGCATGCTTTTTAAGTCTGTGAGATAATTTTGGTTCAGTAAATTGGCCATTCTTTTTATTTTTCTAAGACACAGAAATGTATTTAATAAAAACTTCGAGAGTGATGGGTAGAATCCCTCCTCCTCGAAAGTATGCTCAAATTAAAAATTTTTTTTGCATTTAGTTTCTATGAAAGTGGGCGTATGACGGGGGGAAGGTTCTTTTGTGTTATTTTGTTAATTTATTGGAACTCTGTATAGGGCAAGGCTTTAGTGGTCATCTGACACCACACATGTTATGAGCCCCTCGCCTATAGGATTGAGGCGTGGGGAACAGAAGCAGTTGTGTTGCCATTCCAGAAACAATCCATTTTTATTCACTCGTGTGTCACACGACGGTGTTTGGCAGGAGAGCATATTGAGTCATTGCTCCATTTCAGTTAAACAGAGATGCAGCTTGGGAAGCCCTGCAAGCAACAGCTTCCTCTCTCATATTAATGGATGGATTCTTACTGTACACACCTCTGTACACGATGTAGCTTTGAAAGCTACAAAATGATAACACTGCTTTATTATACACTGGTGTCATTGTCATTGCAAAACATTGCTCTGGTTGTGGGAGAGAGTTCTAGATTTGTGCCATGATAGCTACACTGGCAGATACAGTACCCAATTTTTGCTTTTGGGATTTTTTGTTTCGTTTTGTTTTTACTTACCGCTGAAGAATGTCGAATGTAAAGTTTTGTATTTGTGTTGAGTTGGCCGCTTACTGTCCTTAACAATCCGTACTGATATATGCAGTCATTTTGAATTGGGTCAGTGCCTTCTCTTCCCTTCTCTTCTACCACCTGCCTCACCTGTACCCCTGCCCAGTTTAAAGAGAAAATGCTCTTCACTCTTACAGAGAGACAGGAGATGTGTGAATTTGAGACCATTCGATCCAGTTCATGGTAGTGGCAACGCTAGAGTTGATGTGCTCTGTAAAATAAGCTGGGCTGTATCCTTCTGCCTTTCAATGCCTCCCCTGTATTCAAACCGTGGCCGCTTGGCAGGTGTGTGAAATCCACTGGGGACTGGTGCCCACTCTTGAGACCTAGTGTTGTTAGCAGCAGTGTCTAGCATTGTTGTGACGCCTGTCGTAGGCACCTCACCTTCCTGAACGAGAAGCAGTGAGCTCTAGGGATAGTCCAGAGTCATGCTTCTGCGCGTGTGTCCGTCATCTGCAAGCTTTGTCAAAACCCCATCTCCTCTTAGATGCGGTGCATCACCTTCTCACAAGTATTTGCTTCCTTTTAACCAGAAGTATCATTCTTGGCCGATAACATAGTTTTGTTCTACCTGGGGAGTGTTTGGGAAACAAAGAGCCAATTAAAGTTTTTTTAGTTAAAACATTTTATTTGTGTATATATATATTCTGCTTGAGGAGTATTTTCAATCGTAGACGTTTAGTATGTCGTGAGTGGTGGTAAATGACAAGCCTTCTTCCAGCATGTTTTTCTTCTATCTCTTTCCCGTGTTATGTTTTTAAAGACTGGAATTTCTTTGGCTTTATCTTGTCTTACCGTGGAGTTTCATTCAAAACTCCGAGCCCTACCACCTCCCCTTTTTATAAATAAGCACTTTAAGTAACTGAAAGATGAATGATCTGGTGGGAGGCAAGTCATTTAATCGAACCACTAGAAAGTCTATTTTCTTCTTTTCTTTTTCTGCCAACTTTTTGGTGGCATTTGTGAAAGCTGATATCAAAGGCTCTGAGACTTTCTATTCAGTTTTTCCATAGGCAAAAGCCTTTCTACAGAGCACATGTCTCCAGTTGGCAACTTGAGATATTTCTGAGCTTCCGAGTCTTATTCCCAGTGCCTGCCAATGCTTAGTGCGCCATACTGTATAGACTGGCCATCACCCCTCTCCTTGGAAAATGCTACTGGGCTGTTGGAGAAAAAGCAGCCTTTTAGGGCTAGAGTATTTTATATAAACAGAAGAGCTAAGTTCCCGAAGACTAAGCTAGATAGATGGAGCTATGTGGAAATTGTCTATTTTTATGAACTTTTGAAGCACGCACTCTCACCTCCCTCTGCATAGCTTTGTGAGGTTTGATGTATATACGCCGTCTGCAAGAGTCCCGAGGTGGGAGTGACAAGAGCAAATGAGAACAGAAAACTCCGTGGAGACTTTGAAGGTGACCAGATAATTGTCTTCACTGTGACCAGTTGGAGCCTTTGAAGAAGGGGCTTTTGTACCTCATTGGAGATCCTACCTCCAGAGTTCACACTGTATAGGGAA